>NC_090335.1:8914019-9216898 GCF_035084215.1 Heptranchias perlo
AACCATTTTTTGGGGAGGTGGTTGAGAGACAAATGTTGGTGAGGACAACAGGGGAACTCCCTGCTTTTGGAGTAGTGCCATGGGATCTTTTACATAGGAACAGGAGTAGGCTATTCAGCCCATCGACCCTGTTCTGCCAACTCCATCTGCCTCCCCTTGGTTCTGTAACCCTTAATACCCTTGCCTAACAAAAATCTATCAATCTCAGTTTTGAAATTTTCAGTTGACCCCCAGCCTCAACAGCTTTTTGGGGGAGAGAGTTCCAGATTCCCACTACCCTTTGTGTGAAGAAGTGCTTCCTGACATCACCCCTGAACAGCCTAGCTCTAATTTTAATGTTATGCCCCTTTGTTCTGGACCCCCCCCACCCACCAAAGGAAATAGTTTCTCTCCATCTACCCTATTAAATTCTTTAATCATCTTAAACACCTCAATTAGATCACCCCTTAATCTTCTATACTCAAGGGATATAAACCTAGTCTATGCAACCTGCCCTCATAATTTAACCCTTTATATCCACTTGAACAATGCAAATGGTGATTGTTTTAATATTGCATCTGAAAGTCACCATGTCCAAAGATACAGCACTCCCTCAGTCAGTGCCAGCCTAGATTGTGTTTGAGTCCTCGTGTGGGGCTTAAACCTACAGCCTTCTGACTTAGAGATGAGAGTGCTACCCACTGAGCCAAACCGACGCTGACACTGGTTTAAAAACAACATGTTTATGATTTTTTAAAAGGGGCCTTGATAGGAGGGTCCCTCTTTAATGCCTGTTTGCCTGAAAATGTTTAGCAACCAAGAAAAATATGCATCAGTGATAATTCTCAGCTCTCTGGACTGTAGAATTAACTGGAGTGAAAATTAAGACAATAACTAAAGTTAATTATCACCTAACAGCTTCATTGAAAAGCAAACACCAAGATTAAATGGAGCAAAATCACACCGACAGTGTGAAAGTCTTCACCTGGGGTGCTGGTAACCTGTGAGTCGTTCACACTCTCAGAATCTCGTCACGGCTGTGAGATAATACACTTATCTAGCTCACGTGTGAATGGATGCAGTACATTTAATGCTCAAGGTGATATTTTCGAATCCACGGATCTTGGCTGTTAACGCAGACTGGCATTACTGGAAAGAAAGGCTTGCATTTATATAGCGCCTTTCACGACCTCAGGATGTCCCAAAGCGTTTTATAGCCATTTAAGTATTTCTTGAAGTGTAGTCACTGTTGATAGCATGATAGAGCACAGAAGGAGGCCATTTGGCACATCATCTCTTTGAAAGAGCTATCCAATTAGTCCCACTTCCCTGCACTTTCCCCATAGTCCTGCAAAATTTCCTCCTTCAAGTTTTTTTTTATTCGTTCATGGGATGTGGGCGTTGCTGGCGAGGCCGGCATTTATTGCCCATCCCTAATTGCCCTTGAGAAGGTGGTGGTGAGCCGCCTTGAACCGCTCCAGTCCGTGTGGTGACGGTTCTCCCACAGTGCTGTTAGGAAGGGAGTTCCAGGATTTTGACCCAGCAACGATGAAGGAACGGCGATATATTTCCAAGTCGGGATGGTGTGTGACTTGGAGGGGAACGCGTAGGTGGTGTTGTTCCCATGTGCCTGCTGCTCTTGTCCTTCTAGGTGGTAGAGGTCGCGGGTTTGGGAGGTGCTGTCGAAGAAGCCTTGGCGAGTTGCTGCAGTGCATCCTGTGGATGGTACACACTGCAGCCACGGTGCGCCGGTGGTGAAGGGAGTGAATGTTTAGGGTGGTGGATGGGGTGCCAATCAAGCGGGCTTCTTTGTCCTGGATGGTGTCGAGCTTCTTGAGTGTTGTTGGAGCTGCACTCATCCAGGCAAGTGGTGAGTATTCCATCACACTCCTGACTTGTGCCTTGTAGATGGTGGAAAGGCTTTGGGGAGTCAGGAGGTGAGTCACTCGCCGCAGAATACCCAGCCTCTGACCTGCTCTTGCAGCCAGAGTATTTATATGGCTGGTCCAGTTCAGTTTCTGGTCAATGGTGACCCCCAGGATGTTGATGGTGGGGGATTCGGCGATGGTAATGCCGTTGAATGTCAAGGGGAGGTGGTTAGACACTCTCTTGTTGGAGATGGTCATTGCCTGGCACTTGTCTGGTGCGAATGTTACTTGCCACTTATCAGCCCAAGCCTGGATGTTGTCCAAGTCTTGCTGCATGCGGGCTCGGACTGCTTCATTATTTGAGGGTATTTACCCAATTACCTTTTGAAAGTTATTATTGAATCTGCTTCCACCACCCTTTCAGGCAGTGCATTCCAGGTCATAACAACTCGTTGCATAAATTTTTTTTTCCTCATGTTGTCTCTCATTCTTTTGCTGATGACCTTAAATCTGTGTCCTCTGGTTACTGACCTTTCTGTCACTGGAAACAGTTTTTCCTTATTTACACTATTAAAACCCTTCATGATTTCGAACACCTAAATCAATTCTCCCCTTAACCTTCTCTGCTCTAAGGAGAACAACCCTAGTTTCGCTAGTCTCTCCACGTAACTGAAGTCTTTCATCTCGGGTACCATTCTAGTAAACCTCCTCTGCACCCTCACTAAGGCCTTGACATCCTTCCTAAATTGTGGTGCCTAGAATTGGACACAACATTCCAGCTGTGGCCTAACCAGTGTTTTATAAAGGTAATGTAGGAAACGTGGCAGCCAAATTGTGCACAGCCAGGTCCCACAAACAGCAATGAGATAATGACCAAATAATCTATTTTAGGAGTTGGTTGCAGGATAAATATTGGCCAGGACACTGGGCGGAACTCCCCTGCTCATCTTCGAATATCCATGGGATCTCTTACGTCTACCTGAGAGGCCAGGCGAGGCCTCGGTTTAATGTTTCATCCGAAAGACGGCACCTCTGACATTGCAGCACTCCCTCACTACTGGACTGGGGTGTTAGCCTCGATTTTATGATCAAGTCTCTGGAGTGGGACTCAGAGGCAAGCGTGCTATCACTGAGCCATGGCCAATGCCATGAAAGTGATGTGTTGTGGGCTTTCTGATTTGTGTTGATATTCACTTACTTCTTGTACAACTCCAGCACTTACAGGCGACACTGTGTTGGAGATAAAAGTAATATTCGTTTTGAGAATTTTGATCTGCTCAGTTGTCTTCATAGCTGTGTTTTAATTTATTTGCAGACGAGTATAAAAGAAGGATTTTTATTGAAGCAAACCAGCTCATTTCAACGATGGAAGAGAAGATACTTCAAGTTACGGGGAAGGACTCTTTACTATGCCAAGGATTCAAAGGTAAAGATGAGACGCACAAAAGTATTTTACCAGTTGCCACCTTGCTCCTTTGTCTTGCTCATAAATTTATAAAATTAACGATATGTCTGCTCAGAACTAGTGCAGTTCCCACCACTTATAAAGAAAGAAAGACTTGCATTTACATGGCGCCTTTCATGACCTCAGGACACCCTAAAGCGCTTTACAGCCAGTTAAGTAATTTTGAAGTGTAGTCACTGTTGTAACGTAGGAAACGTGGCAGCCAATTTGTGCACAGTAAGATTCCACAAAAAGCAATGTGATAATGACCAGATAATCTGTTTTTAGTGATGTTGCTTGAGGGATAAATATTGGCCAGGACACCAGGGAGAACTCCCCTGCTCTTCTTCAAAGTAGTGTCATGGGATCTTTTACGTCCACAAAGATACATGGGCAATTTGCTTTTTTGAAAAATATAAACCTTGGAACTAATAGCCACCAAGTGCAACTGTTGACCAGATAACGTTAAGTTCTTATATGTTGCCCCAGCGCTTTCAGACTCCCCAAGTGTCAGTGTTGCGCAGCCAAATGTTATCCTGCTTGGTGGCCTCGAAGACCTGTTAAAATGGTTTTACATTGGCCAGCATGATTGCTCAATGTTTTTGGGACCTCATACTGACTTGCAGCTTTCAATTCTGCCTGTTAGTGAGCCTACAACCTTTGTCTAGTAATTGACACCTACTGTTCACAAAATCTATTGCATATTGGGAAAATTACTGATCTACATTGAAAGCCTATTCAGTAAATAAAGACATTAGTGGAATTACTAAGTAAGTTCCCATGTCATGGCCCCTTGTTTGGGTTAAATATTTATCCTATCTTTCACTATCCTGTTCATATCATGCATTTAAAAGATTTGTAAAGCTAACGTAAGTATTTTCATTTTGAATTATTTTTAATGAACACTTTCAGAGCACAGAGGGAAGTTTGCAGCTCCATAATAGGGCATGTGAGCTGACTGTTACATAACGAAGAGCTAACAGAAGAGGTTATTTATTAAATTCGCACAGCAATCTCTGCTCCAAATGCCCCATAATTCAGCGTGAGTCAGGGAATAGGTATGAAGCTTTAGCTTTGTGACCTTTATAAAAATACCAGCAATTTAAATGCATCTTCCACTGGATGATGGATTGGAGATGTACCTAAAGGCAGGCTGATTTTGTACCATGGATTGGAGGTACGGTGAGGTACAGACTTACTTTGTACCATGGATTGGAGGTACGGTGAGGTACAGACTTACTTTGTACCATGGATTGGAGGTACGGTGAGGTACAGACTTACTTTATACCATGGATTGGAGGTACGGTGAGGTACAGACTTACTTTGTACCATGGATTGGAGGTACGGTGAGGTACAGACTTACTTTGTACCATGGATTGGAGGTACGGTGAGGTACAGACTTACTTTGTACCATGGATTGGAGGTACGGTGAGGTACAGACTTACTTTGTACCATGGATTGGAGGTACGGTGAGGTACAGACTTACTTTATACCATGGATTGGAGGTACGGTGAGGTACAGACTTACTTTATACCATGGATTGGAGGTACGGTGAGGTACAGACTTACTTTATACCATGGATTGGAGGTACGGTGAGGTACAGACTTACTTTATACCATGGATTGAAGGTACGGTGAGGTACAGACTTACTTTGTACCATGGATTGGAGGTACGGTGAGGTACAGACTTACTTTATACCATGGATTGGAGGTACGGTGAGGTACAGACTTACTTTATACTATGGATTGGAGGTACGGTGAGGTACAGACTTACTTTATACCATGGATTGAAGGTACGGTGAGGTACAGACTTACTTTGTACCATGGATTGGAGGTACGGTGAGGTACAGACTTACTTTATACCATGGATTGGAGGTACGGTGAGGTACAGACTTACTTTATACCATGGATTGGAGGTACGGTGAGGTACAGACTTACTTTATACCATGGATTGGAGGTACGGTGAGGTACAGACTTACTTTATACCATGGATTGAAGGTACGGTGAGGTACAGACTTACTTTATACCATGGATTGGAGGTACGGTGAGGTACAGACTTACTTTGTACCATGGATTGGAGGTACGGTGAGGTACAGACTTACTTTATACTATGGATTGGAGGTACGGTGAGGTACAGACTTACTTTATACTATGGATTGGAGGTACGGTGAGGTACAGACTTACTTTATACTATGGATTGGAGGTACGGTGAGGTACAGACTTACTTTATACCATGGATTGGAGGTACGGTGAGGTACAGACTTACTTTATACTATGGATTGAAGGTACGGTGAGGTACAGACTTACTTTATACTATGGATTGAAGGTACGGTGAGGTACAGACTTACTTTATACCATGGATTGGAGGTACGGTGAGGTACAGACTTACTTTATACCATGGATTGAAGGTACGGTGAGGTGCAAATCTCGGCAGGTTGACATTTGGCTGTGCAAGACTTGCACTTAGGGTATCTGATGGTGCTAGTGCAATATAAAAGCACCATGGATCAGAGAATCAGCTCATTTTCATACAGTAGCTATCACATTTGAGGATTTACTCACCTGCTTTGTGTCTGATAGACGGCAGGTAATTTGAGGTTGATCACCCATGAGGACAAAAAAGATTGGCTGTGAAGGCTGAGCAACTGAAAGGAAAGTGATCCCATGTCCTCAAACTGATTAATTCTAATATTGAGATCACTGGCGTGGAATTACAACCGACATTTCTGGGAACACATGCCAAACTATAAAGGAGGCATTAGTAGGATCTGGGACCTGACTCTATTAAATGAATTATTAATGAGGAATTCCGCCTCCCATTTTTCTGAGTTTGAGTGCCCCTGGTTTGTGTGAATACTTAAGGGTCAATTTTACAATAATGTTATGATTAAGGGACGGGAAATCGTTGGCAGCGCGCCTGCTACTCTCGATACACTTGGCCTGTGGGCGAGGCTTCCCGCTGCTTTGTAAATTTGAACTTATCCAAAACTCTGCTGCCCGCATCTTGACTCGCACCAAGTCCCGATCACCCATCATCCCTGTGCTTGCTGACCCACGTTAGCTCCTGGTCCGGGAACGCCTCGGTTTTAAAATTCTCATCCTCGTATTCAAACCCCTTCATGGCCTCGCCCCTCCCTACCTCTGTGATTTCCTCCAACCCTACAACCCTCCGAGACCTCCGCGCACCTCCAGTTCTGGCCCCTTGCGCATCCCCGATTTTAATCGCTCCACCATTGATGGCCGTGCCTGTAGCTGCCTAGGCCCTAAGCTCCCGAGTGCCCCGGTTAATGGTCCCTTAGTGCCCTGGTTAATGGTCCCTGAGTGCCTGGTTAATGGTTTCCTGGTGCCCCGGTTAATGGTTCCCGAGTGCCCTGGTTAACGGTCCATTACTGCCCCGGTTGATGGTCCCCGAGCGCCTTGATTAATGGTTCCTGTCTGTCTCTGGTTAATGGTCCCTTGACAACCTTGACATCTGAATCAGCTGAATTTGGAGCATTGTAAGTTTCTACGCCAGTCTTGGTGTGCCCCAATCCCCTGCATGCGTTTTAAGTGTTGATTTGTTTTCAGGAAGTCTATGGCTGGGAATTTCCTGCTTGGAGCTGATACCACTCCGAAAGGCCAAGGCTTAAACCACATCTTTTTGCAGAAATTGCTTGCTGATGATGTTTCCTTTTCCCAAAGTCGCCCATAGAGGAGAAGGTAACATAACCTTCTGTTACTGGGCTAGTAATCCAGAGGCCTGGACTAAAATCCAGAGTCATGAGTTCAAATCCCGCCACGGCAGCTGGCGAATTTAAATTCAATTAATTAATTAAATTCAATTAATTAAAATAAAAATCTGGAATTAAAATACTAGTATCAGTAATGATGGCCATGAAACTACCTGATTGTCCTAAAAACCCATCTGGTTCACTAATGTCCTTTAGGGAAGGAAGCCTGCCACCCTTACCCGGTCTGGCCTATATGTGACTCCAGACCCACAGCAATGCGGTTGATTCTTAATTGCCCTCTGAAATGGCCTAGCAAGCCACTCAGTTGTAAAATCTCGCTACGAAAAGTCATAATAAGAATAAAACCGGACGGACCACCCGGCATCGGACGACTAGGCACCGGACACAACAACGGCAAAACACCAAGCCCAGTCGACCCTGCAAGGTCCTCCTTACTAACATCTGGGGACTTGTGCCAAAATTGGGAGAGCTGTCCCACAGACTAGTCAAGCAACAGCCTGACATAGCCATACTCACAGAATCATATCTTTCAGCCAACGTCCCAGACTCTTCCATCACCATCCCTGGGTATGTCCTGTCCCACCGGCAGGACAGACCCACCAGAGGTGGCGGTACAGTGATATACAGTCAGGAGGGAGTGGCCCTGGGAGTCCTCAACATTGACTCTGGACCCCATGAAATCTCATGGCATCAGGTCAAACATGGGCAAGGAAACCTCCTGCTGATTACCACCTACCGTCCTCCCTCAGCTGATGAATCAGTCCTCCTCCATGTTGAACACCACTTGGAGGAAGCACTGAGGGTAGCAAGGGCACAAAATGTACTCTGGGTGGGGGACTTCAATGTCCATCACCAAGAGTGGCTCGGTAGCACCACGACTGACCGAGCTGGCCGAGTCCTGAAGGACATAGCTGCTAGACTGGGCCTGCGGCAGGTGGTGAGCGAACCAACACGAGGGAAAAACTTACTTGACCTCGTCCTCACCAATCTACCTGTCGCAAATGCATCTGTCCATGACAGTATTGGTAGGAGTGACCACCGCACAGTCCTCGTGGAGATGAAATCCCGTCTTCGCACTGAGGACACCATCCAACGTGTTGTGTGGCACTACCACCGTGCTAAATGGGATAGATTCAGAACAGATCGAGCAGCTCAAAACTGGGCATCCATGAGGCGCTGTGGGCCATCAGCAGCAGCAGAATTGTATTCCAGCACAATCTGTAACTTCATGGCCCGGCATATTCCTCACTCTACCATTACCAACAAGCCAGGGGATCAACCCTGGTTCAATGAGGAGTGTAGAAGAGCATGCCAGGAGCAGCACCAGGCGTACCTAAAAATGAGGTGCCAACCTGGTGAAGCTACAACTCAGGACTACATGCATGCTAAACAGCGGAAGCAACATGCTATAGACAGAGCTAAGCGATTCCAAAACCAACGGATCAGATCAAAGCTCTGCAGTCCTGCCACATCCAGTCGTGAATGGTGGTGGACAATTAAACAACTAACGGGAGGAGGAGGCTCTGCAAACATCCCCATTCTCAATGATGGCGGAGTCCAGCACGTGAGTGCAAAAGACAAGGCTGAAGCGTTTGCAACCATCTTCAGCGAGAAGTGCCGAGTGGATAATCCATCTCAGCCTCCTCCCGATATCCCCACCATCACGGAAGCCAGTCTTCGGCCAATTCGATTCACTCCACGTGATATCAAGAAACGGCTGAGTGCACTGGATACAGCAAAGGCTATGGGCCCCGACAACATCCCAGCTGTAGTGCTGAAGACTTGTGCTCCAGAACTAGCTGCGCCTCTAGCCAAGCTGTTCCAGTACAGCTACAACACTGGCATCTACCCGACAATGTGGAAAATTGCCCAGGTATGTCCTGTCCACAAAAAGCAGGACAAATCCAATCCGGCCAATTACCGCCCCATCAGTCTACTCTCAATCATCAGCAAAGTGATGGAAGGTGTCGTCGACAGTGCTATCAAGCGGCACTTACTCACCAATAACCTGCTCACCGATGCTCAGTTTGGGTTCCGCCAGGACCACTCGGCTCCAGACCTCATTACAGCCTTGGTCCAAACATGGACAAAAGAGCTGAATTCCAGAGGTGAGGTGAGAGTGACTGCCCTTGACATCAAGGCAGCATTTGACTGAGTGTGGCACCAAGGAGCCCTAGTAAAATTGAAGTCAATGGGAATCAGGGGGAAAACTCTCCAGTGGCTGGAGTCATACCTGGCACAAAGGAAGATGGTAGTGGTTGTTGGAGGCCAGTCATCTCAGCCCCAGGGCATTGCTGCAGGAGTTCCTCAGGGCAGTGTCCTTGGCCCAACCATCTTCAGCTGCTTCATCAATGACCTTCCCTCCATCATAAGGTCAGAAATGGGGATGTTCGCTGATGACTGCACAGTGTTCAGTTCCATTCGCAACCCCTCAGATAATGAAGCAGTCCGAGCCTGCATGCAGCAAGACCTGGACAACATCCAGGCTTGGGCTGATAAGTGGCAAGTAACATTCGCGCCAGATAAGTGCCAGGCAATGACCATCTCCAACAAGAGAGAGTCTAACCACCTCCCCTTGACATTCAACGGCATTACCATCGCCGAATCCCCACCATCAACATCCTGGGGGTCACCATTGACCAGAAACTTAACTGGACCAGCCATATAAATACTGTGGCTACGAGAGCAGGTCAGAGGCTTGGTATTCTGCGGCGAGTGACTCATCTCCTGACTCCCCAAAGCCTTTCCACCATCTACAAGGCACAAGTCAGGAGTGTGATGGAATACTCTCCACTTGCCTGGATGAGTGCAGCTCCAACAACACTCAAGAAGCTCGACACCATCCAAGATAAAGCAGCCCGCTTGATTGGCACCCCATCCACCACCCTAAACAGTCACTCCCTTCACCACCGGCGCACTGTGGCTGCAGTGTGCACCATCCACAGGATGCACTGCAGCAACTCGCCAAGGCTTCTTCGACAGCACCTCCCAAACCCGCGACCTCTACCACCTAGAAGGACAAGGGCAGCAGGCGCATGGGAACAACACCACCTGCACGTTCCCCTCCAAGTCACACACCATCCCGACTTGGAAATATATCGCCGTTCCTTCATTGTCGCTGGGTCAAAATCCTGGAACTCCCTTCCTAACAGCATTGTGGGAGAACCGTCACCACACGGACTGCAGCGGTTCAAGAAGGCGGCTCACCACCACCTTCTCGAGGGCAATTAGGGATGGGCAATAAATGCCGGCTTTGCCAGCGACGCCCACATCCCGTGAACAAATAAAAAAAAAGGTTAACGGGACCCTCTTAGGGTACCGTGTTTGCAACTGAGAACGTTTGACAATTTTAGAAGCTTTACACTTTGCAGCGTGAGCAATCCCAAATGGTCCAAATGGTTTGTACCTGTGTCCAGGTCACCTATCTGTGTCTCTATGCAATGTACAGTTGTCTTATTAATTTGCTTGCAGTTAGCCTTGCGCTTTTAGTTCTAATATCACGACACAAGTATGTACAGTTTGTACAAGCATGCACTGCCCGAAAGGTTGGTGGAAGCAGATTCAATAGTAACTTTCAAAAGTGAACAGGATAAATACTTAAAAAGGAAAAATTTTGCAGGGCTACAGAGAAAGAGCAGGTGGAGCGGGACTAATTGGATCGCTCTTTCAAAGAACCAGCACAAGCACGATGGGCCGAATGGCCTCCTCCTGTGCTATATTATTCTATGAGTTGGTTCCACTTAATCAATTCCTTCCAGGGGATTGGAGGGAACAGTATATGGCCACACTACTTTCACTTCTGGAGCAAACATCCAATTTGAACCCTTTTTGGCAGTCTGCCACTGAGTGGGGGAGTGGTTGAGCAAATTGCCAGCTGCAGAAGTATCGTGCTGAATGGAGGCCCAAAGGCTAAGCAGTTGGGAATTTGAAAGCGCAGTTGTAAATGACTTGGGGGAGAGTTTTTAATCCAGGGACAGAATGTGTGGTTGGAAATGAGGTAAGGAGATGTGGGTTACAGGGCAGAGGTCGGAAATGGCCTGGTCAGTGATTGAGACAATGGGAGTAAAGAGGTCACGGTAGATTGCAAGGCTGAGGGATGGCTGTGAATATGGGTAGGAGAGTTTATATGGAACGATAGGTTTAGGGAACACAGGAAGGGAGTGAATTGAGTCTAGATAAGGGGAGTTCAGGTGGAGGTTGAAATCACCGAGGATGAGATTTCACTGAGTGCAGAGGCTGAAGGAGGAAGGATATCTCGGTGAGAAACTTGGGGAGGGGCTTTGAGTGATAGAGAACGAGGATTTCAAAGGAGAGACGAGAGGGTAGAACAAGGTGAGGTGCATGAAGGAGGAGGAGATGCCAGAGGAGTAAGGGGAAAGATTAAGGTGTGATTTGGACCGGACAGGAGCCAAGTGAGGAGGAAAAGTGTCAACAGCTGTGAACCACGTTTCAGTTCGAGCCAGGATGTCATTGTAATGACCCTCACATTGTGAATGGCAAGGGCTTTGTCATTAGTGCACGGATGTTTTGGAAAGAGATTTGAAAGGGGTGGTGATTGTTGATCTGGCAGAGTCCGAGGAGCAGTGGTAGATGGGGTGAGCGGGACGGGAATTAGGGTTTGCGATGTTACTCTCCCAGCGGGCGTACGGAGCGGGAATGTTGGTGAGAGAGGAGGATGGGGCAGTTCGGGTTGCTGTTTGTAAGGAGGCAGTGATGGGTGCCTCAGTGGAAATGTAAGTGCATTATGGCTCGAAGCATCTCTTTTCATTGATGCGAATGTTTACGACTCAGACTCTGGAATAGTAGCACAGTAGAAGGTTGGTGGTCCAAATTTTGCACTTCTGTTACAATTAACTTTGTTTTTTGCATAGGTGTCAGCCATGGGTCAGCTTGTAGTACTCCCACCTCTGAGTTAGAGAGCTGTTGGTTCAAGTCCCCTCCAGTGACGTGAGCCCGTAATCCAGGCTGACACTTCAGTGCAGTACTGAGGGAGTACTGCACTGTCAGAGGTGCTGTCTTATGGATGAGATGTTAAATCGAGGCCCTGTTTGTCCTCTCATGTGGACGTGAAGGACCCCCCCAGCTCTATTTCGAAGAAGAACTGGGGATTTCTCCCTGTGTCCTAGCCAATATTTATCCCTCAATCAACACCTAAAAAACTGGTCATCTGGTAATTTATTTCATTCCTGTTTGTGGGCCCTTAATTTTTGCAAATTGCCTGCCACGTTTCCTACTCTTCAAAAGTACTTAATTGGCTGTAAAGCGCTTTGGGACATCCTGAGGACGTGAAAGGCGCTATATAAATGCAAGTCTTAATTTTTTTTCTCTCTATTTCCTTGATTCTTCCTATTATAAAAAAAAGAACGAACTTGCATTTATATAATGCCTTTCACATCCTAAAGATGTGCCAATGCATTTCAAAGCCCATGAAGTGTAGTCACTGTTGTAATGGATGTAAATGCAGCAGCCAATTTGTGCACAGCAAGGTCCCACAAACAACAATGGCCATAAGTTACCAGATAATCAGTTTTGGCGTAGGTTGAGGGATAAAGGCTGGCCAGGACACCGGGAGAGTATCCCACTCTTTTTTGAAATGGTGCCACGGGATCTTTTACGTCCACCTGAGATGCCAGGTGGGGTCTTGGTTTAACATGTCATCCAAACATGACACCTTTGATAGTCCAGCACTCCCTCAGTACTGCACTGAAGTGTCAGGCTTTATTATGTGCTTGCGTCTCTGGAATGGGACTTGAAGCCACGGCTTTATGATTAAGAGGCGAGAGTGCGACCCACTGAGCCATGGGCTGACATTGGGAGAGCCTATGGGGGGACTTAAACTTGCATGTTGGAGGGGTGGAGATGGCAAAGGGAGGTTAGGCAGGCTTTCCAATTAATGTGAACCTGTTATCAACAAAGCTAATCAGAGGAGAAATTTCAGTATGATTTGAAGCAAGTGTAACAAAGATGAAGCACCTTTGTTGGATTATCTATCGGATTCTTTCTTGCTGATCACAGCATACACAGGATGAATATTGGCTTTGGCAAGCTTCACGAATATGCTTTCCAGTCTGGGATCTGAAAGAGTCACTTCAGATGTTCCAAAAAACTATTTCTCGACGTCTTGCTGCTTAGATGTCCTTCTATTCAGATTCAATGTGATCATTATCACATTGCTGTTTGTGGGACCTTGCTGAGCACAAATTGGCTGCCGTGTTTCCTACATTACGACAGTGACTACACTTCAAAAGTATTTAACTGGCTGTAAAGTACTTTGGGACGACCAGAGGTTGTGAAAAGTGCTATATAAATGCAAGCCTGTCTGTCCTTTCTTTCTTCCTCTCCTTTCTTTCTCATCCATCTCTCCCTTCCTCCCCCTCTTTCCCCTCCCCCTCCCTCTCCCCCTCCCTTTCTCTCCCTCTCCCCCTCCCTTTCTCTCCCTCTCCCCCTCCCTTTCTCTCCCTCTCCCCCTCCCTTTCTCTCCCTCTCCCCCTCCCTTTCTCTCCCCCTCCCCCTCCCTCTCCCCCTCCCTTTCTCTCCCTCTCCCCCTCCCTTTCTCTCCCTCTCCCCCTCCCTTTCTCTCCCTCTCCCCCTCCCTTTCTCTCCCTCTCCCCCTCCCCTTCCCTCCCCCTCCCCTTCCCTCCCCCTCCCCTTCCCTCCCCCTCCCCTTCCCTCCCCCTCCCCTTCCCTCCCCCTCCCCTTCCCTCCCCCTCCCCTTCCCTCCCCCTCCCCTTCCCTCCCCCTCCCGCCCTCTCCCCCTCCCTCTCCCGCCCTCTCCCCCTCCCGCTCTCTCTCCTGCTCCCGCTCTCTCTCTCTCCCCCCCCACCCCCCCCCCCTACCCAAATTGGCCATGTGCAAACGTTAAACAGACCCACACCTGCATCTCTTAATGGCAGGAATTGTAAACTAGACTTATCTATCTATCTATCTATTCTATCAATTGAATTTGGTCAGCTAGGACAGTAATAGACAGGATGAGGAGGAACATTGTCCAAGATACTAAAGAATTCTGTGCTTCTCCTCAAAGAGTGCCATGGGAGATTTTATGTCTATACGTACAGTAGATTGAGGCCTTGAGTTAACGTCTCCTTCAATAAACTGCACTTCTGACTGAAGTGGCATCCTAGAGCAGGTCTTGTACCCATAACCTTCTGATCCAGAACCAAAAGTGCTACATACTGAACCAAACTGACATTGACGGGTGAAAGGGGGAATGATCAAGGCCTTTAAAATGCTGAGAGGCACAGCTGATGTAAGCAGACTCTTTAATTCTGAGCGCACAGTCCGAGTCAGAGAACAAAAGTTCAAAATGCCTTGAGATTAGAGGATGGAAGAAACATTCCCCACAGAGTCGTGAATTTGTGGAATACTCTCCCAGCAAAAGCAGATGTTGATGGTTTGTTGATCATTTTTTTCAAAAAACGAAATGGGTAAATATTTTGTTGGAATTAGATTGAATCTTACACTGGACATGATGAACCACTATATCGGACATAAAGCTGGCAACTTTTGCCCTTTTCAAAATTGGACAGGGACATGCTCTCTTGAACCATCCCCAACTGGCCATGTGCGAACGTGAAACAGACAACATTCGCATCTCTTAATTGCAGGAATTGCAAACCAGACTTTTATTTTTGATCCAATCTTCAATTATCAAAATGATCATTGCAGCCACCCCCCAAAACTGGACTGTTCTGGTTCAAAATCAGATGGATGATCATGTTATGGGATATGATGGTTCTTTGTTGGTTCTATGCTCTGTGATGGTTATCGTGGCCAGGGGTAGGGGGAGAGAGGGATATAATTTGTAAAGGGCAGTTGATCAGGGCGGAAACTGGAGCATAAATGTGAATGGAAAAAAAAAAGGATTTGTATTTGGACCTGTTACAGCTAAATTAGTGGATACTTAGGCAGTCACATGTTATTAATACATGATTAAGATCACATAAGATTGTCCTGGCCAATATTTATCCCTCAACATCACTAAAACAGATTATCTGGTCATTATCTCATTGCTGTTTGTGGGATCTTGCTGTGCACAAATTGGCTGCCGCGATTCCTACGTTACAACAGTGACTATACTTGAAAAGGACTTCATTGGTTGTAATGCGCTTTGGGGTGTCCTTAGGTCGTGAAAGGCGCTGTATAAATCCAAGTCATCTTTCTTTTTCTTGAACTACTGATGTATAGTATGTGCAGATGAATTATTTCCCTGTACTCGTAAGGTCCTGCTGTCTCTCGGCGTTTGCTGTGCAAATATAAGTGCCCAGAAACTGAATAAAACTGTTCTGCTGTAAACTCTAGTTATTTATATTCTGTACTTTATAATTATCGGTCTTTAGCAAGATGTTTTGTGTGTTCCTATCAGAGGTGTAGTGTAACAGTATTAAACTCTGTTATGACCTAGCGTAGCTTCAAAGCTTCCCACTATTTATCAATATAGAAGCTTGTAGCAGGAACAGTACATCAGATGTCTAGTGTACTGTGCCAGATAGTAGTAATAGTTGCTCTCGGGCACCACCTCCTGTGTTATTAGAGGGGCAGGGCCTTGATTGTGTGGAACTCAACTTCATATAAAAAAAATTCCTCAAAAATAAAAACAGAAAATGCTGGAAAACACTCAGCAGGTCAGGCAGTATCTGTGGAGAGAGAAACAGAGTTAACATTACAGGTTGATGACCTTTCATCAGAACTGGAACAAAGGAACAGGAGGAGGCCATTCAGCCCCTCGAGCTTGTTCTGCCATTCAATTAGATCGCAGCTGATCTGTATCTTAACTCCTTCTACCTGCCTTGGTTCCATATCCCTTAATACCCTTGCCTGACAAAAATCTATCACTCTCAGTTTTGAAATTTCCAAATGACCCCCAGCCTCAATAGCTTTTTGGGGGAGAGAGTTCCAGATTTCCGCTACCCTTTATGTGAAGAAGTGCTTCCTGACATCACCCCTGAACGGCCTAGCTCTAATTTTAAGATTATGCCTTAAAATTCTGGGAGTTTCTGGACTCCCTCAAGACCGATCCCAATTGTAAAGAGGATGAGCTATGAGGAAAAATGAGAGCTACGTCAGTTCTACAGTCTAGAGAGGAGGTTAAAAGGGAGGGGGGTGGGAAGCGGGGGCTCATTAAAGTATATAAAATGTTAAACACAAGGCAAACCAAGATGATATTAATTGGAGTGCATCAGGAAAATAATCTGGGAACATGAATGGAAGTTAGTAAAAAGCAAATTTAGAACAGATATTGAAAAGAAAGCTTATTTACTCAGAGTAATAACTATTTGGAATGATCTACCAAGCCAATAGGGGCAAAAATATTGGGGTGATTCAAAATACAATGAGATCCCATGCTGGGAGAATGAGGGTCTGGAAGGGACGAGCTTCATTGAGCTGAATAGTTTATTCCTCATCACTGGTTTTCTAGTTAAGTTCAAAATTGTACTCATACAGGAAATTTCTTAGGATATGAATTGAAGTTTTTAATAACAACAACTTGCATTTTTATATAGCACCCCTCATGTGTAGGAAGATGCTTCAGAATGGGATATGGTGGACACAGAGCTTAGGAAAAGGAAAGGCTGGATCTGGGAACTGAAGGCACTGGGGAGGTGGTTTATGAAAGCAGAGGGAGAGGTGGCAAAGTGGGGAGAACAGGATAGACAGTTTCAGAGAGCTGGACTGGAGAACATTTATAAACCATAGGCTTGTCGACTGTGAATGCTTTCCTCAGTAAAAAAGAACTTGCATTCAAATAGCACCACTTCACTTCCTCAGGACGCCAAATTGTCCTTCCCAGTCAATTAATTACTTTTTAAGTAGAGTTACTGCTTTCACAGAAGTAAGCAGCAAAGGCTTCTACAAAGGGCTAGCAAATTTATACCACCCTCACTGTAATAAGAATGAACTGGCTGTGATGGACAGGAGCCAGCATTGAGCGGTATGACACGTGTGTGTGTGTGTGTGTGTGTGTGTGTGTTGTGTGTCTCACACGGTGAGTGCCCAAACTCACATGGCTCACTATGGGGGAGGAGTATGGAATGGGGGCTGACTACTTTGTGGGAGGAAAAATCAACCCAAAGCAGCCTGGGAGAGACATCAGAGGCTAAAGCTGGTCGGCGGGGGGGCGGGGGGGAGATGGGGTGGGCTGGGGGGGAGATAGACCTCTAAAACACACAATGGAAAAATGGAATTTTTCTGTAATTCAGCACACATGATGAGGATGGAAACCAAAACATTTTTTTTTGTAAAGACTAATGCTTTTAATTTCTGATCACTTTGAAGTAACCCAATTGCTATAAATACTGAAATGGAACGTGAAAATCCCCTGAGGTTAGTATTTTTGAAGAGATCCCTTGACATCTGTCAGATGAAATAAGAACCTAAATTGAAAGCAAATTAGGAAGCTGCACGACATAGTGGCCTTAAACTATACTGTGGGAGACTAGTATCAACATCACTAAAACAGATTATCTGGTCATTATCACATTGATGTTTGTGGGATCTTGCTGTGCGCTAATTGGCTGCCGCATTTCCTACATTACAACAGTGTCTACACTTCATTGGCCGCAAAGCGCTTTGGGGCGCCCTGAGGTTGTGAGAGGCGCTAAATAAATGCAAATCAGTCATTCTTTATACAAACATTTAATGTGCTCTTGTTGAAATTCTTCTCTGGTGTTTTAGCAGAGGCACTTACCCGTTATTTACGCGAGTTAATGGCAAGTCAATTTCAGACGGATGGGCTAAGTGTTATTTCACAACATAATTGTGAGGCCACTATGAAGAATATTAACAAGACTGTATTCAGTCCGTATGCTTTATATAACGGCGTGAGAATAAATGGTTCAGAACTCATCCCCTCCATTGGTATCTTAAAACCGAGGCCCTTTCTTCCTGTTCAGGTGGATGTAAAAGATCTCATGGCACGATTCGAATTAGAGCAGGGATTCTCCAAATGACTTGGTCAACAGTCCTTCCTCAAATAACAGCACCAAAAACAGATTAATTAATCATTTATCACATTTGCTGCTTGTGGGAGACTGCTGTACATAAATTGCCTCATTTGCCTGCATAACAACAGTGACTGCACTCCATTGTTTCTCCAGTATTTTGGGATGTACTAAGGAGGTGATACGGGACTATACAAATGCAAGTTCTTTATTAATTTATATATATCACTTATATATCTCCGCTGTTTGCTACTTGTACAACTTGTCCACCTGTATTCATTTTAAAATAAAGAAGAAATTGTTGAACCAAATTTATATACTGTATAACAGATTATTGAAGGGATTTATTTTTGTAAACTGCTCAGTGATTACATGGCTTTAGGGGGACCAACAAACAGTGAGTGGTTAGCTCAGGCCAATTCTCATGGACCAATCACAGTACTCAAAACCAATGAACAATGTTTACTCTGCAAACAATAATGTGCTTAACATTGACCACTGAGCCATTGCTGCATAAATTAAAACCTGCCATCTTGGTTAGACCACACTCAGAGTACTGTGCACTGTTCTGGACTCCATATTACAGAAAGGATATAGAAGCACTGGGGAAAGTGCAAAAAAGATTTACAAGGATGATATCAGAACTGAAAGGGAACAACTATCAGGAAAGACTGAACAGGCTGGGGCTCTTTTCTCTAGTAAAGAGAAGACTGAGAGGTGATCTGATAGAGGTCTTTAAGATCATGAAGAAGTTCAATAGGGTAGATGTAGAGAAAATGTTTCCACTTGTGGGGGAGACCAAATCTAGGGGCCATCAATATAAGATAGTCACTAATAAATCCAATAAGGAACTCAGGAGAAACATCTTTACCTAGAGAGTGATGAGAATGTGGAACGCATTACCACAAGGAGTAGTTGAGGCGAATAGCATCGGTACATTTAAAGGGAAGCTCGATAAGTACATGAGGGAGAAAGGAATAGAAGGATATGCTGATAGGGTGAAATGAGGTCATGTGGGAGGAGGCTTGTGTGGAGCATAAACACCGGCTTAGAGCAGATGGGCCGAATGGCCTGTTTCTTTGCTGTAAAATTTGATGTAATTCTGTGTAATGTAAATTGCTGCCCCACCTGGCTTGCCTTTTCTGACATTGGGTCAGAGCGTTGCCAATGGAATTTGGGATAGTGAAGTCACATCCTTACCAGCAGCCATTGAGGTTGCTAGAAGGATGATGCGGACAAATGTGTCACATGGTTGCTATTGGGCAATGAGATTGCTTTTTAAAAAAAAGTGACATGAACAGTTAAATGAGTCACAAGATTATTATTGTCTGATAAGATGGGTCAAAACAACCCTCAACAAAAACATTTGGTGCAGAATAACACTGAGCAAACTCCTCAGGAAGGGTAACATTCTGATTGATCGAATGTCTTGATCTCTGCAAAGCCTTCCTTTGAAACCAAGACCTGGATGCCGTGATATTTTGTGTGATCACAGAAGGCTGATCCTGCATGGAGATGCTGCCATCCAGAGCCTTGCTAGTGGTGGGTGCAAGGTTGGAAAATTGGGCTGTCTTGTTAGAGGCCTACCTCCAACAGAACCTCACTAAATTACCCCTGGACTGTTTGATGGTAAGATGTACAGGGAAAAAAGATTCCAGTCACAAAGTGAGATCATAGAATAGTACAGCACAGAGGGAGGCCATTCGGCCCATCGTGCCTGTGCCGGCTCCTTGAAAGAGCTATCCAATTAGTCCCACTCCCTTGCTCTTTCCGCATAGCCCTGCAAATTTTCCCCCTTCAAGTATTTATCAAATTCCCTTTTGAAAGTTACCATTGAATCTGCTTCCACCACGCTTTCAGGCAGTGCATTCCAGATTATAACAACAAATTGTTATGATGAGGAATTTAGCAAATCACCATCATCTTACCAGTTATTGCAAGATGTTTCTGCTCTGCAATTTGCCTTTTGAAGGCTGCTGTATCTTTTGGTTCATATTCGCAAGTTCACGTGAAAAGGAGCAGAGTTTTTGCTCCCTGTTGACAGTCAGACATTGTCCTTTCTGAAGGTCAGCCGATGGACCCCACAGTATTTTGTACAAATCATTTCATTTATTTGTTTTTGTAAACAATTTCAACAAATGTGGGATTGAAGGAGATGGAAATGTGTGTATTTTTAATTCACAGCTGCTGAAAATTTATGTTGGTCTTTTTAAAAAAAAAATTGACATGATCTTAACTTGAAAGCTGAGATCCTTTTTCAACAGTTTGCTAATGCACTAAGAAAAAAAGAATTGACATTTTAAACTTTTTATCCTCACTAAGTGAGCATATTTTTTGGACAGAACTCTGTTGCATCATACTTTTGTGTCACTTGGTTTTAATGAGCTGTTTTCTAATGGATTTGGTCAGGACTTCAACTTAATTGTTGGTTATTCTAGACATTCATTAAAAGTCAGTTTATTCCAAACCCCTTTGAGTGTTATCATACGTCTTATGCTGGTTTAGAAAATATGTAAACAAATACTTGTTGCAATAACGTTGTTTTTTATGTAGTATTCAATTTTTTTCAGCTTTAACTAATGAAAGCAACAAAATGATTGAGATCTCACCATCATTTAGTTCTTCCACCTTTGGGAACTGGGTTGGAGTCCGTGCCCGGATTGATCAGATAGAATGCCTACACTTTCTGTTGGCGGTAAAAATTCTAACTGAAGTAAACAATGTTAACTGAGCACTGCCGGAGCTTGTGTCTTGAGTGGAAAATTGGTTGTAATTTAGCACTAAATTGGCAATCTTGTTCAGAAGGGCCTTAAGGACAGCTGGTGTGGGAAATAGAATCGTTGCTCTTCAGAAGTTTGGATTAAGGCACGTTATTGGTGCAGGATCGAGGGAATTCTAAACTGCGGCTGGGTCATGCTTGACTTGGGAGTGTTTGATGCCGAGTGCAAAATGCGAACAAGTGTTTGTTCTACTGCACTGACACCTCCTCACCTTTGATGATCAGGCTAACCACCTCCTGTCTCAATAAAAACCTTGCTAATCTACTGTCCTTATTTCAAGAATGATTTGTAAGTGTGGTGATTTGGGGTTGAGGTGACTCCAAGAGGACATCTTGGTGATGGAAGCTTGGAACCAATTGGACCCTCTGTGGTTGACTCAGTAATCTGCCTGAACCAGACAGATCCACAGTACCCCAAGATAGGGTTGATGGTTTACCAGCAAGTCTAGCTCACAAATCGAGGCTAGAGGGGTAGGCCTGTCACTGAGGGCCAGGAATCTTCCCATTTGGTTCCAATAGGTAAGATGGTCCCAGCTGGACCAACAGCGGGAAATTGTTTTGGTAAGCTGTGCAGTTTTAGCCAATTAAAGTCCAGTAGTAACCCTATGCCTACTTGGGGTTAGGGTTGCTAACCCTCCAGGATTGTCCTGGAGTCTCAGGAATTTAAGATTAATCTTCTGGACACTACTACGAGCAACACCCAGGAGAAAAAACATTGGGGCATTAAAAAAAAGTGTATTTTTTCATTTTCTTTTAACACTTTAATTTGTTTGTTATAAAAATATTGGAGATGGAGAAAAAAGATTGTTTGGCTGGGTGGGATGGTTGGAGGTGGGTGGTCATGTGATGAAACCTCCAAGAATATGTATAACCAGAGTTGGCAACTCTACTTGGGGTCCCTAAGCCTCGTCCTTACCATCCTGCACCTAAAGCTTCTGAACTTGGGTAAATAGGGGTGAGTGTCCACTCCATATTGGGAAAACAGAATCTCTACAGATGGTTGTAGATTTCTCAGGAGCTTGATTTGGATATTCTCAAACATGGTGATGGAGCCCTCGCATGTGTCGGACATCTGGTTAACCAAGAAAAAAGATTTATGCAGAGTGAGTTGCCACTTTTATTCACACTGTTCTGTTTTTCCCTTTCACTTCGCAGTCCCTTATATTTGATGAAGTTGATCTATCTGATGCAAGTGTTGCCGAATCAAGCACAAAAAATGTCAACAACAGCTTCACGGTATGATTTCACTGTTATTGTTTCTCTATCCATTAAGTTGGCCTAACTGGTGGCTGCTGGGGTTCTTATCAGACAGAGTGATGGAGATCTTTGTTAGTTACTGTTGCCTCAGTGTTTGGTGTGTATACAATTTACGATTATAGTACCATATCCTTTCTTGTACAAATGGGGTGAAAAGTCTTGGAATACTGTTCCTTCAGAATGACTGGTGCCATTCAAAGCAGCCATCTTAAGTGGTCTTCCCACCTCCACTGTATTTGTCAACTTGACTCAATTGTTAGGACTCTTAACTGAGCCAGAACGTTGTCGAGTCAAGCCCCACTGCAGCACTTGAACACATAATCTAGATTAATACGTCAGTGTAGTCCTGAGGCAGTGCTCTGCTGTCCTTTGGATCAGCCACTAAACTGAGGCTTTGTCTGTCCGTTCAGATGGACTTAAAAGATAATTTGGAACAATTTGAAGAGTAGGGAGTCACAACCAACATTGTTACCTCAACTAAAATACACTACTAAAAAAGTAGATTAGTCATTAACTTTATTTGCCGTTTTTGGGACCAAAGTGGCCCTAAACAAAGTCATGAAGGGCCATTCTCTGTGATGATATTTATTGGTCTAAAAAAACAGGTTCACTCACAGCTTGTTTATACACATGAAGCCCTGAGCGTTGACATGGGGCCAGATCTTGCTGGAGTGGGGCATCTCGTGGTGTGCGCCGTTAGTTAGACTTTTTCCTGCACTTCAGTTCTTGTGCCATAACTTGCTGGAAGTGCGAGCTGATAATGGCACGGCAAGGGCAACGGGGCATCTGGGACCTTGATGAACGGTGGGACCAGCAGTCTATCTCCTTAACCACTGAGATTTAAGGATTGAGAAAGAAACAGAGGAATGATGAAGAACGAGGGTGAATTAGAGTTAAATCAGGTACCGAAAGAGAAATAGGGAGAGGGAAAGAAAGATTGGATTAAGAGAGAGGGAAAAAAGAGACAGAAAGGAAAAGTAAGAACATTTTAAAAAAATCTCTAAGAACAATTGACTACATTCAGGAATGAGATTGAACAGTTTAAATTGTTCCCTTTCTAGGGCGGAGAGGATGATTGGCATTGCATTAACAATTATCATGCCATTAAAAAGGTACTTATGCTGTTAAGTATGAGCACTTTCTGCAGCGAGTTTAATGGGCAATTAATGTGCAAATCCAGCAAGTTCTTAAAAATAACAGGGAGTTTGAGGGTGAGATGCAGTTTGTGCAAAGCAAACGGTGGAGCGGCGTAAATCAACCAGCAACTTCTGGAGATTCACAACTCACAGCGTATCTCTTCATCGCTGGAGCTCAGTGGACGATTTGTGCATTAATAACGGCGTGCGTCGTTAACACTGTTACTTTTTGAGAAAGATTTGGCCCATTGTGTCTGGTCAAGTATCCAAAGAAGAGGCTAAGCCATTTGATTCAAATGCAAGCCTCTTGTGGGTTCTGTTTGTGTATATGTTTGTTTGGTAACCCTCTTTGTGTTTGAGAGACATATTTAAATATGCTTTATCCTAGTAAATTTTTTTAAAGAAATTGGGCAGTCTGAAGCCATCAGAGAGAAACTCCCTGGACAGTCCCAACAAACTGCTATGTAAAGGTTAATATTCAGGAGCTTTTGTATCCTGTCCACTTTACATGGTAATTTTGTGGTACAGCTGCAACTGTCTGTTATTTTCCATCTTCTGTGAAGGGATAATTAATACTGTAACTACTATAAACCTATAGTGTGTCATTATTTCTATTCATTTATCCATTTACTGTTCAATAAATCTGCATGGCAGTTTGTAGCCTAAGCCACAGTAAAGTGTTTACCCCATTGTGAAGGTGAGGAAGATCACGTGAAGGCAAGTCATGTAACCAGTGAGCTGAAAAGCAGTAACGAGAGTTTTCTAGATCATTCCTGGGAACTCCAGAGAGTTGAGCACATAATCTAGGCTGACACTCCAGTGCAGTACTGAGGGAGTACTGCACTGTTGGAGGTGTCGTCTTTTGGATGAGGTGTTAAACCAAGGCTCTGTCTGCCCTCTCAGATGGATGTAAAAGATCCCATGGCATTATTTCAAAGAAGAGCAGGGGAGTTCTCCCCTGTGTCCTGGCCAATATTTATTCCTCAACCAACATCACTAATACAGATTATCTGGTCATTATCACATTGCTGTTTGTGGGACCTTGCTGTGCACAAATTGGCTGCAACGTTTCCTATATTTAAACAGTAACTATGCTTTAAAAGCACTTCATTGGCTGTAAAGCGCTTTGGCATGTCCTGAGGTTGTGAAAGGCGCTATATAAATGCAAGTCTTTCTTTCTCTGCGTCATATGGGGCTCATCGAGAGGGTGGTCTGAAATACTGCTCCAAAAAATATCTGGAGTTAAAAACCCCAAAACATGCCATTTCTTGCATGCAGTGGAATTTGAGAAGACTACCTACCTAAGACAGATATTGAATTAGCACTAATTGTTTAAAGGGAAAGCACACAAGGAGTATTTCTCTAGTAAAAACAGAAAATGCTGGAAAATACTCAGCAGGTCACGCAGCATCTGTGGAGAAAGAAAAACAGAGTTAACGTTTCAAGTCAATGAACTTTCATCAGAACTGGAAGATGTTCTGAAACCTGAAACATTAACTCTATTTCTCTATCTCCACAGATGCTGCCATGACCGGCTGAGTGTTTGCCAGCATATTCTGTTTTTATTTCAGCTTTCCAGCATTTGCAGTATTTTGCTTTTGTTATCCGTATATTTCGCTGTTTGGCTGAGCATTCAATTACATGTGGAAGCTGAACTGTATTCAAAGAATGTGGACAATATAACTATCGTTGCTCTCTTCCTTAAATCACAATTTTTATTCCTTTTTAAAAAAAAAATGAGTTGCCTTTTTTTAAATGAACGAACTGCTAATGAAATCACAGCATTGCACATTTTAGTGAAGTTGCAATTCCTGAGGATGCAATTTTGTCAGTGGCAATGATAAATTAGCCACCAGTCATGACACACTTACAATAGTGATTCTTTAATGCTGGACAGGGAGATAACGAGTCTTTTCATAGAATCATAGAATCATAGATTCTATATCTATTAATAGCAAATTCATCAACTTATTTGATTGCTATTTCAATTTTAATTCCTTTCGTGACAAAATAAAACCTCCATGTAACTCAGGGGACATTTGTAGATTGAAAGAAAAAATTAATTTCAAAGGTCCTAAAGCTTGATACAGTATCCTTAGAGACATTCTTATATGCTGTTCTCCTACTTGTTAAATGGCTGTTCTTTGCTGCTGACATTCTCTAATCTGTGGCAAGCTGAGATCAGACTTCGCAATACTTCTAGGATTGTCTAGGATTTTATTATGGAGAAAATTAATATGAAAGGGAATGTTGCTCAGATAGGATACTTGTGGAGTTTACAGCTCGTGTATACACAATTTATATATTCATGTAACTAGTGGTAAATTTTCATCCAAAACTCTGCTGCCTGTACCCTAACCCGCACCAAGTCCCATTCACCCATCACCCCTGTGTTCGCTGATCTACATTGGTTCTCGGTTCAGCAGCGCCTCAGTTTTGAAATTCTCATCCTTGTTTTCAAATCCCTCCATGGGGTCATCCCTCCTCTCTGTAACCTCCTCCAGCCCTGCAACCCTCCGAGATCTCCGCGCTCCTCCAATTCTGGCCTCTTGCGCATCCCCGATTTTCATCGCTCTACCATTGGCGTTCTTGTCTTCAGCTGCCTAGGCCCTTAGCTCTGGAATTCCCTCCCTAAACCTCTCCACCTCTCTACCTCTCTCCCCTTCTTTAAGTCACTCCTTAAAACCTACCTCTTTGACCAAGCTTTTGGTCACCTGTCCTAACATCTCCTTATGTGGCTGAGTGTCAGATTTTGTCTGATAACGGTCCTGTGTAGTGCCTTGGGATGTTTTACTACGTTAAAGGGGCTATATAAATGCAAGTTGTTGTTGTAGTGAAGACAAATTTCAACCCCTTGCTGTCCTATGCACTGATAAACAGATGCTGTGTCGACATTGGTTATCACCCATATAACATTTTAAAACCTGTGTGAAAGGTTGCTCTTCATTTGTTCTGCTGGCAAAGGCCGCAATTATTACCCATCTCTAGTTGCTCCAAGAAAGTGTTGGTAGGCCTATTACTTGAACCAGCCGCAGTCCTTGCGATGATGTTATCCCATGATCATGCGAGATAGGGTATCTCAGGATAGTGACCCAGCGACAATGAAGGAACAGTGATGGATGTCCAAATCACGATGGTATGCAACTTGAAGTGGAACTTGGAGTTGCTGATGTTCCCACAGCATTCTTGATCTTATCTTTCTCATTGATAGAGGTCACAGGGGAGGGAGGTACTGTCGAAGTAACTTTGGTGAGTTACTGCAGTCACGGTGTGGAGAGGGTGGGATATTGAGTTGAGTGCTTGGGGTACCGAACAAGCAGACTTCTGTTTTCCTGGATGGCATCGAGCTTTTTCGACTGTTGTTGCGTCTCTACCCATCGAGGTGAGCAGTGAATGTTCTACACACTCCTGACTTGAGCCTTGTAAATGGTGCAGAGGCTCTGAGAGGCCTGGAGTTGAGCCACTTGTCACAGAATACTCAACCCCTGCCCTGCTCTTGTCTGGTGATTTGATTGGATAGTTCAGTTCCACCTGGATTTTCTAAAGCTGACATATCTAATATTTGGCCATAATTTGCTGTCGCAGGACATCTAACTGCATTTGCTGTTACTAAGACTTGCCCTTGCATGCTTAGGTATTGAATATTTTGCGTGGCAAGTTGCTGAAAGTGCCCAGCGAGGGAAACGGCATCTGGGACCTGAGTGAACAGGGCAAGCAGCTGTGTATCTCCTTAGACAATCAGATTGAAGGATTGTGAAATGAACAGCGCAAAGACTGAGAAGGAAGTGTAAATTAGAGTGGGTGAATTCAATGTCAAATCAGGTACAGAAAGAGAAATAGAGAGAGAGAAAGAAAGATTGAATTAAGAGAGAGATGAAAAAGAGACAGAAAGGAAAAGTAAAAAAAAATTAATGTTTTACATTTTTAAAATATCCAACAACAATTAAAACCTGAGAGAATGAGACTCCACATTTGTAATAGTTAATTTACAGTGTCAGAGAGGTTGACTGGCAGTAATTAACACTTATTATGTTGTTAAAAGTATTTGGGCTGAAATGGACAAGACTTAACTTTCTGTGGTAAGTTTGGTTTGTATCCATTGTGTAAATACAGCAACTTCAAGCTGTTCAATGTATTTCAACGGTGAGGCAGACAGCGAGATGCCGTTTTCACAAAGCTAACGGCGAGCAGCGTAACTCGGACAGCAACTTTTGGATATCCGAGCTTAACCGTGCATCTGGCCTCGCCTGAAGTTGCTGTCCTATTTGCGCATAAATAACAGCGCAAGCATCATTAGCCTCACCGTTATTTTGACGACAAAATCTGGGCCAATTTCTTTTTCTAATGGTCTTTTGTGACCTGCGCTATCCCTTTATTTTCCTTCCAGTATTCCTTGCAGAATACCCGTTATATTTGTGCAGAATTTTGGATACTATGCTCATGCTATTGATTAGTTCTGCATCCACCTCCAGATGTACTGCAGATTAAATATGCATTTGCAACTTCTCTCCCGATGCACAGCGCTGTGGAATCTACCTCTGTATGTCATGCACTTGATACAAGAGATTCCTTCCCACCCTTCTCTCCTCTCCTTACTTGAATGAGGGGACTCATGATGCAGTATGACGATGGCAACCGTATAGTACCTCGCTCACATAGTCATTCTTCATATGTGCACCTGGACAGTGTTGCTGCTAGCTATTGGTCTAAGGGGGCATCACAGGCGATGCCTGAGCCTATCCTTCCTTACCTGACATCCATACAAATGCACTTTGCACCATGGGTCACTGGGTCACTGCATTACATTCAAAAACAGGAACTCTGGTGGAATTTTCTGCCTCCTTGGCCAAAGGGGCACTGAGGCAAATTTTAACACCCCCATCCACAGAACCAACTATCTCAGCTCAGACCTGGCTTGTATGGTTCAGTGTCAGTTGCCCCTTACAAATATATTAGCTAAAATATTTGTAAGGGGCAACTGACATTGAACCATGCAGTCTCGCATCAGCTCAAATATGATTTAATGTAGACAACAACAACAACTTAGAATCATAGAAAGTTTACAGCACGGAAGGAGGCCATTTGGCCCATCGAGTCCGTGCCGGCTCTATGCAAGAACAAATCAGCTAGCCCCACTCCCCCGCACTATCCCCGTAGCTCTACAAATTTTTTCCCTTCAAGTACTTATCCAGCTCGCTTTTGAAGGCCATGATTGAATCTGGCTCCACCATCTCCTCGGGCAGTGCATTCCAGATCATAACCACTCGCTGTGTAAAAAAGTTTTTCCTCATGTCACCTTTGGTTCTTTTGCCAATCACTTTAAATCTATGTCCTCTGGTTCTTGACACTTCTGCCAATGGGAACAGTTTCTCTCTATCTACTCTGTCTAGAACCCTCATGATTTTGAATACCTCTATCAAATCTCCTCACAACCGTCTCTGTTCCAAGGAGAACAACCCCAGCTTCTCCAGTCTATCCATGTAACTAAAGCCCCTCATCCCTGGAATCATTCTAGTAAATCTCTTCTGCACCTTCTCCAAGACCGTCACATCTTTCTTGAAGTGCAGTGCCCAGAACTGGACACAATATTCCAGTTATGGCCGAACCAATGTTTTATAAAGGTTCATCACGACTTCCATACTTTTGTACCCTATGCCTCGATTTATAAAGCCCAGGTTCCTGTATGCTTTCTCAATCGCTTTCTTAACCTGCACCTTCAACGATTTGTGCACATATCCCCCCAGGTCTTTCTGTTCCTGTACCCCTTTTAGAGTTGTGCCCTCTAGTTTATATTGCCTCTCCTCGTTCTTCCTACCAAAATGTATCACTTAGCATTTTTCTGCGTTAAATTTCATCTGCCATGTGTCCGCCCTTGCCACCAGCCTGTCTATATCCTCTTGAATCTATCACTATCCTCCTCATTGTACGACCCTTCCAAGTTTTGTGTCATGTGCAAATTTTGAAATTGTGCCCTATATATCCAAGTCATTAATATATATCAAGAAAAGCTGTGGTCCCAGCACTGACTCCTGGGGAACACCACTCTAGACCTCCCTCCAGTCCGAAAAACAAGCGTTCACCACTACTCTCTGTTTCCTGTCACTTAGCCAATTCTGTGTCCATGTTCCTACTGTCCCCTTTATTCCATGGGCTGCAATCTTGATGTTAAGCCTACGATGCGGCACTTTATCAAACGCCTTTTGAAAGTCCATATACACCACATCAACTGCATTGCCCTCATCTACCCTCTCTGTTATCTCATCAAAAAACGATCAGATTTGCCTTTAACAAATCCGTGCTGACTTTCCCTAATCAATCCACACTCGTCCAAATGACTGTTAATTCTGTCCTGGATTATCGTTTCTAAAAGTTTCCCCACCACCGAGGTTAAACTGACTGGCCTATAGTTGCTGGGTTTATCCTTACACCCTTTTTTGAACAAGGGTATAACATTTGCCATTCTCCAGTCCTCTGGCACCACCCCCGTATCTATGGATGTTTGGAAGATTATGGTCAGTACCTCCACAATTTCCACCCTTACTTCCCTCAGCAACCTAGGATGCATCCCATCCGGACAGGGTGACTTATCTATTTTAAGTACAGCTAGCCTTTCCAGTACCTCTTCTTTCTAAATTTTTAGCCCTTCCAGTATCTCAACGATATCTTCCTTCACTGAGACTCTGGCAGTATCTTCTTCCTTGGTAAAGACAGATGCAAAGTACTCATTTAGTACCTCGTCCATACACTCTGACTCCATGAGTAGATCTCCTTTATGGTCCCGAATCGGCCCCACCCCTCCTCTTATTACCCGTTTACTGTTTACATGCCTGTAGAAGACTTTTGGATTCCCTTTTATGTTAGCCGCCAGTCTATTCTCATACGCTCTCTTTGCCCCTCTTATTTCCTTTTTCACTTCCCCTCTGAACTTTCTATATTCTGCCTGTTTCTCACTTGCGTTATAAACCTGACATCTGACATACGCCCTTTTTTTCCATTCCATTTCATCTCACTCACTAGCTCCTTTGTCAACCAGGGAGCTCTGGCTTTAGTTGCCCTACCTTTCTGCCTCGTGGGAATTTGCCTAGACTGTACCCGAACCATCTGCTCTTTAAAGGCTGCCCACTGTTCAATTACAGTTTTGTCTGCCAAGCTTTGATTCCAATTTATCCGGGCCAGATCTGTTCTCATTGCATTGAAATTGGCCCTCCTCCAATTGAGTATTTTTACTTTAGAGTGGTCCATGTCCTTTTTCATAGCTATTCTAAACCTTATGACACTGTGATTGCTGCTCCCTAAATGCTCCCCCACTGACACTTGCTCCACTTGGCCTGCCTCATTTGCATTTATAAAGCGCCTTTAATGTAGTAAAACGTCCCAAAGCACTTCACAGGAGAGTTATGAGACAAAATTTGACCAGTGTCTTCTTTTCTACATGTTTAAATCAGTTGAGAGTTTTTCAGGAACAAAGCTAAATATAGAGGCATAGCCACATTATACAAAACTCTGCACTTGCAGGGACATAGCTGAGCCTGTCCTTCAAGCCTTCAGTCCCCAAGACTTCTGCGCTTTCAGCACCAGGCGCAGCTCCCCACAGCCTTAGCTTGGGCTGCCTTCACCTGAGGCCTAAGCCCACGTGGCTGGGCCTGAGACAATCACCTTTTTTTTGGTCAGTATGGGCCTGTTTCTCCTTTGCAGTGAGTTTAATCAGTTGATTCAAATCTCTCAAGCTCTGCTGAGTCACCGGAAGAGTGGGAAATTTTAGCCGGTTCAGTTAATGGGCTAATTGAATGAGACCGCGTTTGTGATGAGACTGATCAGTGGGGATCAAATGGGTCGGGAGATGCAGGTAAAGTATCAGGTATCTGGCAGTTGGAATCGACAGGGACTGGCCCTGCCCTATGTGCTAAGTGTTAATTGTATCCAGGTGATTTATAGCAATTAGTGTTAATTGTATTCAGGTGGTGCATATTAATTGGGAACACTCGTGTCAGTTTAAAAGCGAGCTGATGTAGGGTGTGGGGTGTGTGTAATATGGAGCTCTGTGAATAAAGGCTTGGAAGCAACTGAAGATCAGGCTCTAGTATTCTATCCTTCACCACCTGGCTATGCAATTTATAACATGACAGTGAGGGAGGAGCGTTCTAAAAGCCTGCATAGGCCCCAGCTAAATAATTTAGTTCAATTTACACACTCATTTAACTTCACATGTCAGGAGATCGCGGGTTCAAGTCCCACTCCAGAGACACGGTTGACCACACCATCCTCCTCCAATGCCTCTCCTCCGTTGTCCAGTTGAGTGGGATTGTCCTCGCCTGGTTCCACTCTTAACCTATCCAATTGTAACCAGAGCATCTCTAGCAATGGCTTCTCTTCCCACCCCCACACTGTTAACCTGTGGAATACCCCAAGGATCTATCCTTGCGCCCCCCCCCCCCCCCGCCCAATTTTTCTCATCTACATGCTGCCCCTGGGCGTTATCATCCAAAGACATGATGTCAAAGCCCATGTGTACACTGAGCTCTACCTCACCACCACCTCTTCTGACCCCTCCACTGTCTCTGTGTTGTCAGACTGCTTGTCCAACATCCCGTCCTGGATGAGCTGAAGTTTCCTCCTGTTAAACATTGGGAAGACCAAAGCCATTGTCTTCAGCCCTAGCCACTAACTCCATCCCTCTCCCTGGCTATTGTCTCGGGCTGAACCAGGCTGTTCACAACATTGATGTCCTATTTGACCCCGAGCTGAGATTTCGACCCCATATCCTCTCCATCACATAGACCGTCTGCTTCCACCTCTGTAACATTGCCCGTCTCAGCCCCGCCTTAGCTGATCAACTGCTGAAACCCTCATCCATGCGTTTGTCACCTCCAGACTTGACTATTCCAATGCTCTCCTGGCCAGCCTCCCATCCTCCACCCTCCATAAACTTGAGCTCATCGAAAACTCTGCTGCCTGATTCCAAACTCGCACCAAATCCCGCTCATCCATCACCCCTGTGCATGCTGACCTACATTGGTTCCCAATCCCCCAACATCTCAACTTTAAAATTCTCATCCTTGTGATCAAATTCCTCCATGACCTTACTCCTCCCTATCTCTGTAACCTCCTCCAGTCTTGCATCACTCCAAGATCTCTGCGTTCCTCCAATTCTGGCCTTTTGCACTTTCCGCTCCCTTCGCTCCACCGTTGGTGGCAGTGTCTTCACCCATCTAGACCCTAAGCACTAGTAAACCCCCTCCTAAGCCTCTCTACTTCTCCACCCCTCTCATTTGTCCTTTAAAGACTCTCCTTAAAACCTACCTCTTAACTCTCCTAATATCACCTTCTCTGGTTCGGTATCAGTTTTTATCTGATTTTACTGTGTTAAACGCGCTGTTAACTTGTTGATCTAGAATTCTCATCTTTTCCTTAAAGTTTAGGCTTGTTGAAAAGAAGGCTTATTTGCATCGGTTCATATAAATGTAGTTTTATTTCTGAGAACACCTTGTCAAAATAATGTTCTCATTCTGAATATACGTAAACGGACTTGTTATTTTTAGATCCTGCACACAGATATATTTGGCTGCATCGTTTAGTTCAATTAATTTTTCTGAACGCATAATTGTGCTAATGATTTGATCCAAACTCAATTTAAGAATAAGTGTCTGGAGAGTGTTTGAATTCCTCTTCATTGTGAGAGTGTGGAGAGTGTTTGCATTCCTCTTCATTGTGAGAGTGTCGGGAAAGTGTTTGCATTCCTATTCATTGTGTGAGTGTGGAGAGTGTTTGCATTCCTCTTCATTGTGAGAGTGTGGAGAGTGTTTGCATTCCTCTTCATTGTGAGAGTGTCGGGAGAGTGTTTGCATTCCTCTTCATTGTGAGAGTGTGGAGAGTGTTTGCATTCCTCTTCATTGTGAGAGTGTGGAGAGTGTTTGCATTCCTCTTCATTGTGAGAGTGTCGGGAGAGTGTTTGCATTCCTCTTCATTGTGAGAGTGTGGAGAGTGTTTGCATTCCTCTTCATTGTGAGAGTGTGGAGAGTGTTTGCATTCCTCTTCATTGTGAGAGTGTCGGGAAAGTGTTTGCATTCCTCTTCATTGTGTGAGTGTGGAGAGTGTTTGCATTCCTCTTCATTGTGAGAGTGTCGGGAGAGTGTTTGCATTCCTCTTCATTGTGAGAGTGTCGGGAGAGTGTTTGCATTCCTCTTCATTGTGAGAGTGTCGGGAGAGTGTTTGCATTCCTCTTCATTGTGAGAGTGTGGAGAGTGTTTGCATTCCTCTTCATTGTGAGAGTGTGGAGAGTGTTTGCATTCCTCTTTGTTGTGAGAGTGTCGGGAGAGTGTTTGCATTCCTCTTCATTGTGAGAGTGTCGGGAAAGTGTTTGCATTCCTCTTCATTGTGAGAGTGTGGAGAGTGTTTGCATTCCTCTTCATTGTGAGAGTGTGGAGAGTGTTTGCATTCCTCTTCATTGTGAGAGTGTGGAGAGTGTTTGAATTCCTCTTCATTGTGAGAGTGTGGAGAGTGTTTGCATTCCTCTTCATTGTGAGAGTGTAGGGAGAGTGTTTGCATTCCTCTTCATTGTGAGAGTGTGGAGAGTGTTTGCATTCCTCTTCATTGTGAGAGTGTAGGGAGAGTGTTTGCATTCCTCTTCATTGTGTGAGTGTGGAGAGTGTTTGCATTCCTCTTCATTGTGAGAGTGTAGGGAGAGTGTTTGCATTCCTCTTCATTGTGAGAGTGTGGAGAGTGTTTGCATTCCTCTTCATTGTGAGAGTGTGGAGAGTGTTTGCATTCCTCTTCATTGTGAGAGTGTGGAGAGTGTTTGCATTCCTCTTCATTGTGAGAGTGTGGAGAGTGTTTGCATTCCTCTTCATTGTGTGAGTGTGGAGAGTGTTTGCATTCCTCTTCATTGTGTGAGTGTTGGGAGAGTGTTTGCATTCCTCTTCATTGTGTGAGTGTGGAGAGTGTTTGCATTCCTCTTCATTGTGAGAGTGTGGAGAGTGTTTGCATTCCTCTTCATTGTGAGAGTGTCGGGAAAGTGTTTGCATTCCTCTTCATTGTGTGAGTGTGGAGAGTGTTTGCATTCCTCTTCATTGTGAGAGTGTGGAGAGTGTTTGCATTCCTCTTCATTGTGAGAGTGTGGAGAGTGTTTGAATTCCTCTTCATTGTGTGAGTGTCGGGAAAGTGTTTGCATTCCTCTTCATTGTGTGAGTGTGGAGAGTGTTTGCATTCCTCTTCATTGTGAGAGTGTCGGGAAAGTGTTTGCATTCCTCTTCATTGTGTGAGTGTGGAGAGTGTTTGCATTCCTCTTCATTGTGAGAGTGTCGGGAAAGTGTTTGCATTCCTCTTCATTGTGTGAGTGTGGAGAGTGTTTGCATTCCTCTTCATTGTGAGAGTGTGGAGAGTGTTTGCATTCCTCTTCATTGTGAGAGTGTGGAGAGTGTTTGAATTCCTCTTCATTGTGAGAGTGTGGAGAGTGTTTGCATTCCTCTTCATTGTGTGAGTGTGGAGAGTGTTTGCATTCCTATTCATTGTGTGAGTGTGGAGAGTGTTTGCATTCCTCTTCATTGTGAGAGTGTGGAGAGTGTTTGCATTCCTCTTCATTGTGAGAGTGTCGGGAGAGTGTTTGCATTCCTCTTCATTGTGAGAGTGTGGAGAGTGTTTGCATTCCTCTTCATTGTGAGAGTGTCGGGAGAGTGTTTGCATTCCTCTTCATTGTGAGAGTGTGGAGAGTGTTTGCATTCCTCTTCATTGTGAGAGTGTCGGGAAAGTGTTTGCATTCCTCTTCATTGTGTGAGTGTGGAGAGTGTTTGCATTCCTCTTCATTGTGTGAGTGTGGAGAGTGTTTGCATTCCTCTTCATTGTGAGAGTGTCGGGAGAGTGTTTGCATTCCTCTTCATTGTGTGAGTGTGGAGAGTGTTTGCATTCCTCTTCATTGTGAGAGTGTCGGGAGAGTGTTTGCATTCCTCTTCATTGTGTGAGTGTGGAGAGTGTTTGCATTCCTCTTCATTGTGTGAGTGTGGAGAGTGTTTGCATTCCTCTTCATTGTGAGAGTGTCGGGAGAGTGTTTGCATTCCTCTTCATTGTGTGAGTGTGGAGAGTGTTTGCATTCCTCTTCATTGTGAGAGTGTCGGGAGAGTGTTTGCATTCCTCTTCATTGTGAGAGTGTGGAGAGTGTTTGCATTCCTCTTCATTGTGAGAGTGTGGAGAGTGTTTGCATTCCTCTTCATTGTGTGAGTGTGGAGAGTGTTTGCATTCCTCTTCATTGTGAGAGTGTCGGGAAAGTGTTTGCATTCCTCTTCATTGTGAGAGTGTCGGGAGAGTGTTTGCATTCCTCTTCATTGTGAGAGTGTCGGGAGAGTGTTTGCATTCCTCTTCATTGTGTGAGTGTGGAGAGTGTTTGCATTCCTCTTCATTGTGAGAGTGTAGGGAGAGTGTTTGCATTCCTCTTCATTGTGAGAGTGTGGAGAGTGTTTGCATTCCTCTTCATTGTGAGAGTGTGGAGAGTGTTTGCATTCCTCTTCATTGTGAGAGTGTGGAGAGTGTTTGCATTCCTCTTCATTGTGAGAGTGTGGAGAGTGTTTGCATTCCTCTTCATTGTGAGAGTGTCGGGAGAGTGTTTGCATTCCTCTTCATTGTGAGAGTGTGGAGAGTGTTTGCATTCCTCTTCATTGTGAGAGTGTGGAGAGTGTTTGCATTCCTCTTCATTGTGAGAGTGTCGGGAGAGTGTTTGCATTCCTCTTCATTGTGAGAGTGTGGAGAGTGTTTGCATTCCTCTTCATTGTGAGAGTGTGGAGAGTGTTTGCATTCCTCTTCATTGTGAGAGTGTCGGGAAAGTGTTTGCATTCCTCTTCATTGTGTGAGTGTGGAGAGTGTTTGCATTCCTCTTCATTGTGAGAGTGTCGGGAGAGTGTTTGCATTCCTCTTCATTGTGTGAGTGTGGAGAGTGTTTGCATTCCTCTTCATTGTGAGAGTGTCGGGAGAGTGTTTGCATTCCTCTTCATTGTGAGAGTGTGGAGAGTGTTTGCATTCCTCTTCATTGTGAGAGTGTGGAGAGTGTTTGCATTCCTCTTCATTGTGTGAGTGTGGAGAGTGTTTGCATTCCTCTTCATTGTGAGAGTGTCGGGAGAGTGTTTGCATTCCTCTTCATTGTGAGAGTGTGGAGAGTGTTTGCATTCCTCTTCATTGTGTGAGTGTGGAGAGTGTTTGCATTCCTCTTCATTGTGAGAGTGTGGAGAGTGTTTGCATTCCTCTTCATTGTGAGAGTGTGGAGAGTGTTTGCATTCCTCTTCATTGTGAGAGTGTGGAGAGTGTTTGCATTCCTCTTCATTGTGTGAGTGTGGAGAGTGTTTGCATTCCTCTTCATTGTGAGAGTGTCGGGAAAGTGTTTGCATTCCTCTTCATTGTGAGAGTGTCGGGAGAGTGTTTGCATTCCTCTTCATTGTGAGAGTGTCGGGAGAGTGTTTGCATTCCTCTTCATTGTGTGAGTGTGGAGAGTGTTTGCATTCCTCTTCATTGTGAGAGTGTGGAGAGTGTTTGCATTCCTCTTCATTGTGAGAGTGTCGGGAAAGTGTTTGCATTCCTCTTCATTGTGTGAGTGTGGAGAGTGTTTGCATTCCTCTTCATTGTGAGAGTGTGGAGAGTGTTTGAATTCCTCTTCATTGTGAGAGTGTGGAGAGTGTTTGCATTCCTCTTCATTGTGTGAGTGTGGAGAGTGTTTGCATTCCTCTTCATTGTGAGAGTGTGGAGAGTGTTTGCATTCCTCTTCATTGTGTGAGTGTGGAGAGTGTTTGCATTCCTCTTCATTGTGTGAGTGTGGAGAGTGTTTGCATTCCTATTCATTGTGTGAGTGTGGAGAGTGTTTGCATTCCTCTTCATTGTGAGAGTGTCGGGAGAGTGTTTGCATTCCTCTTCATTGTGAGAGTGTGGAGAGTGTTTGCATTCCTCTTCATTGTGAGAGTGTGGAGAGTGTTTGCATTCCTCTTCATTGTGAGAGTGTGGAGAGTGTTTGCATTCCTCTTCATTGTGAGAGTGTCGGGAAAGTGTTTGCATTCCTCTTCATTGTGTGAGTGTGGAGAGTGTTTGCATTCCTCTTCATTGTGTGAGTGTGGAGAGTGTTTGCATTCCTCTTCATTGTGAGAGTGTCGGGAGAGTGTTTGCATTCCTCTTCATTGTGTGAGTGTGGAGAGTGTTTGCATTCCTCTTCATTGTGAGAGTGTCGGGAGAGTGTTTGCATTCCTCTTCATTGTGTGAGTGTGGAGAGTGTTTGCATTCCTCTTCATTGTGTGAGTGTGGAGAGTGTTTGCATTCCTCTTCATTGTGAGAGTGTCGGGAGAGTGTTTGCATTCCTCTTCATTGTGTGAGTGTGGAGAGTGTTTGCATTCCTCTTCATTGTGAGAGTGTCGGGAGAGTGTTTGCATTCCTCTTCATTGTGTGAGTGTGGAGAGTGTTTGCATTCCTCTTCATTGTGAGAGTGTGGAGAGTGTTTGCATTCCTCTTCATTGTGTGAGTGTGGAGAGTGTTTGCATTCCTCTTCATTGTGTGAGTGTGGAGAGTGTTTGCATTCCTCTTCATTGTGAGAGTGTCGGGAGAGTGTTTGCATTCCTCTTCATTGTGTGAGTGTGGAGAGTGTTTGCATTCCTCTTCATTGTGAGAGTGTCGGGAGAGTGTTTGCATTCCTCTTCATTGTGAGAGTGTGGAGAGTGTTTGCATTCCTCTTCATTGTGAGAGTGTGGAGAGTGTTTGCATTCCTCTTCATTGTGTGAGTGTGGAGAGTGTTTGCATTCCTCTTCATTGTGAGAGTGTCGGGAAAGTGTTTGCATTCCTCTTCATTGTGAGAGTGTCGGGAGAGTGTTTGCATTCCTCTTCATTGTGAGAGTGTCGGGAGAGTGTTTGCATTCCTCTTCATTGTGTGAGTGTGGAGAGTGTTTGCATTCCTCTTCATTGTGAGAGTGTGGAGAGTGTTTGCATTCCTCTTCATTGTGAGAGTGTCGGGAGAGTGTTTGCATTCCTCTTCATTGTGTGAGTGTGGAGAGTGTTTGCATTCCTCTTCATTGTGAGAGTGTGGAGAGTGTTTGCATTCCTCTTCATTGTGAGAGTGTGGAGAGTGTTTGCATTCCTCTTCATTGTGAGAGTGTGGAGAGTGTTTGCATTCCTCTTCATTGTGAGAGTGTCGGGAGAGTGTTTGCATTCCTCTTCATTGTGAGAGTGTGGAGAGTGTTTGCATTCCTCTTCATTGTGAGAGTGTTGGGAGAGTGTTTGCATTCCTCTTCATTGTGAGAGTGTCGGGAGAGTGTTTGCATTCCTCTTCATTGTGAGAGTGTGGAGAGTGTTTGCATTCCTCTTCATTGTGAGAGTGTCGGGAGAGTGTTTGCATTCCTCTTCATTGTGTGAGTGTGGAGAGTGTTTGCATTCCTCTTCATTGTGAGAGTGTGGAGAGTGTTTGCATTCCTCTTCATTGTGAGAGTGTCGGGAAAGTGTTTGCATTCCTCTTCATTGTGAGAGTGTGGAGAGTGTTTGCATTCCTCTTCATTGTGTGAGTGTGGAGAGTGTTTGCATTCCTCTTCATTGTGAGAGTGTGGAGAGTGTTTGCATTTCTCTTCATTGTGAGAGTGTTGGGAGAGTGTTTGCATTCCTCTTCATTGTGTGAGTGTGGAGAGTGTTTGCATTCCTCTTCATTGTGTGAGTGTGGAGAGTGTTTGCATTCCTCTTCATTGTGAGAGTGTGGAGAGTGTTTGCATTCCTCTTCATTGTGAGAGTGTGGAGAGTGTTTGCATTCCTCTTCATTGTGAGAGTGTCGGGAGAGTGTTTGAATTCCTCTTCATTGTGAGAGTGTGGAGAGTGTTTGCATTCCTCTTCATTGTGAGAGTGTCGGGAGAGTGTTTGCATTCCTCTTCATTGTGAGAGTGTCGGGAGAGTGTTTGCATTCCTCTTCATTGTGAGAGTGTGGAGAGTGTTTGCATTCCTCTTCATTGTGTGAGTGTGGAGAGTGTTTGCATTCCTCTTCATTGTGTGAGTGTGGAGAGTGTTTGCATTCCTCTTCATTGTGGGAGTGTGGAGAGTGTTTGCATTCCTCTTCATTGTGAGAGTGTCGGGAGAGTGTTTGCATTCCTCTTCATTGTGTGAGTGTGGAGAGTGTTTGCATTCCTCTTCATTGTGTGAGTGTGGAGAGTGTTTGCATTCCTCTTTGTTGTGAGAGTGTAGGGAGAGTGTTTGCATTCCTCTTCATTGTGAGAGTGTGGAGAGTGTTTGCATTCCTCTTCATTGTGAGAGTGTGGAGAGTGTTTGCATTCCTCTTCATTGTGTGAGTGTGGAGAGTGTTTGCATTCCTCTTCATTGTGAGAGTGTGGAGAGTGTTTGCATTCCTCTTCATTGTGAGAGTGTGGAGAGTGTTTGCATTCCTCTTCATTGTGAGAGTGTGGAGAGTGTTTGCATTCCTCTTCATTGTGAGAGTGTGGAGAGTGTTTGCATTCCTCTTCATTGTGAGAGTGTCGGGAGAGTGTTTGCATTCCTCTTCATTGTGAGAGTGTGGAGAGTGTTTGCATTCCTCTTCATTGTGTGAGTGTGGAGAGTGTTTGCATTCCTCTTCATTGTGTGAGTGTGGAGAGTGTTTGCATTCCTCTTCATTGTGGGAGTGTGGAGAGTGTTTGCATTCCTCTTCATTGTGAGAGTGTCGGGAGAGTGTTTGCATTCCTCTTCATTGTGTGAGTGTGGAGAGTGTTTGCATTCCTCTTCATTGTGTGAGTGTGGAGAGTGTTTGCATTCCTCTTCATTGTGAGAGTGTGGAGAGTGTTTGCATTCCTCTTCATTGTGAGAGTGTGGAGAGTGTTTGCATTCCTCTTCATTGTGAGAGTGTGGAGAGTGTTTGCATTCCTCTTCATTGTGAGAGTGTGGAGAGTGTTTGCATTCCTCTTTGTTGTGAGAGTGTAGGGAGAGTGTTTGCATTCCTCTTCATTGTGAGAGTGTGGAGAGTGTTTGCATTCCTCTTCATTGTGAGAGTGTGGAGAGTGTTTGCATTCCTCTTCATTGTGAGAGTGTGGAGAGTGTTTGCATTCCTCTTTGTTGTGAGGGAGTCGGAAGGGTGTTTGCATTCCTCTTCATTGTGGGAGTGTCGGGAGGATATTTTGATTCCTCTTCATTGTGAGAGTGTCGGGTGAGTATTTGCATTCCTCCTCCTTGTGTGGGACTCCTGTTCACTTGGTGAGGAATCAAGGAGACCTCTGCAAAGCCACTCGCTTTTTACATACAATGAACTTTTTATACATGACTTTCATGGGAAGCTAGATAAGTACATTAGGGAGAAAGGAATAGAACGATATACAGAGAGGATGAGATGAAGTCGGATGCGAGCAGGCTCGTGTGGAGCTGAAGCACCGGCAAAGTCCTGTTGGGCTGAATGGCCTGTTTCTGTGCTCTAAAATTCAATGTAATTCTATGCAATTTGCAGAGCAAAATCTATTGCCGGAAATCCCTATCATTGCCTCAAGATTTTATGGTCTTTTATTGTAAGGGATTAGAAGGTCCTTGTACTAAACCCTTCTGGGCAGCCATTTATTAAAATGAGTAACATTTCAAATCCCCAACTGAATTAATATTTTCTTGAAGCAATCGATCAGAGTGTTTCTGTGAGCCAGTTATAGATAATGTTGATGATTTTTGAAAATTGCCCGGAAAAGTATGCTTTGTGTTTACAGCTAATCTCCTTTTCGTCACGGACTGTACTTTGTGAATTGCTTTTTGTTCCATCATTAAGTTTTGGTGCTTTCAAGATAAGTGTATTATTTTGAAAGCATGTTCTGTCTTTCAGCATTATATTAAGTATAGAGAATGACAAAATATCCCATTATCTCTTTAAATTTGATCATCTAAATTATGTTCTGCTGCCATATTTGATTTTAGATCCATTAACTGTCTGAAACATACAAAAGCATCTCTGCAGTTGGCAACATGTGATGCATTTCTGGAGACAGAAGGGATTGAGGGACTTGGTGAGAAGATGGGTAGGTAGGATTGATAAGTCAAAAAGAGACAGGGGTATTGAGCTGTCCCTGTTTCTGAAGTTCTCCATGTAGTGATGAACGAGGTGACATTGTGAGTGAACACGCCTTTGAATAAATTCACTGATTCCCAGCAGAGCTGTGCTTAAAGCAGGTGCAATCGCTGTTGGAATATTGTATCCTGTGTTAGAACACATAGCAAGGCCATCGAGAAGGAGCAGAGGAGATTCACTAAGATAATACCGGGGATGAGAGGCTTTCGTTATAAGGAAAGACCAGAGAAACTGGGGCCCTTTTAGCTCAAACAGAGAAGGTTAAAAGGGGATCTAATAAGAAACATAAGAACTAGGAGCAGGAGTAGGCCATACGGCCCCTCGAGCCTGCACCACCATTCACTAAGATCATGGTTGATCTTTGACCTCAATTCCACTTTCCCGCCCAATCCCCATAGCCCTTGATTCCCTTACAGTCCAAAAATCTATCAATCTCAGTCTTGAATGTACTCAACGACTGAGCATCCACAGCCATCTGGGGTAGGGAATTCCAAATATTCACGACCCTCTGAGTGAAGAAATTTCTCCTCATCTCAGTCCTAAATGTCCAACCCTGATTCTGAGACTATGTCCCCTAGTTCTAGACTCTCCAGCCAGTGGGAACCCTGTCAAGCCCTCTTAGAATCTTGTATGTTTCAATGAGATCACCTCTCATTCTTCTAAACACCAGAGAATATAGGCCCATTCTACTCAACCTCTCCTCATAGGACAATCCTCTCATCCCAGGAATCAATCTAGTACTCAAGAGTATGAGAGATTTTGATTTAATTGGGGAAAATTTATTTCTACTCGTTGGTGAGTTAGTAACCAGAGGGAATAGATGTAAAATTGTTACTCATAGGAACAGGAGTAGGCCATTCAGACCCTCGAGCCTGTTCCACCATTTAATTAGATCATGGCTGATCTGTATCTTAACTTCATCTACCCACCTTGGTTCCATGTCCCTTAATACTCTTGCCTAACAAAAATCTATCAGTCTCATTTCAGAAATGTTCAATTGGCCCCCAGCCTTAACAGCTTTTTGGGGGAGAGAGTTCCAGATTTCCACTACCCTTTGTGAAGAAGTGCTTCCTGACATCACCCCTGAACGGCCTAGCTCTAATTTTAAGCTTATGCCCCTTTGTTCTGGATTCCCCCATCAGAGGAAATAGTTTCTATCTATTCGATCAAATCCTTTAATCACCTTAATCACCTCAATTAAATCATGCCTTAATCTTCTATACTCGAGGGAGTACAAGACTAGTCTATGCAACCTGTCCTCATAATTTAACGCTTTTATCCCCGGTATCATTCTGGTGAATCTACACTGCACCCCCTCCAAGGCCAATATATATCCTTCCTGAGGTGTGGTGCCCAGAACTGAACGCAGTACTCCAGATGTGGTCTAACCAGAGCTTTATACAACTGTTACATAACTTCCACCCCTTTGTATTCCAGCCCTTTTGAGATAAAGGCTAACATTCCATTAGCCTTTTTAATTATTTTTTGTACCTGTTCACTGGCTTTTAGTGATTTCTGTACATGGATCCCTAAATCTCCCTGCTTCTCCATCCAGGTTCCTGCTTTCACTGTACCAGAGGACAACTGGTACCCATGGACCTGCACCCCAGCAAGGGCCAGTAGCCTCGGATGGGGGGGGGAAGAAACAAGCTGAGACTCGTGAAAATAACTTTAAAAAAAAATTATTTACAGAATCAAATGGCATTCAGTTTGGCTCCTGTTGACCACCCTAAACAGGACAACTCTAATTAAATGGTACCTGGTGTCAAACTCGCTTTCCACCTGATACTATAAAATTTCAAGTGCACCTGAGATCCTGAGATTGAATTTGGGCAGCAGGAAACATGGGCAATACTGTCCCAGCTGCCATTTCCATTTCAACATATTGGAAGTGGTTTTTATGGGACATGCCTAGGACATGGATTGTTCCACCGAATTAAATAGTAGAGGATGAAAAATATGCAGCTCTGATGTGCTGTGTGCTCATGTGACAGTTATTTATTAAACTCATTCTGTGGAACATGAAAAGGGGCCATAGCTCATGTAAAAACATAACCCTTCAACTCCTGGTGTCATTACCTGGGTGCCATCTTTTTCTGTCTCCATTCCTTTGGGGAAACTGCAGCTCAGCACAGGAGTTCCTGCCTCCCTAAACACACAGCTGTTTTCCAAACCAGACGAGTCCTTGCTGAGAGTGTAGCTTAGGTGGCTGAGGGAGGGAGTTCCAGAGGTTGGGGGCAATGAGGCTGAGCGAATGAGGATTCAGAGGTTGGGGGCAAGGTCGCTGAGGGAAGGGGTTCCAGAGGTTGGGGGCAATGAGGCTGAGCGAGGGAGGGTCCAGAGGTTGGGGACAACTGGCTGAGGGAGGGGGATCCAGAGGTTGGGGGCAAAGAGGCTGTGGGAATGGGTTCCAGAGTTTGGGGACAAGGTGGCTGAAGGAAGGAGTTGCAGCGATTGGGAGCAAGGAAGCTGAGGGAGGGGTTAAGATGGCTGAAAGAGGGAGAATTGGATGGGCAAGACTACTAAAGCAGTGGAGAATGAAAGTTAGTTGCTTTCAGAGGACTGGAGGGTGCACTCGAGGACACAGGGCTGGAGGAGGTTACAGAGGTAGGGAGGGGCGAGGTCACGGTGGGAATTGACGGTGGGCACAAGTGTCCTTTGAAATACTCACTGTCAGAATAATGCTTAATGTTAATTCGGTTCCTCCTCTAGGTCATTCTTCCAAGCCAGTTCCCCTAGTGATGTGATCAGGAGACACTGTTTATAACATTAAAAAATATACTAAAATTGCAAACTTTGACACCAGTCCCTGAGTGTGAGAAGCATGGAGCTGTTACAGGTGCTACTACTGTTAAGACTACAGGGTGAGTATATGGTAAAATTTGCTTTACATTACAATACAGTAAGTAAAAGGACAGAAGTGTAAACCAAGTCCATGAAAACTGATTAGAACAAGTTCATATTGGAGCTGGGGGGGCCACTTTGTGAGGCTGAGCTCCTGGTGTGGAGTCTCATTGGATGGGAGCATCAGTCAAAAATGGGGCTTGAACACTTGTGGGGTCAGCTCTTTAAATACTGGGTCTCCAGGTGTCGTGGTTCCCTCCGAGGCCTCACAGCACCAGCGGCAATTAGAAACCTCGCGCGCACGCAGACACACACACACACACACACACACAAGGTTGCACATGAGCAGAGACAGCAATGTTCGTTTCCTGGACGTGGACTATGGGGGAGGAGGTCCGTGTCCAGTGGGGAGACTGCATGGCTGGCCTATGTGTGCGGTCTGAGCCAGTCTGCGGCCAGAGGTCAAGGTGAGCCGAGTAGCAGCAGCCGTTTACACGGCTTTTCCAGCTCTGGTGCCTGTGTGACCCCAGAGGACGTGACGCTCGCCTCCTCCGGCCCTACAACCCTCCGAGATCTCTGCGCTTCTCCAATTCTGGCCACTTGTGCATCTCTGATTTTCAACGCTCCACTATTGGCAGCTGTGCCTTCAGCTGTCTAGACCCTAAGCTCTGGAATTCCCTCCCTAAACCTTTCCATCTTTCTCCTCTTCTCTCCTCCTTTAAGACGCTCCTTAAAACCTACCTCTTTGACCAAGCTTTTGGTCACCTGTCCAAATATCTCTTTATGTGGTTTGGTGTCAAATTTTCTTTGATAACGCTCTTGTGAAGTGCCTCAGGTCGTTTTACTACGTTGAAGGTGCTGTATAAATGCAAGTTGTTGTTTATCTTAGAACGCTCTGTTATCTGTGCTGCCCCATCCCCCCCATCGTCCCGGTAACGCCTCTGTCTGCTAAATGTAGGATTAAATTCATCGCTCGGACCTGAAAGATTTGGAAAGTACTTTGCAAAGTAATTCCTTTGGGGATCTTTTTTCAGCTGTCGAATAATTGAGGTTTCCTTCACATTTTCTTCTCAGTAATGAGATTCTGAAAAGCACTTACAGAAAAGTGTAGCCACCTGAAACCTTGTCTGTCATTGTACAGACTGAGAGTATTGAAAGGATTGAATTGTTTGTACATGGCACAAAGCTGCTACTGTGCTATTCAGGCACCATGTCTGCACTCAATCCTCAATGTGATTATGTTCCCTAAGGCAAGGGTTTCCAAGCTTTTGTCTTTTGGGCTGCATAACTTTATAAACGTGAGCTCATCCAAAACTCTGCTGCCCGTATCCTAATTCGTACCAAGTCCCGTTCTCCCATCACCCTGTGCTCGCTGACCTACATTGGCTCCCGGTCCTGGAAAGCCTCGATTTTAAAATTCTCATCCTTGTTTTCAAATCCCTCCATGGCCTCGCCTCTCACTATCTCTGTAACCTCCTACAGCCCTCCGAGATCTCTGCTCCTCCAATTCTGGCCTCTTGTGCATCCCCGATTTTCATCACTCCACCATTGGCGGCCGTACCTTCAGCTGCCTAGGCTCCAAGCTCTGGAATTCCCTCCATAAACCTCTCCGCCTCTCCACCTCTCTCTCCTCCTCTAAGACGCTCCTTAAAACCCATGTCATCTGTCCTAATATCTCCTCATGTGGCTCGGTGTCAAATTTTTGTCCGATAACACTCCTGTGAAGCGCCCTGAGATATTTTACTATGCAAGTTATTGTTGTTGTACCATGGACCCTTTGGGGTCACACATAATCAGGAGATTCTGCACTTGCAGGAAGTGTAAGGTGGAGAAATGTAGCTACAGTGTTGTAGCTCTGTCTCCAAATCAAACTCCTTTTGAGTGCGCTAAAGTTTAAATCATTGTTCTCATTAGTTCCTGTATATTGCCAGTTGCCGCTACAAATCTTGCTGTTCCGATTTAGGGTTGAGCCACCACTAAGGCATCAGTGCTAAGAACAGTCCTTTCCAAACCTCCAGGCCCACAACATTCAAACAGGACAAGCTAATCAGGAAGAAATATAAGCGCAAATATACTGCATTGTCGTGGTTTGGGGCCACACAGCCTGCACTTCATGCAAGTACAGCATTGCTCATTATATGGCACACCTACCGTACAGTGGGAATGAATCAAAGTACTGAGTTCCCTCAGGATTATGCTCACAACTGCTCAAGTCCCTTTCATGCAGAGCTAATTCCTAATTTGCCCAATAATGTGGGAGATTGAAACTTTTCAGTAACCGAAGACCCTGTTAGGCTTCGTGCTTCTATAGTAAGAAAAAAAGACTCACATTTATATAGCGCCTTTCACGGCCTCAGGATGTCCCAAAGCGTTTTACAGCCAATGAAGTACTTTTGAAGTGTAGTTACTGTTGTAATTTAGGAAATGCGGCAGTCAATTTGCACACAGCAAGATCCCACAAACAGCTAAGAGGTAATGACCAGATCATCTGTTTTTTTAATGATGTTGGTTGAGGGATAAATATTAGCCAGGACATCAGGGAGAACTTCCCTGGTTTTCTTCAAAATAGTGCCATGGAATCTTTTGTGTCCACCTAGGAAGGCCTCAGTTTAATGTCTCATCCCGAAAGACAACATCTCCGACAGTGCAGCGCTCCCTCAGTACTGCACTGGAGTGTCAGCCTAGATTTTATGCGCAAGTTTCTGGAGTGGGGCTTGAACCCACGACCTTCTGATTCAGGCCAGGGTGCTACAGTTGAGCCACGGCTGACACTTTAGGGAGGAAATAAATGTGAGCAGCTGGGAGACGTAAAGAACAACTGGTGTGTAGCAAATCATTTTGCGGATGAGTGTTTACGCATGTTGAATTCCCTGGTATTCAGTCCCTGCTCAGTTCCTTTTCACTGAACAAAAACTCACTGGTGACAGAGTTCAGGGATGTGCAGAATGTTTGATTAAACCCTGGAGACTGATGCCAGCCAGCTTTGAGAATTTGCTTGCGATGTAGCCCCAAATCCCCACTTGATTGCTAGTTACAGATCTTTTCCCTTGTGATTCATTTTTTTTGTCACTAGGGAAAGCTTGTTTGGAAACAGAAGGGGGGTGGGGGGAGAATTTAAAAGAGCCCAAGCTGTTGGTTTTATTTTCCCCCACAGCTTGTGGATTCGGTGTCGAAGGGGATTCTCTCTGATGCCACTTAACTCTGGCAGTTACTAAGTGCAGGTGGTGGTTGGGTTGGTGACATCACCCTGTTTGCCAGGGGATGGTGTTTCCTCCAGCTGAGTGCATAGCGGTGCAAAGCAGCCTCGCATTATCCGCACAGCCTCACAGCGTGCTGTCAGGCTTCCTGTCCGCTTCAGTGAGTGCGCTTCCCTCCTGGGGGGGGAAAAAAAAAACACACTTCCAGGTGAACCAAGCGTTCATTCAGCTTCAGAATAATGGGCAGGGTGTTGCTCTTTACATAAATCATCTGATTAGACGGGGAAGCTGCCAGCTGTTACTGACTCGTGTCAGGGGAGGAGAGGAGAGGAGAGGAAAGCAAAGCAGCCTCACGCTTCCCGCTGTCTCCTCTTCAGTCCAAGTAAGGGAGCTGTGAGGCTGTGGTCAGATTTGTATGCGATGTGCAAGCCAGTGTTGGCGCTGGCAGGGCAGTGTAAGAAGGGGCCGCTGCTGTCTGGGTCCCAGCGAGGAGCTGAGAGAATGCGGTAAGTCAATTCGATTTTTCTTTTCTTTTTGCTATCTGTTTACTTCACTTATCTGGTTATGAATTAAGTTGCAACTTGGACCAGTTGGCCTGGAGAAAGCAACTTTTTTTTTCGCACTAAATGAGAAGAAAGAACGAAGTTGCATTTCTATAGCGCCTTTAACGACCTCAGCACGTCCCAAAGCGCTTCACAGCCAAAGAAGTACTTTTTGAAGTGTAGTCACTGATGTAATGGTGAAAGTGTTTGATGCACGACTGATGCAGTTTAGCCTGTAAACAGTTTGTGGTATGGGTGAATTACAAAGACATGGGGTGAATGTTCAGTCCAACTGTGTACAGCTGTATACCATGTGCATATATCAGAATATTTTGTTTGTAAAAGAAAAAATGGCACACCACATTAAAAACTTGCTGGGATCATTTTGTGAGCTGTGCTCATTGGCGCGACGCAGTTAGCGATACGGTTATAATGTTATCGGACTGATTCCATGCCCTGCATCTGCACTAGTTGGGATTGGAGCCGCAAAACAAATCGCCTCTTCTGCGTGCGTCCTCTCTTTAAAATTTATTGTAACGTTCTCCTCACATGTAAACCTATCAAGATAATTTTCATTGCACTGGAATGACCTGCCTGAAAGGGCGGTGGAAGCTGATTCAATAGTAACATTCAAAAGGGAATTGGATAAATACCTGAAGGGAAAAAATTTGCAGGGCTATGGGGAAAGGACAGGGGAACGGGACTAATTGGATGGCCCTTTCAAAGAGCCAGTACAGGCACGATGGGCCAAATGGCCTCCTCTTATGCTGTAAAGACTACTGGGACAGGCACAATGAATGGCCGGCATTTCTCATTATTATTGTGTGGCTTTACAGTGACCAGATAGACTTATTTACAGATATTCTTACTAGTAATTGTGCACCGAAAAGATTTGTGTGTTTCGGGAGCTGTGAAGAATCATGCAAACTGCAATGGTGCAGGCAGCTGCTTCGTGCTTGCTGTAGCAGCACAACAGATCAAATATTTAGTAGGTCAAGCCGTACGAAATGCTTGGGGCTTCAAATCAGATTAGCACATCTCAAATTCATAACTGGAAAGTAAAAATTGTCGAACAAGTCAAATCCCAGCCTGTCGGTAAGAAGTCCACGGTCCCCCAGGAGCCTTGGCCATCTCTGATTGACACTAAGACTGGGTGCCACTCAAGTAGCCGGTCTGGAAATGTTTATTCTGAGGCATTGGTTCGATTGGCGATCAAGGCGTCACTGCTGTCTCTTCAGCCTGGCCTGTGGTGGTTATGCAGTTGCTTTTAAGTTGGTCTTTGGGTGCTTGTCGTGTCTAAGAACTGCTTCAGAGCTGAGTATTTCCTAGTGCAATTCTCCTGGCAGTGTGCTTTACAGGACGGGAGATCTTACCGATTTGCATGAAAATGGGTGAAAGGGAGAAATATGCCCGCCCCCAGGTGGCAGCTTGCTCAGACGTTAGTAGAGGATTGTGTAGAGGATTGTGTCAGTGAAGAAGAGGTTTTCCCTGCTCTTTGCTAGTTTAGGGGATTTTTCTTTTGGCTAAAACTATTTTCACCCTTTTTCTTCTCCTGATTTCATGATTCCATCCATCGTTGACCATTCTTGCTGTTTTTTTTCTCATTCATTAACTGCAAATCAGTGTAAAAAGACGGAGCACAAAATACTGCAGATGCTGGAGATAAAACAGAAAATGCTGGAAACATTATCAGGTCAGTCAGGCAGCAGCTGTAAAGAAAGTGTAAGTGATGAGGGGCCGTGCCTGAAACATCAACATTTTTCCTTTCTGTACGCATGCTGCCTGTGTTTCCAGCATTTTCTGTTTTTGTTCCAATGTAACAAGGGATTGTTTCCTTGAGTCTCACTTGATCTGCAGTACAACTTGCATGCAATCAAGTCCAGAGAAATGGAGAGTCCTTCTCATGGTTTTTTTTGCTCTAGATTGTAATGTTTCGAGAATGATTGCCCATTTCATGGCTGCTCAGTTGGCTCTGGGATTCCCTCCTTAAACCTCTCCTCCTTTAAAATGCTGCTTGAAAACTCACCGATCTTTGACCAAGCTTTTGGTCACCTAATAATACCTCGTGACTCAGTGTCAAATTTTGTCTCCTAACAGTCCCACAAAGCGTTTTGGGACGTTGTGCTATGTTAAAGGTGCCATATAAATGCAAGTAGTTGTTGGTGCTTTGAACTCTACCCGGTTTTTAAAAACTTCATAAAGGCAGAAACCAAGTTTTTAGTCATGGACAGTTCAGAAAGTTCCAAATGCCATCTGTCTCTTTTTTTTGGATTTTATTTGCTTCATTTTATGTTTGATCCAAAGTGGATGACCTCCGACATTGAATTCCATTTGCCAAAGTTTTGCCCATTCCCCTAATCTATCAATATCCCTTTGTAATTTTATGTTTTCATCTACAATGCCACCAATCTTTGTGTCACTGTTGTAAGGTAGGAAACGCGGCTTCCAATTTGTGTACAGCAAGGTCCTTCAAACAGCAATGAGATAATCTGTTTTAGGGATGTTGATTGAGGGATAAATATTGTCCAGGACACTGAGGAGAACTCCCCTGCTCTCCTTTGAAATAGTGCCATGGGATCTTTTACCTCCACCTGAGAGGGCAGATGGGGCCTCGGTTGAACCTTTTTTCCGAAAGACGGCACCTCCGACAATGCAGCACTCCCTCAGCACTGCACTGGTGTGTCAGCCTAGATTATGTGTTTAAGTCTCTGGAGTGGGACTTGAACCCACAACCTTTTGATTCAGAGGCGAGAGTGCTACCCACTGAGCCTTGGCTAACACAGGATTATGGGACCTCCCCCTCCATACTAACACATGTTTTATGTCTTGTCTGAAGTTCAGAGGAGGATTGATTCCAGCTTCCAAGACTCCAATTATTTTCATTGCTCCAATACCATTGGAACATCTTCTAGTGCTGAAGGAGCTATCAACCATCTACATTTTGTCAAAGTCCTTGTCCTTTTACAAGCAAACTGGATTGATTTTTTTTTGGAACATCTCGGAACAGGAGTAGGCCATTTAGCCCCTCGTGCCTGCACCGCCATTTGATAAGATCATGGCTGATCTGTGATCTAACTCCATATACCTGCCTTTGGCCCATATCCCTTAATACCTTTGGTTGCCAAAAAGCTATCTATCTCACATTTAAATTTAGCAATTGAGCTAGTATTAATTGCTGTTTGCGGAAGAGAGTTCCAAACTTCTACCACCCTTTGTGTGTAGAAATGTTTTCTAATCTCACTCTTGAAAGGTCTGGCTCTAATTTTTAGACTGTGCCCCCTACTCCTAGAATCCCCAACCAGCGGAAATAGTTTCTCTCTATCCACCCTATCCGTTCCCCTTAATATCTTATAAACTTTGATCAGATCACCCCTTAACCTTCAAAACTTCAGAGAATACAACCCCAATTTGTGTAATCTCTCCTCGTAACTTAACCCTTGAAGTCCGGGTATCATTCTAGCAAACCTACGCTGCACTCCCTCCAAGGCCAATATGTCCTTCTGAAGGTGCGGTGCCCAGAACTGCTCACAATACTCCAGGTGCGGTCTAACCAGGGTTTTGTATAGCTGCAGCATAACTTCTGCCCCCTTGTACTCCAGTCCTCTAGATATAAAGGCCAGCATTCCATTAGCCTTATTGATTATTTTCTGCACCTATTCATGACACTTCAATGATCTATGTACCTGAACCCTTAAGTCCCTTTGGACATCCACTGTTTTTAACTTTTTACTGTTTAGAAAGTACCCTGTTCTATCCTTTTTTGATCCAAAGTGGATGACCTCACATTTGCCTACATTGAATTCCATTTGCCACAGTTTTGCCCATTCACCTAATCTATCAATATCGCTTTGTAATTTTATGTTTTCATCTACACTGCTTACAATGCCACCAATCTTTGTGTCATCGACAAACGTAGATATGAGACTTTCTGTGCCTTCATTTAAGTTTTTTTTTATTCGTTCATGGGATATGGGCGTCGCTGGCGAGGCCGGCATTTATTGCCCATCCGTAATTGCCCTTGAGAAGGTGGTGGTGAGCCACCTTCTTGAACCGCTGCAGTCCGTGTAGTGAAGGTCTCCCACAGTACTGTTAGGAAGGGAGTTCCAGAATTTTTACCCAGTGACGATGAAGGAATAGCGATATATTTCCAAATCGGGATGGTGTGTGACTTGGAGGTGGTGGTGTTCCCATGTACCTGCTGCTCTTGTCCTTCCAGGTGGTAGAGGTCGCGGGTTTGGGAGGTGCTCCCAAAGCATTGGGGAGTTGTTGCAGTGCATCCTGTGGATGGTCACACTGCAGCCACTATGCGCTGGTGGTGAAGGGAGTGAATGTTTAGGGTGGTGGATGGGGTGCCAATCAAGCGGGCTGCTTTGTCCTGGATGGTGTCGAGCTTCTTGAGTGTTGCTGGAGCTGCACTCAAGTCGTTAATAAATATTGTGAATAATTGAGGCCGCAAGACAGATCCCTGCGGGACATGTGCATATATGAATGAAAGTGACCTGGAGACAATCTGGCTAATCCACAGAGAAACAACCTGTCAGCAACAGCAGAGAATGCCAGTCGCAACAGCACATAAAGAGTCGTTTACCCATTAATAGCTCTGCCCAGTCTACTGTGGTCAATTTATGTCTCATCCCTCCAAAATCACCCTTACCTAAATTGAAAATTGTAATATGTGACTAACCCTTCTCCCTCTCAAACCTAATATTAAATTCAATCATGTTACGGCCACTGTTAGTGAGGTGTTCCCTTACCGTTAGATTGTTGATTGTTAGGCAAGGGTATTAAGGGTTACGGAACCAAGGCGGGTGGATGGAGTTAAGGTGCAGATCAGCCATGATCTAACTGAATGCGAAACAGGCTTGAGGGGCTGAATGGCCTACTCGAATTCCTATGACCCCCCATTCCCTGGATCTGCGTGTGGAAATCTCCGATATAACGGGGAAGCTCCCAGTTGATTCAAGAAAATCTTTTCCTTTTTCGCTGCAGAGAAGAAATGCAGTGCTCTTTACTGTCAATTGAATTTAAAACTGGAGACCTCTGATGTTTCCTCCTGTACATTCATTTCTTAAAAAAAATACCACACTGCAGGTTTGTACCGACAATCTGGTGTCTTGTTTTAAAGTAAATTCGGATGAGCCATTCAAGCTGTCTGCCTGACATAAAAGATCCCGTGAAACTATTCAGAGAGAGCAAGTGAGCTGCTCTCCCACTGTCCCTGGCCAACATTTCCCTCTCCACCAACACCACCAAAATGATTCGGTCATTTATTTCCATTGCTGTTTGTGGGATCTTGCTGTGCACAAATTGGCCTAGTTTCCCTAAATTTAAACAGTGACTACACTTCAAAAGGAAGTCAGTTTGGTGTGAAGTGCTCTGCAATGTCCTGAGGATGTGCAAGCCGCTATATAAAAACAAATTATTTTTCTTGTTGTGAGGAATGGCCTGTCTCTGTGTCCTGTGCAGTTGAAGCCCTGCAAAACTTGGTTATTTCATTGTAGTTTTGGTACAAGAGAACATTTTGGTACACATTTCATGAGAATACTCCCTTTACGTGAACATTTTAAAATACACAAAAACTCTTTGGTCTGGGTTGTGATGTAAGACCTGAAAGGTTAATCCCTACATTGGCTCCTGGTTTGGTAACGCCTCAATTTTAAAATTCTCATCCTTGTGTTCAAATCCCTCCATGGCCTCGCCCCTTCCTATCTCTGTAACTTCCTCCAGCCCTACAATCCTCCAAGATCTCTGTGCTCCTCCAATTCTGGCCCCTTGCACATCCCCAATTTCTATTGCTCCACCATTGGCAGCTGTGTCTTCAGCTGCCTAGTCCCTAAGTTCTGAAATTCCCTCCCTAAACCTCTCTACCTCTTTCTCCTCCTTTAAGACGCTCATTAAAACCTACTTCTTTGATCAAGCTTTTGGTCACCTGTCCTAATATCACCTTGTGTGGCTCAGTGTCATTTTTTTTGATAACGCTACTGTGAAGCGTCTTTGGACGTTTTACTACATTAAAGACGCTATATAAATACGAGTTGTTGTTTCCTCTTTTCTGTTTTTGTTTATTGTTAAATAAAATGTGTCCAAAAAAGTGAGCTGTACAGAGAAGAATTGGGGGGGGGAAAAAGTGGGAAAGTGCTTAAATATAAACTGCACCCATAGAGAGTGTATCTCTGGTTAATTCATTATTAATCGGGAACTGTCACAACAGTTCTCAGTGTTTATTGAGCTCCTGAAGTGAGCCAGTTGCAGCAATTCCAAATGTATGTTTGTTTAAAACACATCCCTGTAAATAGTGTTTATCTAATTGATAAAACTTGAAAATACCTATCTATTTATCTCTCATTCCATCCGTCCATCCTAAAAAATATTGAGTGCTGTTTTCAAGCAAGCGTTTTGGTCCCCATTTTAAGTGTCACTTTCCAACAAGCTCATTAGTTACTGGCAAGTGCGTGACGATTTTATCGTGTGTGCTAGCCTTGCCGAGTTTGGAAGCCATTGCTACTAACCATCCTATTTGGGGCAGTCTGCTGGAGAAATGTCATTCCAGCTCAAAGCAAAGCAAAGAGAACAAGGGATGATTTAATTTCATTGGACAGACTTTTTTAAAAAAGAATTTCAGCCTGTTGGATGAACAGTTAACGTGTTTGTGTACGCAGGCTTAAACTTGTTCACTTTAACTGAGTTACTGCCTCTGCTTAAGCAGCACAAAGAGGAATGCCGTACCAATCTCACCAACAATGGTTTCCAATCCTCCTGTATGTTTTTAGCTTGGAAAATGTTCATTTTATTTACTTAACGTATCTTTTTGCCATGCCCTTACAAGTCTCAGGCACCCAATGAAAAATTTGTGTGGTCTTTTTAGAAGATATAACTCTTATTTACCTTTCCAGTGCAGTAAGATTTCATTTCATTTAACTTATTTAGCGCTGTTCCCATTTGCATGTCAGGCAGCAATTTAGAGACAGAATTGCTTTGCGGGAGACAAGCAGAAAGAAGAAGAAAGAGATACAGGTATAACGGAGACAAAGATTTAGAATCATAGAATCATAGAAGTTTACAACATGGAAACAAGCCCTTCGGCCCAACATGTCCATGTCGCCCAGTTTATACCACTAAGCTAGTCCCAATTGCCTGCACTTGGCCCATATCCCTCTATACCCATCTTACCCATGTAACTGTCCAAATGCTTTTTAAAAGACAAAATTGTACCCGCCTCTACTACTGCCTCTGGCAGCTCGTTCCAGACACTCACCACCCTTTGAGTGAAAAAATTGCCCCTCTGGACCCTTTTGTATCTCTCCCCTCTCACCTTAAATCTATGCCCCCTCGTTATAGACTCCCCTACCTTTGGGAAAAGATTTTGACTATCTACCTTCTCTGCCCCTCGTTATTTTATAGACTTCTATAAGATCACCCCTAAACCTCCTACTCTCCAGGGAAAAAAGTCTCAGTCTATCCAACCTCTCCCTATAAGTCAAACCATCAAGTCCCGGTAGCATCCTAGTAAATCTTTTCTGCACTCTTTCTAGTTTAATAATATCCTTTCTATAATAGGGTGACCAGAACTGTACACAGTATTCCAAGTGTGGCCTTACTAATGTCTTGTACAACTTCAACAAGACATCCCATCTCAGTTTGTTCTTTCCTTAGCAACAAAAGTTTGGACCAAGTGCCTATCTGACCCTGCAGCATATCTCAGGTTGCTGTACCTCCATGTATACCCGTACTTTACATAGAGTTTACAGCACAGAAACAAGCCATTCGGCCCAATAGGTCTATGCCAGGGTTTCTGCTCCACATGAGCCAACAATCATTGCTTTGTTGGAATCTCATGCCAGAGATCTGCTGGAATGGGCTTCATAGTCAACTTTAGAAGGGTCAGCTGAAAGCCGGGCTGTTGCGTATATCCTAGAGCAAGGCTGCCCATACACCTAGTAAATGCAGTTTGAATCGATTGGTGTGTTTAATGGACTGAGCCCAGTTCCCTTGTAGATGGGCACCCCCTCCTCCCAGGAACATGTCTGTTAACAGACATGCCCCTGACTGTTCAGACAGCACTGCTGCCAAAACGACCCTGAAATTAAACCTGGAACCGATCTGGTTTCATTGTGGAGTTTTCTCTGCAATCAGAGGCTCTTTTCAGCTAGATTTTGGATCTAATCTACTCTCTGTTCTAGATCCAAAAAGAATTTGTAGCTTTTCCATCTGTATGGACTCTGCAGTTTTGTCTTTAGAATCTCTAGAATAAAATCCTGAAAAACCCTAGTTAAGTTCAGTTTTTTGTGCTCTTATGAATCTTTCTACATCACTTAATGTGACTAATAGTAAGAGATGGGAAGGACACCCAAAGCTGGCACAGACATCTATGGTCAAGAGTGCTTTGAGGTCTCAACAAATTTACCACATCTTTGTGAAAGTTAATATTGAATCTGCTCCCACCACCGTTTTGGGCGTATTGAATTCCATATCATAACAAATCGCGACATAAAAATATTTCTCCTCATCTCCCCTGTGGTTCTTTCGCCAATCTTAAATCTACATCCTCTGGTTACCAACCCTCCTGCCAGTAGAAACAGTTTCTCCCTATCTACTCTATCAAAACCCTTCAGAATTTTGAACATCTTTATTAAATCTCCCTTTAACTTTCTTTGCCCTAAGGAGAACAATATCAGCTTCTCTAGACTCACCACATAACTGAAGTCTGCACCCTTTCCAAGGCCTTGACATCCTTCCTATAATGTGGTGTCCAGAATTGGACACAATACTCCAGCTGAAACCTAAACAGTAATATGTAAAGGTTTAGCCATATTCTAATTTTAGTAGAAAACACCGTACACACAATTACACGTAAATGTACTTCACATTTATATTTACTTAACAAACATCTACCATCATTCAGAGCAAAACTTTGCAGTCTTTCTCTTTCATCAAAGTTTGAAATTCTGCCATGAAGTTGTCAGACACACCATGCAACTTCTAGGCTTTTGTCCAGCATCTGGGAGTGGCAGTTTGACTTCATCAGAGTGATTGCTGAGAACGTGGACTCTCACAGTGAGATGCCCCAGACCTGCCCCACCATACTTCATCCGGAACACCCTCCCCCCGCTCTTCATCCGGAACACCCTCCCCCCGCTCTTCATCCGGAACACCCTCCCCCCGCTCTTCATCCGGAACACCCTCCCCCCCACTCTTCATCCGGAACACCCTCCCCCCGCTCTTCATCCGGAACACCCTCCCCCCGCTCTTCATCCGGAACACCCTCCCCCCGCTCTTCATCCGGAACACCCTCCCCCCGCTCTTCATCCGGAACACCCTCCCCCCGCTCTTCATCCGGAACACCCTCCCCCCGCTCTTCATCCGGAACACCCTCCCCCCGCTCTTCATCCGGAACACCCTCCCCCCCACTCTTCATCCGGAACACCCTCCCCCCCGCTCTTCATCCGGAACACCCTCCCCCCGCTCTTCATCCGGAACACCCTCCCCCCGCTCTTCATCCGGAACACCCTCCCCCCCGCTCTTCATCCGGAACACCCTCCCCCCGCTCTTCATCCGGAACACCCTCCCCCCGCTCTTCATCCGGAACACCCTCCCCCCCGCTCTTCATCCGGAACACCCTCCCCCCCGCTCTTCATCCGGAACACCCTCCCCCCCGCTCTTCATCCGGAACACCCTCCCCCCCGCTCTTCATCCGGAACACCCTCCCCCCCGCTCTTCATCCGGAACACCCTCACCCCCCGCTCTTCATCCGGAACACCCTCACCCCCCGCTCTTCATCCGGAACACCCTCACCCCCCGCTCTTCATCCGGAACACCCTCCTCCCCCGCTCTTCATCCGGAACACCCTCCTCCCCCGCTCTTCATCCGGAACACCCTCCTCCCCCGCTCTTCATCCGGAACACCCTCACCCCCCGCTCTTCATCCGGAACACCCTCACCCCCCGCTCTTCATCCGGAACACCCTCACCCCCCGCTCTTCATCCAGAACACCCTCCTCCCCCGCTCTTCATCCGGAACACCCTCCTCCCCCGCTCTTCATCCGGAACACCCTCCTCCCCCGCTCTTCATCCGGAACACCCTCCTCCCCCGCTCTTCATCCGGAACACCCTCCTCCCCCGCTCTTCATCCGGAACACCCTCCTCCCCCGCTCTTCATCCGGAACACCCTCCTCCCCCGCTCTTCATCCGGAACACCCTCCTCCCCCGCTCTTCATCCGGAACACCCTCCTCCCCCGCTCTTCATCCGGAACACCCTCCTCCCCCGCTCTTCATCCGGAACACCCTCCTCCCCCGCTCTTCATCCGGAACACCCTCCTCCCCCGCTCTTCATCCGGAACACCCTCCTCCCCCGCTCTTCATCCGGAACACCCTCCTCCCCCGCTCTTCATCCGGAACACCCTCCTCCCCCGCTCTTCATCCGGAACACCCTCCTCCCCCGCTCTTCATCCGGAACACCCTCCTCCCCCGCTCTTCATCCGGAACACCCTCCTCCCCCGCTCTTCATCCGGAACACCCTCCTCCCCCGCTCTTCATCCGGAACACCCTCCTCCCCCGCTCTTCATCCGGAACACCCTCCTCCCCCGCTCTTCATCCGGAACACCCTCCTCCCCCGCTCTTCATCCGGAACACCCTCCTCCCCCGCTCTTCATCCGGAACACCCTCCTCCCCCGCTCTTCATCCGGAACACCCTCCTCCCCCGCTCTTCATCCGGAACACCCTCCTCCCCCGCTCTTCATCCGGACCCGTTGGATGCTGCTTGCCTGTTGCCATGACGTGCCCTGTTGGATCTGCTTATTATAGGTTGGGCTTGCCTCCTTTCATTGGCCTGGAACAGTTATTCCAATTGGTCGAACAGACCACAATGACAGCATCCTTCTCCACACAAAGTAGCTGGTGTATCCATGTTGCTGAAATCTTTTTTTTAATTGTTACGTACCATTTTAGCAGATAACCAATAAACAGTATTCAAGGAAATATAGTCCACACAACAATCAAAAAACAATTGTGCACTCTGCTTTTTGTGGTACCATTTTACCAACAAACCCATAAAAAGGCTAACGAACACACGCATACGAATATAAGTATTGAGAGCACATGGCCAACAACTCTATTACTCATTTTTTATTTACTAATTATCCACATCTGATTTCCCAGTTAGCCGTATGTGGATGGTGCCTAATGTATTGGACCATACTGTTTAAAGATATTGATTGGTATGAGTTACTATTATTGAGGTTATTTATTCTGTGGTATGATTTATAATTCATTTGGCATGGGTAGGATGCGGCTGTTTGCGTTGGTCATTATTGATGTATCATTGATATGAGTTACAGTTGATTAGTTTGGGCCATTATTGATTGATACTGATGCTTTTCATTGACCTAGGGCTGTTATTTGTTGGTACATATTGATATTGCTTTGTTATTAATTTATACAGGGTTATTGACTGGTATGCAATTATTACTGATGGATATGGTTATTGATGACTGGAAAAGAAAAAAAAATGTGGAATTTTAATTGTCTTAGACTGGGTCTTAACCTTTAACTGCAAATGCCAATAGAAATGGTATTGATGGATGTGATTATTGATTGGTATGCAGTTATGACTGATATGTTTATTGATTGGTATGCAGTTATGACTGATATGGTTATTGATTGATATGCAGTTATTACTGATGGATCTGGTTATTGATTGCTATGCAGTTATTACTGATGGATATGGTTATTATTGAAAGGTAGAGTTACTGATTAGTGTGGAGCTCTTGCTGGGCGCATATATGGATAGATGCGTTGATTAGATGAGATTATTATTTATTGGTGTAGGATTCTCATTAATCGGTACAGTCAGCGGTTGGTGAGGTATTGTGGCCTAGCCTTGGAAGAAAGTTGAATGTTCCCTATCCTCCCGAGCACACAGCTGCTTCTCTGTAGTTCTATAACAGGAAATTGTAGTAGCAGTTGAAGAAATGATAACTGACAACTCACAGGGCAATTCATAAATGTGTTGTAAGCAATGTCATTTTAGGTGCTTTGACTACCAATGTCCTACTGAAAGGCTCAGATTATACTGCTTCCAACACTCCCAACCAATCTTGCTCGTTAAACCTCTACAGTCCTAAAGATCAGAAACTATCATCAAATCACTTAATCCACGTGCATATTGAAATATGGAGAGAATACAGGAGTCAGAGCAAAGGATTACAAAAAATAAACTATTGAATCGCATCAGGCATTGTAAATCACAGGGTAATTGGGGCAAGTCACTCCTCTGTTGCACACAGGGATCCTACTACATTTAAAACAAATGATCAGGGCCTTATTGGAAGATGTAAGGCATTTGCAGTTAAAGGTTAAGACCCAGTCTAAGACAATTAAAATTCCACATTTTTTTTTCTTTTCCAGTCATCTGATTTTTCTCCTTCGCTTTGATGTTTGCTAATAAAGGATTTCTCTTCTCTCTCTTTTCTATTGTTGCCTTGCTTCACTTCAGTTTTGATTTCTGAATTCTGTGTCACCTTCAGTGTCTTTTTTTGTTCCATATAGTTCTCTTCTGTTTTTCTTTTCCTCTTAATTTGTCCTGTTTTCCATGAAGAATGTTGGCTCCCAGTACAAACTCTTGAGAATGTTCAGAATTCAATAATGCTTCAAAATTAATTATTGACATGGCGAACTGTATCATGGAATCATAGAATTTTACAGCACAGAAGGAGGCCATTTGGCCCATCGGATCCGTGCCATCTTTCAAAGAGCTATCCATTTAGCCCCATTTCAAACAACAACTACTTGCATTTATATATGTAAGGAATCTTACAACACCAGGTTATAGTCCAACAGTTTTATTTGAAAATTTGATTTTCAAATAAAACTGTTGGACTATAACCTGGTGTTGTAAGATTCCTTACATTTGTCAACCCCAGTCCATCACCGGCATCTCCACATCATGCATTTATATAGCTATTTATTGGTGTGCAGTTATTACTGATGGATATAGTTATTGATACTATATCCATGGATATAATTATTGATTGGTATGCCGTTATTATTGATCGGTACAGTTACTGATTGGTGTGGAGTTATTGATGGGTACATATATGGGTAGATGCATTGATATAATGTGGTAAAACGTCCCAAGGAGTGTTATCAGACAAAATTTGATACTGAGCCACTTAAGGAGATATTAGGACAGGTGACCAAAAGCTTGGTCAAAGAGAGAGGTTTCAAGGAGCGTCTTAAAGGAGGAGAGAGAGAGGCAGAGGTTTAGGGAGGGAATTCCAGAGCTTAGGGCCTAGGCAGCTGAAGGCACGGCCACCAATGGTGGAGCAATTAAAATTGGGGATGCGCAAGAGGCAAGAATTGGAGGAATGCGAAGATCTCGGAGGGTTGTAGGGCTGGAGGAGGTTACAAAGATAGGGAGGGGCGAGGCCATGGAGGGATTTGAAAACATGAATAAGAAATTTAAAATCAAGGCATGTAGGTCAGCAAGCACAGGGGTGATGGGTGAACAGGACGTGGTGTGAGTTAAGATCCGGGCAGCAGAGTTCTGGATGAGCTCAAGTTTATGGAGGGTGCAAGGTAGGAGGCCGGCTGACAGAGCATTGGAATAGTCGAGTCGGGAGGTAGCAAAGGCATGGATGAGGATTTCAGCAGCAGATGAGCTGAGGCAGTTTCTCCATACCCTTTAAAAAAAATTTCTCTTTCAAATATCTGTCCAAGTCTCAAAAGTCTTTTGTGGATTCTGCTTCCACCACTGTTTCTGGGAGGACTCTCCGTGCCCCAATGTTCCTGGGCAGAAAGGAAAATCTCCCAACCTCTCTCTTTGTTCCTTTGCTGATGATTTCAACTTCATGCCCTTTGTTTAAATGTAGACCAGAATTTCTGAGCTGTACTTCATTTTTTTATTTAGCAGAGTCTTGTTGCCATTATTTTCTGTGGAGCTGTTCACAATATTTCCTATGAACTTAGCATCCAAAATGTTTTTGTTTTAGCTTTTAGAATACTTTGCATCATATTAAAGATTGATCAGCTACCGCTCCTGGAACCTATTGGTCTCCTCCTCTATGATAGCGGTCTGTCAGTCTCCAGTGCCTTTGTTTCTCTTTCTGCTTGATGCCGTTGCTTTGGTGCTTTCTATTGCCCATTCTCTTGTTTCTTGCACTCTACCTCTCCAGTTGTTTCTTGAACCCTTGTTTCCCCCATCATTGTTTCAGATCTCACAGCACTGTGAAGTCATTGCTCCACACAAACTCAGCCCTTCTGATTAGTGCAGAGATTCAGTATCCTGCAGAGTGTTGCTGGAGTCTGGGGATTTAAGATAGTCAGTGACCTGGCCCTGCAGAGATTGTGGAATATTTCACATGCTCAGGACCAAAGGATCTCGTGAGAGCTGTCGAAGCAAACTGAAATTCTGCATTTTACAAGGTTTTCTCATTCATAGGAACAGGAATAGGTCATTCAGCCCCTCGAGCCTGTTCCACCACTCAATTAGATCAGCATGATCTGTATCTCCATTTACCCACCTTGGTTCTGTAACCCTTAATACCCTTGCCTAACAAAAATCTATCGATCTCAATCTTGAAATTTACAATTCACCCCCAGCCTGAACACATTTTTTGGGGAGAGAGTTCCAGATTTCCACTACCCTTTGTGTGAAGAAGTGCTTTCTGATATCACCCCTGAATGGCCTAACTCTAATTTTAAGATTATGCCCCCTTGTTCTGGACTCCCTACCATGTCATGAATAGTCCATTTGACATTATATAGAATCATTATACATTCCTTTTATAACACATACAATTAATAACTTTTCCACAAATTGTATGCAAGGTTATAATAATCTTACCGCACTTGATCCAAAGCCAGGACTTCAGCTGAAAACTACCATCCTTTCTCTTCTGATACAGTGCAGGCAGCTGTCCATTGTTACTCTTCACTCTTACCATTACTGGGAGAAGCATTCTATAGAACTGTTAACTGAGTTGTCTTGTGGACTTTGCTACCGAGTTCGGCATATTAATAAGCCCGCCTCCTTTTAAGACGCTCCTTAAAACCTACCTCTTTGACCTGTCCTAATATCTCCTAACGAGGCTCGGTGTCCAACTTTGTTTGATAACGCTCCTGTGAAGCGCCTTGGAACGTTTTACGATTTTAAAGGCGCTATATAAATGCAAGTTGTTGTAGGTTCTGACGGTGTTTGGTGCATGAGATAAGTATTCTGTGCATTCTTGTGTGTTAATGTTAATTTTTTAAGTAGCTATGGAGATATTGTTGATGCATGGAGTGTCAGAAAACATCAAAAGTTGAAGTATGCAGGAATTCCACTGAGCTGCAGTGTTTTTTGAGCACAGAAAGGAAGGCTAGTGGGATTGGAGAATGGTTGTATTCATCTGGTGGATTTTGTGTTGTGCTCTGGAGTTTTCAGTGAAGATATTCTGGGGTTGATTTTGGTCACGGCCCAGTGCTCCAGAGTAAGTCAGGTAATGTGATATTTGCTCACGCCCAGCATGACCTGTGCTACGATCGCCTTAGGGTTGCCAACCATCCTGAATTGTCCTGGAGTCTCCAGGAATTGAAGATTAAACTCCAGGACACTGCTGCGAGCAAACACAGGAGAAAAAACATAGGGGCAATAAAGAAAATTGTTTTTTCTTCATTTTCTTTGTACACTTACATTTGTTAGTTATATAAATATTGGAGCTGGGGGGGAAAAAGGCTGTTTCACTAACAGTCAAGATTAATCAAATTAAGTAATGAAGAGTCTGTTTGCATTCCAATTGGCCGTGGGAAGGCGGTGTGTCTGGAGGATGGCCCAATGGCGGGAGTGTGGGGGCTGGGCAGCTCCAGGCGGGAGATTATGTGATGAAACCTCCAGGAATACACCCAACCAGAGTTGGCAACCCTAGTCGGCCTGCATTTCTGGGTTCAACTTATTAGCATAGAATGGGCATGAGGCATGGTTAATACCTGCTATTGTTTATTTGCCCATTAAAGGGCTGAAAGACATTGGCTCCTGCAGGCTTTAATGGTTGGCTGCAGCTTATGGAGACAATGCTGCTGTTTTAGCTGGCGAGTTAAATATAGAGCCTAAAGGAGAGGGGCATGTCTGGCAGCAGTAATTGCACTAGCAATGAGCCTGCTTTTCCAAAGAGGAGCTGAAAATTTTGTCGACTGAGGATGGACTGACGGGTGGGTCAAGGTGTTTGGCAGGAGGTAAAAGATCATGTCGGTGCCAGCAGCAGTTTACTGAGCTCACCAGGAGCGCTGAGATAGGGGACTTCGTGGTAACCTCATTTAATATTGTGCACTGTTCTGGTCTCCACATTATAGAAGCACTGGAGGGGGTGCAAAAAAAAATTCATTGATGATACCAGAACTGAGAGGTTATACCTAATCAGGAAAGACTGAACAAGCTGGGACTCTTCTCTGGAAAGGAGAAGGTTGAGGGGTGACCTGATAGAGGTCTTTAAAAATTATGAATGGGTTTAATAAGGTAGACGTAGAGAAAATCTTTCCATTTGTGGGGGGAGATCAAAACATGGGTCATAAATATAAGATAGTCACTAATAAATCCAATAAGGAATTCAGGAGAAAGTTCTTTACCCAGAGTGGTTAGAATGTGGAACTCACTACTACAAGGAGTGGTTGAGGTGAATAGCATTGATGCATTTAAGGGGAAGCTAGATCAATACATGAGGGCGAAAGGAATAGAAGGTGGGAGGAAGCTCATGTGGAGCATAAACACCGGCATAGACCAGTTGGGCCGAATGGCCTGTTTCTGCGCTGTAAATTCAGTGTAATTCTATGTAATACCTAGCGTATAAAGACTAAATGGAATGAAGAACTTCCTCTTCACCACTACACCTTTACAGTACTTGTGTGGCATCCCGTCGTTGTCCCAGGAAACACTTCCTTTTTTCCCAACCACCACTCCAATACTAACGCCATCAACTGTCTCCTCCTCTTTGGTCACTCTTTCAAATTGGATTGAGTCAGCCATTGCTGAGGGCTTGACTCATCTCACTGCTGTCATTGGGTTTGCTGTCACACAGATCAGTGAGCATGAGGAAATGGCGTTCTGTAGCAGGCATGCGATGGCAATAGATGATGCCGGCTCTCAGGGTGGCAACACCTTCCACCACTCGCCATTGATGGCTACACATGTGCCAGAAAGTGAGTGGGGCCAGGCTGCTCCTGCAATGCTGGAGTGGCAGAGCTTAATGTGCTGGGCTCTTTCAGGCCTGTTGCTCACAGAAACCAAGGGCCACCTCACTCATGAGCCTCTCGTGAACACACAGCAGCCAGTCACCTCGCCTTAGCTGGAGAAAAAAAAGAAAGACATGCATTTCTATAGCACCTTTCACCACCTCAGGACATCCCAAAGTGCTTTACAGCCAATGAATTACATTTGAAGTGTAGACATTGTTGTAATGTAGAAAACCCAGCAGCCAATTTAAGCACAGCAAGGTCCCACAAACAGCAATGTGATAATGACCAGATAATATGTTTTAGTGATGTTGGTTGAGGGATAAATATTGGCCAGGACACTGGGGAGAACTCCCCTGCTCTTCTTTGAAATAGTGTCATGGGATCTTTTACGTCCACCTGAGAGGGCAGACGGGGCCTCGGTTTAACGTCTCATCCAAAAGACGGCACCTCCAACGGTGCAGCACTCCCTCATTACTGCACTGGAGTGTCAGCCTGGGGAGCACGTAGAAGAAGCATTTCATTCAGTATCTCACGAATCACACACTGTTGCCAAGGGGAAGCATTAGGGTGGCAAATTCTAGACATGCAGATAATATTTCAAGTAATAAGATTTGATGCTACTTCAGATGCATTGTGTATAGCTTGTACTTGGACTATCTCGATGATTTAATGGTTTGACATATTTCATCATCAGGTGACAGAAATGTGATGGTTGGAAGTTCTGCAGATGTTGGTACAAAAGCAGGTGAAGATGCATTTGTTCAGGGTGTAGCTAAGATGAGAGGAGGGCTGTTCATGCAATGGGATGTTGATGAGAACGTCTCCTCCATCAGAGCCTGCCAAACAGCTCTGGCCCTGACAAAGATAGGTCGGCAACAGTATCCTCCGTCTCCTGTAAGTCACCACCTTGAGGAAGTTGTGCATGTTAAGTCCTCAGTGTATGAAGCAACATTATGGAGCATACAGCAAAGCATGCTGATGTGTGGTACTTTTGGTGGGCTGTACAGCAAGATGGCCCCCCCACCCCCAGATCTGTCAAATCATCAGAACCATAACTTTACCAAGCTATTATTTGTCTGGCAATGGCTCTCATGGGTACGTGGACCTCAATATAACAAGTGCTCCACTGCTGCCACAGAGGGGTCATGACCCAAGGTTGCAGTGGATAGCCCCGATCTCAGGATCCAAACTTGTGCTTTTTTTGTTGGTGAAAATAATGGGGGTCTAGTGGGTTTGCCTTAAAATGAAGGGCTGCTCCGGAAGTGGCCAAAGGTGAACCGGAATTGCGTGTGAAGTGCCAATGGAGTGGAGATCCGGCGTAATGGGGCTCCTCCCCTTTACAGTCCTTAACATTTCATCTGCACGAGCTAACCGGGGGTCACAGACATGGAAGTCAGCTGTCCAGAGTCCATTTTGAACAATCACTCAACAATCAATCAGAATATGAGTGTTTGACTGGGCTGTACCTGCCGAGCTCCGTGAAGAGCAATAATTTGCTACACTCCATTTGACGGACACACAACATTGGGTTACATGGCTGTTTTGTTCAGTACGTAGATCAGCAGGCAGTGCACAACATCAAGATCTTCAATTTTTTTTTATTCGTTCATGGGATGTGGGTGTCGCTGGCAAGGCCAGCATTTATTGCCCATCCCTAATTGCCCTTGAGAAGGTGGTGGTGAGCCGCCTTCTTGAACTGTTGCAGTCTGTGTGGCGAAGGTTCTCCCACAGCGCTGTTAGGTAGGAAGTTCCAGGATTTTGACCCAGCGATGATGAAGGAACGGCGATATATTTCCAAGTCGGGATGGTGTGTGACTTGGAGGGGAACGTGCAGGTGGTATTGTTCCCATGTGCCTGCTGCCCTTGTCCTTCTGGGTGGTAGATGTCGCGGGTTTGGGAGGTGCTGTCGAAGAAGCCTTGGCAAGTTGCTGCAGTGCATCCTGTGGATGGTACACACTGCAGCCACTGTGTGCTGGTGGTGGAGGGAGTGAATGTTTAGGGTGGTGGATGGGGTGCCAATCAAGCGGGCTGCTTTGTCCTGGATGGTGTCGAGCTTTTTGAGTGTTGTTGGAGCTGCACTCATCCAGGCAAGTGGAGAGTATTCCACTACACTCCTGACTTGTGCCTTGTTATTGGAAAGGCTTTGGGGAAAGTCCAACCTTCAGAACTGTGTAGCAGTTTATCAAATGTTGAAAAGCCGAACCAGATTGGGAATTGAGAGTAAACTAATAATATTTACAGCACCTACAACACCAAAAATGTGAAAAGAATACATTAAGATGGAGATTAAGTAAACAACAGAGGGAGGCTTTAAAACCCCCCCAAGGCCAATTTAGTGAGACTCCACAGGAAATGACTGTCCTACTCTGAAAGGCAATGCTGGGATCCCAAAAATATCACATTAGTACTAGATCCTAAAGAGGCTGGAGATCCACTCGACTGTAGAACTTCTACACTTAGTCCTTACTAATATCTTCTCTGATCACTTTATCTTGTGTGTTCCTTGTTCACAAGCCCTAAAATTTTAATAGCGCTTTCACTATTGCGATGAATGCTGGGCCAGCCGCACCTCCATAGCATTTCACATAGAATTTACAGCACAGAAACAGGCCATTCAGCCCAACTGATCCATGCCGGTGTTTATGCTCCACACGAGCCTCCTTCCCCTACTTCATCTTACCCCGGCAGCTTATCATTCTATTCCTTTCTCCCTCATGTACTTATTTTCTCACTTGCTCGGTCTCCAGCTACAGAAAGCAAGACAAACCAAACTCATGCCAGCTTCACTGTGGACAGATAAAGAGAAATACAGGAAGAATGAAGGGACGAAACAGGAAGAAAGACAGGAAGAAGAGAATAAAAAACAGATGTAGCTAACAGAATATCCCAATACCATAATGGTTTGTAGTTTATCATTAAAACGCAAAGCCTAAAGATCACGAATGATGCACAGTTTCAATATAGATAAGTGTGAGATGGTGCATTTTGGTAGGAGGAATAAGAGGCCACATACTCCTTGGAAAATAAGAGTCTAAATGGGGTAGAGATTCACAAATCATTAAAAGCAGCAACGGAGGTTAATAAGCTATCAAAAATGCAAACAAAACACAGGGGTTCGTTCTTAGAGGAATAGAATTCAAAAGCAGAGAATTTATGTTAAACCTATATAGAAGCTTGTTACTTAGAGTACTGTGCATCTGGCCTCCATGTTATAAAAATGGTTATATAGAGGCACTGGAGAAGGTTCAAAAAGGATGATACCAGAACTGAGAGGGCACAACTATCAGGAAAGATTGAACGGGCTGGGACTCTTTTTTTTCTCTAGAAAAGAGAAGGCTGAGGGGTGACCTGAGAGAGGTCTTTAAAATTATGAAGGGGTTCGATAGGGTAGGAGTAGAGAAGATGTTTTCGCTTGTATTAGAATCCAAAACTAGGGGCCATAAATATAAGATGGTTACAAAATCCAGTAAGGAATTCAGGAGAAACTTCTTTATCCAAAGAGTGGTTAGAATGTGGAACGTGCTACCACAAGGAGTAGTTGAGGCGAATAGCATAGATGCATTTAAGAAGAAGCCAGATAAGTATGAGGGAGTAAGGAATAGAAGGCTATGTTGATAGGGTTAGATGAAGTAGGGAGGGAGGAGGCTTGTGTGGAGCGTAAACACCGGCATGGGCTTGTTTGGCGGAATGGCCTGTTTCTGTGCTGTTAATTCTGTGGAAGTTCTTCAATCTGCGCTCTGTTTGAGGGCGAATCTGTCTCTCAAACTCTACCTTTTTAGAAGATTTCTAGTGATTGGGATAGAAGTGAGCAGATTGGCTGAGTATTCTCTCTGTTTTGTGAATTCGTTGCTGAGGAGCTAGCTGATCTGTTGGTCTGTGGCTGTGCCTGAGGATCAGGTTATCCTGACATTGGAGTGCAATGAAGATCAGTATAAGAATGGAAAGTGCTCAGGGAGCAGTACAAGTCTTTGTTCTCACTGATGCCTCAAGCTAGTTTTAAAAGTATTTTTTTGATCAAGTCATTTTATTGAGTTTGGCTCAAAAGGAAGCATTCTAATATTTGAGCTATAACCTACATGTAATATGTACTTAGTATGCACATGGGGTAACATGACAGTGACACTTCAGTCTAATTTATTTCATAGTCCCTCTTTGCTACAAACCAACCACAACATGTCAATCTGTGGGAAATCTGTTAGGACAATTTTTCCATGTTTTTCAGTGTTTCCAACAACAACTATAGCAGGATTTGTGCTTGAAACATTTGTCTCTGTACAGTTGTACCTGATTAATTATGTCACCCAATATTAACAAAACACAACACAGCTTCTGGGTTTTTCACTGCAGAGCTTACTTCCTTCCCTGACCCCCTCCATTTTCCTTTCCCCTTCCCGCTTGACATCCAGTGTTTGTTCCCTCCCAATGTGAATTGCTTGGAGATGTTTTCCAGCATATGAAGAATGCTGTAGACATACAAGTTGGTGCTGTTGTTGTTACACAGAGGGCAGCCATTTTGTTTGGCTCTGGGGAAGAAAAAAATACCATCAATAAAAGAGAACGCATGTCCTCATTATCAGTTGATGACCGGTGAGGAGATGCATTTCTGATCTGGCACAGTTTAAACCGTAGCCCAACAAGTTGTCAAACTGCCCATCCACTTCATGAAAGGAATTGACACACCTGTCTGGATTGGATTAAAAAAACAGGATATCATTGGTACAAAAAGGATCTTGTAAGTAGGGCTATGAACTGTCTTGCCCTGAATCTATTGGGTAGCCCTAATAAGAACATAAGAAATAGGAGTAGGCCATATGGCCCCTCGAGCCTGCTCCGCCATTCAGTAAGATCATGGCTGATCTTCGACCTCAACTCCACTTTCCCGCCCGATCCCCCTATCCCTTGATTCCCTTACAGTCCAAATATCTATCGATCTCAGCCTTGAATATACTCAACGACTGAGCATCCATCGCCCTCTGGGGTAGAGAATTCCAAAAATTCACAACCCTCTGAGTGAAGAAATTCCTCCTCATCTCAGTCCTAAATGGCTGCCCCTTCTCCTGAGACTATGCCCCCTAGTTCTAGACTCTCCAGCCAGGGGAAACAGCCTCTCAGCATCTACCCTGTCAAGCCCTCTTAGAATCTTATATGTTTCAATGAGATCACCTCTCATTCTTCTAAACTCCAGAAAGTACAGGCCCATTCTACTCAATCTCTTCTCATAGGACAACCCTCTCATCCCAGGAATCATTCTAGTGAACCTTCGTTGCAACCCCTCTAAGGCAAGTATATCCTTCCTTAGGCAAGGAGACCAAATAAGTGCTGCTAATTGCTCAAGTTAAAGCAGGAATAGCAAAGGGGAGGGAGGGTAGATTTGCTCACACCCAAAATGAGGGATGGGGTGTAGGAAAAGTCAGGGCCATGTTAGCCAAGGAGTCCTGAATATAGGGTTTGGATTCACCTCAAGATGTCCCCAAACCCATAGTGATGCAGCAGGTATTTTAACTCCACCCAATAGACGATCCTTTCAGAGTTAATAGCTCCTGACATCTGCCTCAACAGCAGCAAGGACACAAACCATGGAGCAAGTAAGGCTGTATTTTTAAGAAATATTGGATGACCAGAGTGCAACTCTACAGAGACAAGCGTTTGAAGGACAAACCCCTCTGGTAGCTGCTGGCCGCACAACGCAACGGGAAATATTATGCCACTGGACAAGAGCTAGACTTCCTATAGCCTGTTGTATGCTAAGGGTGGATAACCATTGCAAGCTGCTAAGAGTTGTCGATAAAATGCCCGGTCTTGTCCATGTAAACCTGTCCATGTAAACCTTGTGGAAGTTCTTCTCGCAGGAGGCTGAAATCTTGGGCTGAGTTTGACAATCCACACTTTCTCTGATGAGAAAAATGGGTCTGGATTTGCCTCATATAAGGGGTTGTCCCTTCCTTTGGGCTGGGTGCAATTAAGGTTTTTCTGGAGGATCTAGGTGGCATAGCACCAACTAAAGAACATTTTCCTCTTGTGCGATCCTGGCACCCAGCCTTGCCCACTGGGAATGTGCATCAGAAAAAGGCGCTCAGACGGCCCATAATTTTCCACCCAATTAAAATGCCCCGGGAGCATACAAGCGGGAGATTTACTCTCTAATTTCAATTGGTCGCACTTGGATGCTTTAAGAGTCGGGGAGAATCTCTTGATTGAAGGAGAGGAAGAGGGTTTTGTTACAAATCTCCTGTCAGCCTGCTTAAAGTCAGAGGTTAATGTGCTTCTGCTACATACATGGAGAATCTTCATACTTAGCCCCTCTGCTGAGAGAAGTTGACTTTTGGGTGAAAAAGTGTGCAATATTAGTATTAAATTGCTTAATTCACTCACATGCAGTTGCTATTTGAAGGGATGTTGTTGAACCATTTATTGTAATCGAGTGAAGTGTTCACACTCCAATCTCACGCAGTGCGATTCCACTCTTACGTGTGAAAGTGGAACTCACTTTTTCACTCATCATGTGATTTATGGGGTCAATTTTCCACTAGTGCACTCCAGGTGCAGAGCCTTGCCCATTGGGAACCCCAATTGGAACATTGTGCGGGAGCAGTCCATGATTTAAAGGATGGAAAATTCTGGGTTGCAGACGCGCAACTTCCCCACTATGTGCTCCTGGTGGGCAAGGATCTGCACTCAGAATGAACAAGTGCGTTCTTTTTGAATTTTATTCAGGCAAAGCATCCACTTGCACAATCCTCTTTACTTTATCACTTTTTCTCTGGGAGGCAGAGAACCGCAGGAAAACAAAGAGTTAAGTCCGACACTGTCCCGTCATTCGGAGCTTCATTTTTGTCTTTTTATTATCCAGCTCTTTCACAGCTAACAAAATGCGAGAGAATTTTAGCTGTATTTAGTTGATTGAGCTTGTCACAGAGTTGAAGTCAGCATATTCAGAGGCAGTGTTCTAAACTATCTTTGTGCCAGTACATACTGATGTGATTGAAGATATATATAAAAATATATTTTACTATAAATAAAACACACTCGCAATGCACTATGCTTTAATTCAGGAATATTTCTGGTGTGCAGCGTAATAGAATGTGAAACATTGCTAGTCACAGTTGGCCAGGTGTCAGAAATGTGTGCGACTCATCTTTCTCATCAGGCCACGCAGTGATAATGTGTCCTTGTTTTCCCAGTGCCCTCTCCCACTCCCAAGAAATATCAGTCAAGCCAAGGCTCCGAAACCTCCCAGCAGATTACAGTCTTCCCAACAGGATTGCAGGAAGATTGTTAGACCAGATGTAAAAACCAGTGCAGCCCCCATACATTATTGCTGTATGATTTCAGTGCTCTTACTTGCAGAGACTTCTGGAATAAGACACTTCTGGGACTTTTTACTTCAGACACTTTCCTCTGCTTCAGTGTCAAAGCCAATTCCTTCAAATGAGTGCTGGCTTCCTACCAGCTGAGTTGTACCTTTACCTCACCAATGCCTAGATAATTGTAGCAAGCCCGGGGGCAAAACAAAAACATTGCCACTGCATTCGGCTGACTGGATACATCACATAGACCCACAGAGTCTCCTTGGCCATTGGAAAGTGGTAGAATAAACTGGGTTGCCAACCTTCCAGGATTGTCCTGGAGTCTCTGGGAATTAAAGATTAATCTCCAGTACACTGCTGCAAGCAACACCCGTGAAAAAAATTCATAGGGTGCATTAAAATAAATTGTGTGTATTTTTGGTTTTCGTTTATTGGTTATAAAAATATTTTAGAAGGATTTTTTTTTTAAAAAGCTGTTTAACTGGGTGGGGCGGTTGGAGGTGGGAGGTTATGTGATGAAACCTCCAGGAATATGTCCAATCAGAGTTGACAACCTTAGAATAAACAGCCTTATCAGACCAGGGCTAAAGATATAAACTGGCAATCATATTTATTAACTGTAAATAGATAAGTGCACAGTACCAAAGATAAGCAGTATATCCGAAGTAATTACAGACAATTTTTCCTTCTTGGAGTATAGAAAATAAGAAACAGCTGCCTCTCCTGTACTAAAACGCAATGTAAAACTGGACCTGAACCAAGGTTCCTGACGATAACATTATGTGGCAGTTTTGCTGCTAACCTTCCACAAAGTCTCCTGCCTATCGCTCTCTGATGTGTTCGGAAGGACTGCTGAAATTGGGGCATGTCAACCAAGATATACTTTGTAACTCCATTGAAGTGTAATTTGAGAACAAAGGACAATAAAAGTGTGTCTTTCAAATTCGCAGTTAAACTGCCAATCAACCCCATACTTTAAAAGATACAACGGATGTTTGTATTTGAATTGAGTGGCTTGGGCCCTTCCAGGAAACAAATTCACCTAGTTCAAATATTTTGGATCAACTGATAAGAGTCCCTCCCCCATCTAGGAACAGCAGTAAACTTTCGCATATCAATGCTTTAGAAATGACTTTCTGTCTACCAGACCATAATGTATATTCTCTGTAGGCGGAGGTAGCAGCGACTAACATTTAAAATGATTGCCAGTCTTCCATACAAAGATAGTAATATGTAATATACCTTTTGGAAGTGTGACCGAAACTCCCCGATTGTCACAAAGGCCCCATCAAACAACTTTCTGAATAAGGGATAAATGCAGTGTGGAGCCCTCGAAAGCACTTGAATTTGATGGCCTCCCAAGTTAGATGTTGTTTTCAAATCAGAAACAGCCCATGCCTGGCCAGTCCTCAAATAGCCTTAATGGGGGAATTCATTCCATTCACATGTCAGGAAGTAATCTTCACTACAGCTTGCTTGTTGGACCTGCCCATTTTGTGACAACAATGGATACACAGGAGGAACAAGTTCCTAGTCCATTGTGTAGTCTGGCACAAGCTCCATAATGGTGTTTGCCATGCCACACATTTGTAATATTCAAACCACCATGGAATAATGAGATCCCTAACCCGGCCTCCAACAGGTAATAATATCTGTATTCCACTTCTCAGGTGACAAATGAAAAGGAGTGGTTACCAGTGAGCATGTTCCTATGGTGAAATGGGAAGGACAGTGCATTCCACAAATCTTGCTCTCACAGTACAGTTTTCACTCCATTAAATACCCTCTAGTTCTTTGATATATCTGCTGAACAGCAAGGGAAGAAGGGCAGGCCCCAACCTGCAAATCAACCTGTTGTTTTACTTTGAGGATTCAAGAGAGAGGCCATGATCGGGAGGGGGGGTGGAGAGGGAGAGACCGCGACCGAGAAAGGGTGGGGGGGGGGGGGGGAAAGAGAGGCCGAGATCTGGAGAAGGGGGAAAGAGAGGCCACGGTTGGGAGGGGGTGGGGTAGGGAGCTGGTGGTGGGGGTGGGGCACATAGGTCTGGAGTTTGGTGGGGTGGCAGAGGCAGTGATCGGGAGCTGGGGGTAGGGGCGGAACAGAGGCCGCAATCGGGAGGGATGCTGGCGGCCTGGGCAGGGGGAGGCTGAAGGCTTCCTTGAGGGACTGGGGTGGAGGGGGGTGGGGAGCACTCCTGCTCCTCCTGGCCTCTTTTTCCCTCTTTTCCCCCCCACCCCGAAACAGCCACTTACCATGTGGAACCATCAGCTCCTGCCTCCGTATCACTGCCGAGTTTCTCTGCCCCTGGGAAACCCATGCAGCAGCAGCTAAGTTCAAACCGGGCTCCCAATTGCATTGTCGGAGCCCAATTTAAATATGTTAATAAGCGTACTGCTGCTCCATGGCCGGACATTCGGACACCTCGATATCTGCTGTTGTAAAAAAAAGTTGCCTGCATGTGCGAGGTGTGACGGTGACACGTTCCCGTATTTAATTCTTTAACCCCCCCACCGCCTGACAGTGGGGTTAATATCGAGGCGTCTGTTATTTGGTAGCAAATTTACAAAAAAAGCAGCTGCACTTGTCTCCCCTGTTCAAAATTTTTCAGTAAATCAATAATATACATATTTTTCCTTTCTGCATATATTTTGCTGATCCTTCAAGCAATTTTCCTGACATTTTTGAATCTTAAAATGCTCATTATGTTTTTCCATTATTAGCCCCATATATTTTGGGCAATATATTTTTCCAATTTCTTTCTTTCATTGTACTTATGTCAATATGATTATCACAAATGTCAGCTTGGCTCTGATGGTAGCACTCCCTCTTGCCTCTGAGTCAGAAGGTCGTGGGTTTAAGCCCCACTCCAAGGACTTGAGCACATAATCCAGGCTGGTACTTCACTGCAGTACTAAGGGAGCACTGCACTGTTGGAGGTGCTGTTTTTCAGATGGGAAGTTAAACTGAGGCCCTATCTGTCTGTTCAGATGGATGTAAAAGATCTCGTGACACTATTGGTAAAAGAGCAAGGGCTTTCTCCACATTTATCCTTCAGCCAATACCACCAAAACAGATTATTGCTGATTGTGGGACCTTGCTGTGTCCAAATTGGCTGCTGCATTTGCCTACTTAATAGTGACTCAGAAGTACTTTGTTGGCTGTGAAACACTTTGGGGTGTCCTGTGGATGTGAAAGACGCTATCTAAATACAAGTTCTTTCTCTTTCTTCCCACATGAGGTGGTAATGTTCAAGATGAGCCCAAATTGGTGGAATTTTCCTGGGGGAGGGGTTCCATCCACATAATTTCCTTGTGTAAGTAAAGTATGTTTATTTCGTTTGACACAGAGTGAAAGTTATACCAGGAGATAGATAGATTAGATATAGAGAGATATATAAAATATGTATGTGTGTAAAATTGGACTGAGAAACAGGAACAAATAGAGCATGCAGCTGCTTCCCAGGGAACATTGTGTGACTGAAAAGCCAGAAGAATGGTCCCAAGAGTTCTCTTAGGTTGACCTATGCAGTGGAAAAAATACTAGAGCATATTTTAACGGCAGCAATTCAGTGGTATAAAGGGAGAATACATCGAGCCAACGCGACTTTATAAAGGTCAAGTTCTACCAAACAAACCCACGTCAGCTCTATGAGGATGTAAATTAGATAGCGGTATCTATGAGCTTGATTTTCACAAACATTTGGTAAGGACCCCTACCCCCCAGGAGACTTGAAGTAAAAGCTCATTAGATCAAAGACAAAGCTGTAAGTTAGATACTTAATTGGCTTACCAGGAGTAAATGGTGATGGATACTTGTGGTCACAGTTCTAATTAGGCAGCAGTAGGTAAATAACATTCTGACTTTATCAAGACCATTAGTGATTATTACGGACAACTGGGATCTGTTCCTTCCAGGAATTGGTCCCTGTTGTTCCTAATAATTATTAATGACCTTAATGAAGGTATTGTAAGTGGAGTATCTAAGTTCATGGACGACATGAAGGACCAGATTTTGCTGGGGGCGGTGAATGCTGTTCGTTAGACTTTCCCTTGCCCATAGACGTTCTACGGGGCTTTGCAGGGCAAGTTACTGTCAGGAAAACGTCCAAACAGCACGGCACTCTCTACAGGGCATCTGGGAGCTGTGTGAACAGGGCAAGCAACTGTGTGTCTCCTTAACCAATCAGATTGAAGAATCGTTAATGAACAGCGCAGAGTCTGAACTAGGAAGTGTAAGTTCAAATAGTGAATTCAATGTCAAATCAGGTACAGAAAGAGAAGTAAAGAGAGGGAAAGAAAGATTGGATTGAGAGAGAGAAAAAAGAGACCAAGAAAACGTTTTTAAAAAATTATTTACATTTTTAAAAAAAACTCCAACAACAATTAAAAGCTGAAGGAATGAGACTCTATACTTGTAATAGTTAATTTTCAGTGCCAGAAGTTGTTTGGCAGTAATTAAGACTTACCATGCTGTTAAAAGGGTGCTTAGACTGGAATGGACAAACCCTAACTTCTTGTGGCGAGTTTAATCTGTACCTACGATGTCAGTGCAGGAACTTCACACCGTTCAGTACATTTGAACGGGGAGCCAGACGGAGAGATGCTGTTTTCGCACAGCGCATCTCAGACAGCAACTTCCGGATTTTCGTGTTTAGCTGCGCATGTGCGCGCGCCGGAAGTTGCTGTCCGATTTGCGCCTAAGTAACGGTGAGCGCTGTTAGCCTCACTGTTATTTTCACAGCAAAATCCGTCCTGTTGTCTGAGAAAGCACAGTGTTCTTAAGGCACAGGATGGTATTTGGAGATTGGCAGCGTTTGGATTTATAAATGGCTTTTAACCATGACCAATGTAAAATATTGCATATTGGTGCTAAAAAAAAAAGTGAATGTGATGACACAATCAAGGGTATATCGATAATAAGGCAAGTGATTTGTTGCCACAAGTGACTCGTTACTGCTCAAAATCCGCTCATACTGCCTGTGGGGCTCTTTATGCAAAAGGTGAGCAACAAATGACATCATGCACAATAAGCTTAGGAATCCCTGAGATTTATCATGCCCTGATTGCCCATTCCAGTGGTTCAGCTGGGCGTAACAGACCCCAGAACACTACTTGGAGAAGAGCAGAAAGTTCTCCTGTGCCCTGGACAACGTTTCTCCCTCAACCAACACCACCAAAAAAAACAGGTTATCTGGTCACTCATCTCATTTGCTGTTTGTGAGATCTAGTTACGCATATAGTGGCTCTACATGACTACACTTCAAGAGCAATTTGTTTGTTGTAAAGTGCTTTGCGCAATGCTAAAGAGGTATTAAGATGCTATATAAATGCAAGTTCATTCTTTCCTTGTGGAGTGTAGTTCAGGCTACCATACTTACAGAAAAACACCTAGAGACTTTGGAAAAGATTCAGATAACTTAGAGACTAACTGCTTCACACTATTTTATGCAATGGACTGCTATGTAATGGAATCAGTGGAGACTTGGGTAAAGGAATCAAAGAAATAGACAGATTCCAAATTAAATGGGAGTAAAGAGATATGGACTTGGTGCCAAGGTAGGAGAGGGATGAAAATGATCCAGATTGAGATATACGTGGATTTAAATGGCAAGTGAGTGAGATGGGCTGAATGGCTTTATCTTGTTCGAAGCTTCTTATGTAAGTTCAGTGCGTAGCCCCACACACCAGCTTTACAGCACTCCTGACTTCCCTGGAAAATTGGGAGTGCTGACAATCGAGTGAACTAACCACTGTGCTAGATTGTCTCGTGCATCCATTAAGTGAGGCCATTCCATCCCCTAAAATGTGTCCAGATCCCAGCTTCCCCCGCAGGTACAGTCAGATGCTACTCACTGAATGCTGTCAGCTTCCACTCTATTGGACACTGCGGGGCCTAAGCACCCTCTGCCCTCAGCACTGCCAAACTGCAGCTCACCCTACTAACCTTGAGTGGTTCTAACTCTCTAGCATGTGAAGAAAAGAATAACACAGTTTCTTCCAAGGCAGTAGCACTACATCTCAAGCTTCTGTCTTGTCGCTGATACAACTTGAGCTGTTGAATGTCACTGTTTAAATTTACCCATTGAATTGTCTTTTGTGTCTTTTAATATCTTTATTAAAGTTTTTACTTCAAAACCTGGGCTTGAACTGAATATTTTTTTACCTCAGAACAGTTGAAAGAGAGCTTTCAATCACATCTGTGCATTCTAAGCATGTGCTGTTTGTAGAATTTCCCAATGTGCAATCTGTACTTTGGGAGTTGAAGGCAGGGAATCCGTTCCCTCATCTTTTGAGAATTGTCAGGATTTCTCAGAGTTTGAAAGAAACTAGAGATTGAATTCTCAAAGAATTTATTTTAGTCAAGTGATGACATTTATATAAGTATAGTAACAATTGTGCTTTCCTATTCTAGAATCATAACAGAAGGAGACCATTCGGCCCATCGAGCCTGTGCCGGCTCCTTTTGTAAGAGCAATCCATTTAGTCCGATTCCTATTGTGAGGAATTGTGAATTCCTCACAAACAAACAATACTTACGAGAGGCATTAGCTGTGAACAACAATAGCTGTTGTTGTGGTTTCTTTGTTGATGATTTGAAAAGAAACATTATGAAGAATTTTTATTGCTGATGAAAATTCAGTTTTAAAATCTCTCCTGAATTATTTTGTTGCTTAAATCAAATCCTTGGAAACTGTGTAAACAATGAACTTTTGAGCATTTTATGAGGTAAGTTGTGTTTGTTTATGGCAATTTATGTTTATTAAAGACTGCGTGATTTGACAAACTCAGTGGTACACTAAAGGGGCATTTTCCACTACTGGCACATGCCAGGAGTGTATATCGGGAAACTGTCCTCCCACAGCCAGTGATTTTATGCTATTAAAATTTTAAGAAGCAGATAATTTACATTGAAATGCTTTAAGGCAGGAGCATACAGACATGAACTGGCTCACAATGACCAACGTATTAGGAGTTGGGGCTTGGTGCTTCAAAAGAGGCCACCAGCTGTTTGGGTTCCATTTTCTTGGTTCATTCTCCCTCCGAAGGCCATTTAGATCCTGTTGCTCTCAAAATTAGCAGAGCCCAGAAACACTAAATACTTCCAGACTCTGCCCACCCCCGACCATTGTTCCAAAACTCCGTTCTCTGCTGGACTCTGGAATCTTCCCCTCCTAGTCCCAGATTCCAGGGCCCTCTTCAGTGCTCACAAACTGCTAGACCACGTTCCCAGTTTTACCTAATCCCAGAACTGCACAATGCTTCCGGACCCTGTGATCCCAGGACTTTCCTTCCTAACCTCCTTCCCTAATGTTCCTGTAACCCTGAGATCCTCTCCCCGTGCTTCTGAGCCCTGGGAACCCCAAGATACTGCTAAACATTGAGACTCTATCTTAGAGTCACTCTTTTCCCCCCTTCTCAATGTTCCCAGGTCTCAGGCCACCCCCAATACTGATAAGCCAGTGTCCATTTTAATACTATTTGGTGCCAGTCGTGGCCCGGTGGTAGCTCTCTTGCCTCTGAGTCAGAAGGTTGTGGGTTCAAGCCCCACTCCAGAGACTTGAGCACAAAATCTAGGCTGACACTCCAGTGTCGTTCCGAAAGGAGTGCTGCATTGTCGGAGGCGTCATCTTTCGGATTAAACCGAGGTCCCGTCTGCCCTCTCAGGTCCCATGGTACTATTTTGAAGAACAGCAGGGTAGTTCTCTCCAGTGTCCTAGCCAATATTTATCCCCCAATCAAAATCACTTTTTAAAAAAAAATGTCTGATCATTATCTCATTGCTCTTTGTGGGACCTTGCTGTGCGCAAATTGGCTGCTGTGTTTCCTACATTGCAACAGCGTCCACACTTCAAAAGGACTTAATTGGCTTTAAAGTGCTTTGGGATGTCCTGAGATTGTGAAATAACATCCACGTTCTTATAAAATGTCCAACTCACCATAAGCAACACCATGGTTCTGTGTACAGCCTGCACTTCTTGTATGCATCACAGTTGCTTCCTGTCACACTTTAGCTGTTACAAATCAGACATTTTACTTCAGTATATCCTCTGACTCACTTTGAGCAATGTCATGGGTGATCTGCTCATAATCAATTAAAAGTCTTACATCTCGCATGCACTTCCTGTTAGCATCACACTTGCTTCCTGTAACACTTTCCTCATATCACTTTGCTGATAAATCCTTTGTTGTAAAGCAGCATTTCATCCCACTCATAGCAAGCAACGCCACAGGAGAACACTCAGTACACATTTAATACAGTTGGATTTTCCTTCAAAAAACATAACGGAAGTACTTTAAATGGGATAATTTATGACGCTGAATGTAGCTCCTCTTGGAAATAAAATGAGAATAAACTAATGACAAAATATTCTCTGTAGTTTACTGAAAGGTTTCACCCAGCAAGGGGAATTGAGTGCTGGAATTGATAACTCCATATACTTTTCAAGTGATCTCTATTGGCTTCCATTCTAGATAGCAAGAGGAGCTTCAGTGGGTCAAATAAGTGTCAGTCTCATCGCCACTTACTCTTAGTTATGCCACGACTCGTTCACAGTGCGTTGCCTTGGGATGGTCTCTGCACGTTTCAAGGTGCCGTTTTGTTGGAAATGAATGAACGAAGCAGCATAAAAGCAGCACTGTGATGGATTGGGTTGATATGCTATTTAATGGCCAACACTTGCCTTTACTCAGCCTTCAGTGATATTGCCAGCTCCATCTTTATTCCCAGTCCCGCAGCAGCAAAAATAAGGAAGAATTGCTGAAAGGAACAAAGAATTTGCATTTATACAATGTCTCTCACATCCTCAGGATGTCCCAAAGCACTATATTTTTCTAAATAACCTGTAAGGACTGTTTGCCTTTCAAATGTGTTTTATTGTTATTTCTCTGGTTTACTCATTGGAGGAATGTGTTTCAGGTAATTACACCATTCAGAAGACTAATTCTTTGTGCTGAGAACAGAAAGGAGATGGAGGACTGGATCTCTTCATTAAAATCTGTACAGAGTAGAGAGCATTACGAGGTAAGCTTCTAGCTACAGTGCACTGTTGATACGTTATGAAATGTTATCTCCCATAATGAGCGTAAATTGAGAGGATAACTCCACACCATACATCATAGCAAGCATTGCATGTCAGTCTGCTAGAGAGCAATCTTCAAACATCTCCCTGGCTACTAACAGAGTGTTTTCATTGTGGTTGCAAGTCAGAGGCATTGAAATTCTGCTTTCTCGATTTCTGAAATTACCCTTATTTGCCAAAGGCTGCACGCAGTTGGGCAAATTAATCGGAGCTGAGCCCTGCTGTACGAGAGAGCAGATGGAAGACTCGGCCTGACAGGTCAGTGCAGCTGATCCGCGGCACTCCCAATTGTCTGGCGATTTCTTTTATTCCCCACACTCTGATCCACTTGACTTGGAAAATTGGGAGTGCCATGAATTGGGCACGGCTGAGCTCTGCCTCCCATTCTCTGTCTCGCTCTCCCGTAGCCGTGGGGAATTTAGCCCAATATTTTAAAAAGTGCTGGAATACAAAGGGGTGGAATTTGTACTGTAGTTGTATAAAGATCTGGTTAGACCCCCATCTGTATCGCTGCGTTCAGCTCTGGGCACCGCGCCTTTGAGACGATGCAGCACAGATTCAGCCGAATGATACCTGGTTAAATTATGAGGACAGGTTGCATAGACTAGGCTTGTATTCCCTCAAGTGTCGAAGATTAAGGGGTGACCTAATTGAGGAGTTTAAGATGATTAAAGTATTTGATAGGCTTGGTGGAGAGAAACTATTTCCTGTGGTGGGGGAGTCCAGGACAAGGGGGCATAACCTTAAAATTAGAGCTATACCATTCAGAGGTGATGTCAAGAAGCACTTTTTCACACAAAGGGTAGTGGAAATCTGGAACTGTTTCCCCCAAAAAGCTGTTGAGGTCAATTGAAAATTTCAGAACTGAGGTTGATAGATTTTTGTTAGGCAAGGGTATTAAGGGTTATGGAACCAAGGTGGATAAATGGAGTTAAGGTACAGAGACCCTATGCAGTGTGAAATTTTGCTGCCAGTGACTGTTTATTCTGTAATCCCATAAGAGTTGTTACTGAAGTCCAGCTGAATGAGTGTTGAGTACATAATTGTTTAGGATAGTACATGATTGAGTACTCAATAAATTGCTTTGAAAAACTATCAGATCTTCAGTAGGAGATTTTGCACTGTTTCTCAAAATGTTTTCTTTGCATTACAAATCACACAAAAATTGAATGTATTAACCAAAATCAAATGGGAGTTCATCGTTACAAGACCGGTATGGATTTTCTCCGTTAATCTTCTACTTAGTCTCTTATCCCACCTCCACTCCTGTAAACATGGGGGAAGACAACCTATTTATAACAGGTATGGCAAAACTGTAAATCTGTTCTTTGTACAATACAGAGGAAATCTTCACCGCGCAGGGTTAATTTTACTATATTTGCACTTTGGCACAGAGCTCCACCTGACAGGAGCACATTTAGGGGATTCGGGCACAGAGGTCAGGATGTGAGCTGTGAGTCAGGCGCGCTCATCTCTGTATCTGGAAGTCCCCATATGTGCCATCCGGAATTCCCTACATGTGACATCGGGAATTCCATATGTGTGCTCCTGTCAGGCAAAGCTCTGCAGCAGAGCATGAAATTGTAAAATTCACCCTATGGTGTGAAGTCTTCATCTCTCTGCCAGAAAGAGCTAGTAATATGGTGTGCCTCTATTGCCTGTTAGTACACATAGATGGAAGGGTAAAGAATTCCTCACTGTGTTAGGAAAGGAAATGAACTAAAATAGTTAAATTGTATAAGCACCTGTTGAAAAATTTTTTAAAAACTGTGGGGAAAGTTTTGGCATTTGTATGCTTTGTGGATTTTGCACTTGTAAACAGACCTGCTTTCTCCTTCGCTAGACCGCACAATTTAATGTGGAGCATTTCTCAGGGATGCATAACTGGTACGCCTGCTCCCACGCCCGACCTACTTTCTGCAACGTCTGCCGAGAAAGTCTATCCGGTGTCACCTCTCACGGACTCTCCTGCGAAGGTAAAGAGCTCGCACTCACCAGGACGTGAGTAAAATGTACTGGAGCAGCTTCTTACTGACTGTTGATTTATTTAGCCCAGGGGTGTCCAGTCTGTGCCTCCTGTGCCCCATCAATCCAGGCCAGAGCTCAGACCACCTCAGTCCCATTTACGTTTAGATTCCTTATTAACTGCTTTGTCCTCTTTGAATGTTATGACCCCGGGCTGCTTTTAGCACTGGTCTCATTGGTGGATAAATCCTAAATCAGAACATCAAGATCTGTTACATAGAATTTACAGCATAGAAACAGGCCATTTGGCCCAACAAGTCTGTGTTGTGTTTATGCTCCACACGAGCCTCCTCCCACCTTCCTTCATCTCACCCTATCAACATATTCTTATTCCTTTCTCTCGCTTGTACTTATCCAACTTCTCCTTAAATTTGTCTGTGCTATTCGCCTCAACCACTCCATGTGGTAGTGAGTTCCACATTCTAACCACTCTGGGTAAAGGACTTTCTCCTGAATCCCATATTGGATTTATTAGTGACTCTCTTATATTTATAACCTCTTGTTTTGGACTCCCCCACAAGTGGAAACATTGGGCATAATTTTAAATGGGAAAAACTGGGGGGGGGGGGGCGGGGGTCAGTAAAAATTTTACAAATCTAAAACCCGCCCCCAACCTGCCCATGTCCGTTTAACGGAGGCGGGGTCGAGGGGCAAGCGACCAACCCGCTCTCAGGAGGCAGGTTGGTCAGTAAAAGCTTTCAAGGAGGCTGTGGGCCTCCATTTTTATATATTTTTTTAATTTTTAACCCCTGGGGGCCGGGATTCCCAGGCCTTCTACTTGACGCCACGAGAGGAGGAGAGAAGGCCCGAAACAGCGGGTCTTTATTGCACTGCTTGTGGGTCAGGAGGAGCAGGAGTGTTTCTCCCAGGCCCAACAAGCCGACCTGCAGCAATCCTATAAACGCGACCCGGACGATCTCCGACCCCGACCCCCCCCCCCCCCCCCCCCCGACTATCTCCGACCCCGATCCCACCCGACGATCCCTGACCCCCACCCCCCGATGATCTCCAACCCCGACGCCCCCTCCCCCATTGATCTCCGACCCCCGAGAGGACACCCTGATCCGATCCCCGATGACTGAGCCTCCCCCTCCCCCCATCTAACACTTAACTGTTCACGTCCTCTTCCTCCTTCTTCTCCCGTCCGACTGAGACCAGCCTGTCAATCAGGCTGGCCTGTCAAGCGGGAAACTGTCAAAAAGATGTCCTTACATCAAAATCGTACGGCTGTCCGGAAAATCCATACTTCCGAGTTTCCTAACAGAGATTCCCTCCCCGCCGCACCCCTGATAAAATCATGCCTGTTTTCTCTACGCCAACCCTATCGAATCCCTTCATAATTTTAAAGACCTCTTTTAGGTCACCTCCCAGCCTTCTCTTTTCCAGAGAAAAGAGTCCCAGTCTGTTCAATTTCCTGATAGTTATAATCTCTCAGTTCCAGTATCATCCATGTAAATCTTTTTAGCACCTTTTCCATTGCCCCTATATCCTTTTTGTAATTTGGAGACCATGTTATGTCAGCATCAGTAACCTGAGATATATGGAATTCATGGGAATACGGGTTTAAACTTTATATGTGGCCTTTGAAGCTACGTGGTATGTACCTAATATGGCCCACAAAGTCAAACTGCTTGGCCAACCCCTGACTGATGTTACACTAAAAGGTCTTTTAAAGGTATTCGTGTCATTCCTTGATAAGTGTGAAAGGACCTATAATACACAGGCACTGTCAGCAGGATTGAATTGTAATTGTTTCTGGAACAGCTGTTTGATGTAAGGAAGTGTGTGTGATTCCTGGCATCTTATGGCTTTTAAATTAATTCTAAATGATTGTGCACATCTGCCACCTGCGGTGACTTATGTGCGAATTGTCATCTGCATTGTTCTTTGTATGTTTCTATTTTTCACTTGTAAATTATTTTACTGGACAGAGAAAATAGTATTCATTCCTGCAGAGTAACACTCATTCTTTAGTGTTATTAGTGTCAGCTTTCACTTAGTTGGTAGGTCTCTCGCTTCTGAGTCAGAAGGCTGTAAGTTCAAATCCTACTCCAGGGACTTGTGCATATAATCTAAGCTGACGCTTTAGTGCAGTAGTGAAGGGAGGGCTGCACTGTCGGAAATGTCGTCTGCCTGTTCAAATAGACGTAAAAGGTCCCATGGTACTATTGGAAGAAGACCAGAGGCCAATATTTCTCCCTTTACCTAAAGAAAAAACAGATTAACTGTTTGTGGGATCATGCTGTGCATACATTGGTTGCCATGTTGGCCTACCTAACAACAGTGACCATGTTTCTGAAGTGCTTTGGGATGTTATGAGGATGTGATAAGGTGCTATATAAAATGCAACTTCTTTCTTTCAAGTATTTTGTTTTTCTGAATGTCAGAACAGGCAGGGCCTCTGGTTTCTCTGTTGATGAGCTGTTAACTGTAAAGCTTATCTGGAGCAATTTGTATTCATAGGCATAGGTTGACAAAAATTCATTGTTCAGATATTAAATGACGGTTATGGTGCAGTACTGAGGGAGTGCGGCACTATCAGAGGTGCAGTCTTTCAGATGGGACGTTAAACCGAGGCCCTATCTGCTTCCTCAGGTGGAAGTAAAGGATCTCAGGGCACTATTCGAAGGAAAGGGGTGTTCTCCCCGGTGTCCTGGCCAATATTTACCCCTCAACCAACACCAGATTATCTGGCTATTTATTTCATTTTATTTTATTTCATTCTGTTCGTGGGACATGCTGTGCACATTGGCTGCCGTGTTTCCCTACATTACGTGGAGATGCCGGTGATGGACTGGGGTTGACAATTGTAAACAATTTTACAACACCAAGTTATAGTCCAGCAATTTTATTTTAAATTCACAAGCTTTCGGAGGCTTCCTCCTTCGTCAGGTGACATCGTTCACCTGACGAAGGAGGAAGCCTCCGAAAGCTTGTGAATTTAAAATAAAATTGCTGGACTATAACTTGGTGTTGTAAAATTGTTTACAATTCCCTACATTACAACAGTGACTGCACTTCGAAAGTACTTCATTGGCTGTGAAACGCTTTGTGACATCCTGGAGATGTGAAAAGCTGTATATAAATGTAAGCTTTTTTTTTTAATGCTGTGCAATAAAGCTCACAAATTAGTAAGAGTTTTAAAGCCAGCATAATTTCAGGTGTCAAATACACAAGTGTGTTGTACTGTGCTTGAGACATTTCCAATCTGTGCCAAGAATGGCTTGGCATTTAGTTACCTTCTAATGTAACATACATTGTGCGTGGGCAGTTGTTTGATCAGGCATATGCTTCAGAATTAATTCCTTCACACCAGGATGGAAAGATTTTTTTTTAAAACTTCAGTCAAATTCAAATTCAGAAGCAGAGTCTAAATGTTAGCCGACCAAATCACGTATGACATTATTATTGCAAGACCTGTGTGACACAATCAGTCAGCTCTCAACACACAGCGACAAGACTTACTGAGACTCGAAATTGCCCATTTTATTTAATAAAGTGGAAAGAGGATTGGATGTAGATAATTAAATGTCAAATCGTCGAACTCCTGTATGGTTTTGGGTGACAGATATGACAAAATTTGCATTGGAAATAAGATGAGAATCATAGCATTAGCTGAGAGCATTTTTTTAAATCTTGAGAGTATGGTTAATGTGCTAATGGGGAGTTACTGCAGATCTGATAAAGCCACTTTCATCGCTTTGAATACACTACATTTTTTTGAAGCAATGTTTCTAATTTTTTATATCAACATTTTAACCTGGTGTGTGTTTTAATTCTGGAAATCAAAATCCTCTTTCATGACATCTCAGAGACAGGGTAAAATGACAAGAAATTCTCTTGTCAGTCACTAGTTTACAACACGCTCAAAATAGCCACTAAAATCAGAATTTTGAGTTCAAAAACAGCAACAAGACTGTAAACCATTAGTGATCCTTTCACTATCACCGTATCTGAACATCCACCCATAGTTGTCACAGCACATTTTATTTGCGAATTAGCAGCTAGTTGGGTTATCAAACAAAAATTCTGAAAAGTAATTCTTGTTTGGCCTACTCCTGTTCCTATATTCCTTTCATCCCCTCGATCATGGCTGATCCAAGTCTCACACCATCCCGACTTGGAAATATATCGCCGTTCCTTCATCGTCGCTGGGTCAAAATCCTGGAACTCCCTTCCTAACAGCACTGTGGGAGAACCTTCACCACACGGACTGCAGCGGTCAAGAAGGCGGCTCACCACCACCTTCTCAAGGGCAATTAAGGATTGCCAATAAATGCCTTGCCAGCGACGCCCACATCCCATGAACGAATAAAAAAAATCTACATCTTAACTCCATCTACCCGCCTTGATTCTGTAACCCTTAATACCCTCCTTACATAACAAAAATCTATCAATCTCAGTTTTGTAATTTTCAGTTAAACCCCAGCCTCAACAGCTTTTTGGGGGAGAGAGTTCCAGATTTCCATTACTCTTTGTGTGAAGAAGTGCTTTCTGACATCACCTCGAAATGCCAAGCTCTAATTTTAAGGTTATACCCCCTTGTTCTGGACTCCCCCACCAGAGAAAATAGTTTCTCTCTATCTACCCTATGAAATCCTTTAATCATCTTAAACACCTCAATTAAATCACCTCTTAATCTTCTATACTCGAGGAAATGCAAGCCGAGTCTATGCATCCTGACTCCATAATTTAACCCTTTTAGCCCCGGTAGGGCTGCTAAGGATTTTCCGGATGATCCTGGCATCTAATTTGGCTTTGGCTATTTTTGTAGAATAACTGTTGTCTGGATGTGAGTTTCAGGCCCAGAAATAATACTCCGTGTAACACTTCTAATACAGGGTAGGAATAAGAAAGACGTTCTATACCTATTATGTTAGAATACCAGCAATATCGTATGTACCAAGGAGGATCGAAGGTCGGTTCTCAGGAAATGCTGGGTATTGGCAGGCAACAAAAAAAAAATTGGATTAAAAGACAAAAAACCCTGCAGTTATGAAAATAAAACAGAATTAATTTTAATTCATTCTCCGGATGTGGGCATCACTGGCAAGGCCGGTGTTTATATTATCCATCCCTGGTGCTCTGAGAAAGTGGCAGAGGGCGTTCTTGAAGTGGTGCAACAACAACAACTGGCATTTATAAAGCACCTTTAACATAGTGACATGTCCCAAGGCGCTTCACAGGAGCGATTATCAAACAGAATTTGACACCGAACCACAGAAGGAGATATTAGGACAACATAGTCAAAGAGGTAGGTTTTAAGCGGCGAATTAAAGGAAGAGAGAGAGGCTCTATGGTTTGAAAATGTTCCGTTATGTTTTTAAAGGGGACACTGCTTCTGTGGTGACATTTCCTGCAAAACTAGTCACCGTACCCATCGACAAATCTATCAAGTGTTATCAAGTGCTAACAAGCGGCACTTACTCACGGATGCTCAGTTTGGGTTCCGCCAGGACCACTCGGCTCCAGACATCATTACAGCCTTGGTCCAAACATGGACAAAGAAGCTGAATTCCAGAGGTGAAGTGAGAGTGACTGCCCTTGACATCAAGGCAGCATTTGACCGAGTGTGGCACCAAGGAGCCCTAGTAAAATTGAAGTCAATGGGAATCAGGGGGAAAACTCTCCAGTGGCTGGAGTCATACCGAGCACAAAGGAAGATGGTAGTGGTTGTTGGAGGCCAATCATCTCAGTCACAGGACATTGCTGCAGGAGTTCCTCAGGGCAGTGTCCCAGGCCCAACCATCGTCAGCTGCTTCATCAATGACCTTCCCTCCATCATAAGGTCAGAAATAGGGATGTTCGCTGATGACTGCACAATGTTCAGTTCTATTCACAACCCCTCAGATAATGAAGCAGTCCGTGCCCGCATGCAGCAAGACCTGGACAACATCCAGGCTTGGGCTGATAAGTGGCAAGGAACATTCGTGCCAGACAAGTGCCAGACAACAACCATCTCCAACAAGAGAGAGCCTAACCACTTCTCCTTGACATTCAACGGCATTACCATCACCGAATCCCCCACCATCAACATCCTGGGGATCACCATTGACCAGAAACTTAACTGGACCAGCCATATAAATACTGTGGCTACAAGAGCAGGTCAGAGGCTGGGGGATGGGAACCGATGCAGGAAGTCAGTGGGAAATAAAGTGGTGACAGAAACAAAAGGCAGTAAGGGAGAGTGTACAGAACATGACCGGACAGATGGTCTGAGAAAGCAGGGCAAAGACCAAGGGAAGTCTAGATTAAACTGCATTTATTTCAATGCAAGAAGTCTGATGGGCAAGGCAGATGAACTCAGGGCATGGATGGGTACATGGGACTGGGATGTTATAGCTATTACTGAAACATGGCTAAGGGAGGGGCAGGACTGGCAGCTCAATGTTCCAGGGTACAGATGCTATAGGAAAGATAGAGCAGGAGGTAAGAGAGGAGGGGGAGTTGCGTTCTTGATTAGGGAGAAGATCACGGCAGTAGTGAGAGGGGATATATCCGAGGGTTCGCCCACTGAGTCTATATGGGTAGAACTGAAAAATAAGAAGGGAGAGATCACTTTGATAGGATTGTACTACAGACCCCCAAATAGTCAACGGGAAATTGAGGAGCAAATATGTAAGGAGATTACAGACAGCTGCAAGAAAAATAGGGTGGTAATAGTAGGGGACTTTAACTTTCCCAACATTGACTGGGACAGCCATAGCATTAGGGGCTTGGATGGAGAGAAATTTGTTGAGTGTATTCAGGAGGAATTTCTCATTCAGTATGTGGATGGCCCGACTAGAGAGGGGGCAAAACTTGACCTCCTCTTGGGAAATAAGGAAGGGCAGGTGACAGAAGTGTTAGTGAGGGATCACTTTGGGACCAGTGATCATAATTCCATTAGTTTTAAGATAGCTATGGAGAAGGATAGGTCTGGCCCAAAAGTTAAAATTCTAAATTGGGGAAAGGCCAATTTTGATGGTATTAGACAGGAACTTTCAGAAGTTGATTGGGAGAGTCTGTTGGCAGGCAAAGGGACGTCTGGTAAGTGGGAGGCTTTCAAAAGTGTGTTAACCAGGGTTCAGGGTAAGCACATTCCTTATAAAGTGAAGGGCAAAGCTGGTAGAAGTAGGGAACCTTGGATGACTCGGGAGATTGAGGCACTAGTCAAAAATAAGAAGGAGGCATATGACATGCATAGGCAGCTGGGATCAAGTGGATCCCTTGAAGAGTATAGAGATTGCCGGAGTAGAGTTAAGAGAGAAATCAGGAGGGCAAAAAGGGGACATGAGATTGCTTTGGCAGATCAGGCAAAGGTGAATCCAAAGAGCTTCTACAAATACATAAAGGGCAAAAGGGTAACTAGGGAGAGAGTAGGGCCTCTTAAGGATCAACAAGGTCATCTATGTGCGGAACCACAAGAGATGGGTGAGATCCTGAATGAATATTTCACATCGGTATTTACGGTTGAGAAAGGCATGGATGTTAGGGAACTTGGGGAAATAAATAGTGATGTCTTGAGGAGTGTACATATTACAGAGAGGGAGGTGCTGGAAGTCTTAACGCGCATCAAGGTAGATAAATCTCCGGGACCTGATGAAATGTATCCCAGGACGTTATGGGAGGTTAGGGAGGAAATTGCGGGTCCCCTAGCAGAGATATTTGAATCATCCACCGCTACAGGTGAGGTGCCTGAAGATTGGAGGGTAGCAAATGTTGTGCCTTTGTTTAAGAAGGGCGGCAGGGAAAAGCCTGGGAACTACAGACCAGTGAGCCTGACATCTGTAGTGGGTAAGTTGTTAGAGGGTATTCTGAGGGACAGGATCTACAGGCATTTGGAGAGGCAGGGACTAATTAGGAACAGTCAGCATGGTTTTGTGAGAGGAAAATCATGTCTCACGAATTTGATTGAGTTTTTTGAAGGGGTAACCAAGAAGATAGATGAGGGCTGTGCAGTAGACGTGGTCTACATGGACTTCAGCAAAGCATTTGACAAGGTACCGCATGGTAGGTTGTTACATAAGGTTAAATCTCATGGGATCCAAGGTGAGGTAGCCAATTGGATACAAAATTGGCTTGACAACAGAAGACAGAGGGTGGTTGTAGAGGGTTGTTTTTCAAACTGGATGCCTGTGTCCAGCGGTGTGCCTCAGGGATCGGTGCTGGGTCCGCTGTTATTTGTTATTTATATTAATGATTTGGATGAGAATTTAGGAGGCATGGTTAGTAAGTTTGCAGATGACACCAAGATTGGTGGCATTGTGGACAGTGAAGAAGGTTATCTAGGATTGCAACGGGATCTTGATAAATTGGGCCAGTGGGCCGATGAATGGCAGATGGAGTTTAATTTAGATAAATGTGAGGTGATGCATTTTGGTAGATCGAATCGGGCCAGGACCTACTCCGTTAATGGTAGGGCGTTGGGGAGAGTTATAGAACAAAGAGATCTAGGAGTACAGATTCATAGCTCCTTGAAAGTGGAGTCACAGGTGGATAGGGTGGTGAAGAAGGCATTCGGCATGCTTGGTTTCATTGGTCAGAACATTGAATGCAGGAGTTGGGATGTCTTGTTGAAGTTGTACAGGGCATTGGTGAGGCCACACTTGGAGTACTGTGTACAGTTCTGGTCACCCTATTATAGAAAGGATATTATTAAACTAGAAAGAGTGCAGAAAAGATTTACTAGGATGCTACCGGGACTTGATGGTTTGACTTACAGGGAGAGGTTAGACAGACTGGGACTTTTTTCCCTGGAGAGTAGGAGGTTAAGGGGTGATCTTATAGAAGTCTATAAAATAATGAGGGGCATAGATAAGGTCGATAGTCAAAATCTTTTCCCAAAGGTAGGGGAGTCTATAACGAGGGGGCACAGATTTAAGGTGAGAGGGGAGAGATACAAAAGGGTCCAGAGGGGCAATTTTTTCACTCAAAGGGTGGTGAGTGTCTGGAACGAGCTGCTAGAGGCAGTAGTAGAGGCGGGTACAATTTTGTCTTTTAAAAAGCATTTGGACAGTTACATGGGTAAGATGGGTATCGAGGGATATGGGCCAAGTGCAGGCAATTGGGACTAGCTTAGTGGTATAAACTGGGCGACATGGACATGTTGGGCCGAAGGGCCTGTTTCCATGTTGTAACTTCTATGATTCTATCTATGATTCTATGATTCTGCAGCGAGTGACTCACCTCCTGACTCCCCAAAGCCTTTCCACCATCTACAAGGCACAAGTCAGGAGTGTGATGAAATACTCTCCACTTGCCTGGATGAGTGCAGCTCCAACAACACTCGAAGCTCAACACCATCCAGGACAAAGCAGCCCGCTTGATTGGCACCCCATCCACCACCCTAAACATTCACTCCCTTCACCACTGACGCACAGTGGCTGCAGTGTGTACCATCCACAGGATGCACTGCAGTAACTCACCAAGGCTTCTTCGACCGCACCTCCCAAACCCACGACCTCTACCACCTAGAAGGACAAGGGCAGCAGGCACATGGGAACAACACCACCTGCACGTTCCCCTCCAAGTCACACACCATCCCGACTTGGAAATATATCGCCATTCCTTCATCGTCGCTGGGTCAAAATCCTGGAACTCCCTTCCTAACAGCACTGTGGGAGAACCTTCACCACACGGACTGCAGCAGTTCAAGAAGGCAGCTCACCACCATCTTCTCAAGGGCAATTAGGGATGGGCAATAAATGCTGGCCTCGCCAGCGACGCCCGCATCCCATGAACGAATAATTAAAAAAAATGGCGGATGATTCAACTAGTGCCCTCAATTATCTTGAGTCCAATTCTGGGCACCACACTCTCGGAAGTATGTCAAGGCCTTGGAGAGGGTACAGAGATTTACAAGTATGATACCAGGGATGAGGGACTTCAGTTATGTGGAGAGACTGGAAAAGTTGGGATTGTTCTCCTTTGAGCAGGGAAGGTTAAGGGAAGATTTAATAGAGGTGTTCAAAATTATATGGGGTTTTGATAGAGGAAATAAGAAGAAACTGTTTCCACTGGCAGACGGGTGGGTAACTAGGTAATTGGCAAAAGAACCAGGGGGGAATATGAGGAGAATTTTTTTTGTTATGATCTGGAATGCACTGTCTGAAAGGGTGGTGGAAGCAGATTCAATAGCAACTTTCAAAAGTGCATTGGATAAATACTTGAAGGGGAAAAAAATTACAGGGCTATGGAAAAAGAGCAGGACTAATTGGATAGCTCTTTCAAAGAGCCGGCATAGGCACGATGGGCCGAATGACCACCTTCTATGCTGTATCATTCTATGAACTGCACCTCCCAAAACAAGCAATTTACATTAAAATTAGACTGAAATTTAAGTTAAATTCAATTCAAAAGTCTGAACTGTAGCAGATAGAACAATAGTTCCAGTCTATGGCCAACATGGCAAAACTATGTCAGCTGTGGGTCAGTGCGTAGCACTCTTGTCTCTGAGTCAGTAGGTTGTGAGTTCAATTCCCACTCCAGCGACCTGAGCACAAAATCTCGGCTAACACTCCAGTGTAGTACTGAGGGTGTGTTGCACTGTCGGAGGTGTTGGCTTTCGCATGAGACGTTAAACCAAGACTCCTCTAAGGTGGATGTAAAAGATCCCATGGCATGATTTTGAGGAAGAGAGAGAGTTCTCCCCGGTATCCTGGCCAATATTTATCTCTCAACCAACATCACTAAAACAGATTATTTGGTCATTATCACATTGCTGTTTGTGGGACCTTGCTGTGCGCAAATTGGCTGCCGCAGTGACTACACTTCAAAAGTAATTCATAGAATCATAGAAAGGTTACAGCACGGAAGGAGGCCATTCGGCCCATCGAGTCCTCATCTACGCAAGAGCAATCCAGCAAGTCCCACTCCCCCACTCTTTCCCTGTAGTCATGCAAATTTTTTCCTTTCAAATACTTATCCAGCTCCCTTTTGAAGGCCGTGATTGAATCTGCCTCCACCACCCCCTCAGACAGTGCATTCCAGATCATAACCACTCGCTGTGTGAAAAAGTTTTTCCTAAAATAGAACCATTGTTTCTTTTGCTAATCACCTTAAATCTATGTCCTCTGGTCCTTGAACCTTCTGCCAATGGGAACAGTTTCTCTCTATCTACTCTGTCTGGACCCTTCATGATTTTGAATATCTCTATCAAATCTCCTAGCAACCGTCTCTGTTCCAAGTAGAACAAGCCCAGCTTCTCCAGTCTATCCACGTAGAGTCCCCCATCCCTGGAATCATTCTAGTAAATCTCTTCTGCACCCTTTTTAAAGCCTTTACGTCTTTCCTGAAGTGTGGTGCCCAGAACGGGACACAATATTCCAGTTGTGGCCGAACCAGTGTTTTATAAAGGTTCATCATAACTTCCATACTTTTGTACTCTATGCCTCTATTTATAAAGCCCAGGATCCCATATGCTTTTTTAACCGCTTTCTCAGTTTGCCCTGCCACCTTCAACAATTTGTGCACATATACCCCCAGATCTCTCTGTTCCTGTACCCCTCTTAGAGTTGTGCCCTCTAGTTTATATTGCCTCCCCTTGGTCTTCCTACCGAAATGTATCACTTCACATTTCTCGATGTTAAATTTCACCTGCCACGTGTCCGCCCATGCCACCAGCCTGTCTATATCCTCTTGAAGTCTATCACTGGCCTCCTCACTGTTTACTACCCTTCCAAGTGTCATCAGCAAATTTTAAAATTGTGCCCTGTACACCCAAGTCCAAGTCATTAAAATATATGAAGAAAAGCAGTGGTCCCAGCACTGACCCCTAGGGAACATCACTGTACACCTCCCTCCAGTCTGATGAACAACCGTTCACCATTACTCTCTGATTCCTGTCCCTTAGCCAATTCTGTATCCATTTTGCTACTACCCCTTTTATTCCATGGGTCGCAATCTTGATAATAAGCCTACCATGCGGCACTTTATCAAACGCCTTTTGAAAGTCCATATACACCACATCAACAGCATTGCCCTCATCTACCCTCTCTGTTACCTCATCAAAAAACTCTATCAGGTAAGTTTAACATGATTTGTGTTTAACAAATCCGTACTGGCTTTCCCTAATCAATCCATACTCGTCCAAGTGACTGTTAATTCTGTCTTCTGTTATTGTTTTTAAAAGTTTCCCCACCACTGAGGTTAAGCTGACTGGTCTATAGTTGCTGGGTTTATCCTTACACTTTTTTGAATTCGTTGGCTGTAAAGTGCTTTGGAACACCCTGAGATCGTGAAAGGCACTATACAAATGTAAGTTTTTTTCTTTTAAAATATGGCGACAGCCTTCACTAAGAAATTGAGAAAATTTCTATAACTTTGGCGCTCAGCATCATACAAAATGAAGAGTTCTCGTGCTGCTGGAACTCAGTGCATTCGCACTGTAAGTGCGATGTTGGGGCAAAGCAGGCTTGGCTATTACCTGCATGCTGCAGAAATGCAGCCTGAACCCAGAGTCCGGGGAGGGGGGATGGGATGGGACGGGGCGTGAAGGGCAGTGGGCCTGAGCCGAGCTGGCATCTGGTGGTGGACGCTCTCATTCCATCTCGCTTATAAGTCAGCTGAGAACGTGGCCCCTGATTTGCACTTGTTTAGCAAAGCGGTTTGGACTTGGTGCCAACGCTAATCGCGTGGAGTCTGAATGCATGGGGAGAGCCTTACTGGCCCTGTTTCAGTGGATCAGAGCTCTGCGTCAGCACCTCAACAGTCCAGATGTGCTTGCTGTCCTCTACTTTTCGCAGATCTTGTGCTTTTAAAGTGATTGAGTTTTCCCCATTTCAGTCACTTTTGGGCATCTGATGGGATGTAAAGGGCGTATCTGTGATACTACGATGCTCCTCTGATTATCATCGGCTGAGAACGCATGGCAGGAAACTGAGGGTGTGCTCCCCATTATTTTACATCCATTCATTTTAACATATTGGGAGCAGCCCACAATCTCCTGATATGCGCTCCCAGTGGGTGGGGATCTGTGTTTACATACAATGTAGCATCATGAAGTTTCCTTTTAAATTCACAGTTTTATTCTCCGTCACTAATATCACTTTTAGGCAAGAGGGTTGGCTGAAGCAGTTTGACACTGAAAAGAAACGGAAAATACTGGAAATACACAGTCGGGTTGGTCAGTACATGGAAAGACAGGCTCACTTTCGAGGTCTGTACCTCTTGTCAGAACTACACTGCTGTGTTGCCAAGTGCCCCATCTAGTGGGTGGATTGACATCGAGCAAAGCATTGAGATAAGTTGCTTTCAGATGTGAATGTAAGAAGGCATCGGACAAGGAAATGTCTTTAGGTCCATCAAACCTCCTCCTTCCCATGCATGATGTACACTATCATGGACAAGAACCAAATAAATTAATCTCTTGGGAGAGTTAAATAACTGTAGGTAAAAGAAAAGGATTGCGCCCCTGCAAAATTGAAGCTCAACCGATTGCATACTGCAACTGCCATTCCCGTGGTCCCAGTGATTTTTGTAGAGTATTTGATATCTAGGTTTAAATCCTCACAAATTGTAGTCCTGTCCTTCAACAAATATGCACCAGGCTTGTTTTAAAAGGAGTTGTTGGGTCATAGGATGTTCCAGCCCTGACGCAGGCCATTCGGCCCATCATGTCTGTGTCGGTGTTGATCTCCACGAGCTGTCTGGTCGAACTCCTGCTCACTCCCCATACCATTTAATGTTCCTCTTTGTTAAACAACTATCTAATTTCTTTTTAAAAGAATGTGTGGCCTCTACTTGAGCAATGGTTTGTGGCGGACAATTCCACATTCTACCCACTCTCTTGAAAGAATCTTACTCTAACCTCCCCTTTAATCTAAATTTTTCTCCCTCTTGCTACCATCTCACTGACAATTGGAAATAATCCATCGCTATTTACCTTATAATTTATGTTGTTAGAACCCTTTGTAATCTGGAAGAGTGCTTAAGGTCACCTCTCAACCTTTCCAACCTCAGTCAAAAAAGCTCTAGACTGGGAATTTCCCTGTTTATGTGGGATTTCCAGCAAAGTCACAGTGGTGGAGTGGGAACAGCTTTAAGGAAATTCCCAGCCCTCATTTTTCAAGCTTTCCTTTATAACGCCACACAAATGGTACAATTTTAAAAGGGGTGCAAGAACAGAGAGACCTGGGGGTTCACATGCACAAATCTTTGACAGTGGCAGGGCAAGTTGATAAGGCTGTTTAAAAAGCTCTATGGGATCGTTAAATAGAGGCATAGAGTACAAAAGAAAGGATGTTATGCTAAACCTTTATAAATCACTGGATAGACCGCACTTAGAGTATTGCGTCCAATTCTGGGCACCACACATTAGGAAGGATGTCAAGGCCTTAGAGAGGGTGCAGAAGAGATTTACTGGAATTGGAACCAGCGATGAGGGATTTCAGTTATGTGGAGAGACTGGAGAAGCTGAGGTTGTTCTCCTTAGAGCAGAGGTGGTTAAGGGGAGATGTAATAGAGGTGTTCAAAATTATGAGAGGTTTTGATAGAGTAGACGGGGAGAAACTGTTTCCACTGGCAGGAGGGTCAGTAACCAGAGGACACATTTAAGGTCATTGGCAAAAAATCCAGGGGGTAATGAGGAGACATTTTTTTAGGCAGCGAGTTGTTACGATCTGGAATGCACTGCCTGAAAGAGTGGTGGAAGCAGATTCAATAATAAATTTCAAAAGGGAATTAGATAAATACTTGAAATTTGCAGGGCTATGGGGAAAGAGCAGGGGGGCTAATTGCAAGGCTCTTTCAAAAAGCCAGCACAGACACGATGGGCTGAATGGTGGCCTCCTGTGCTTTATGAATCTATGATCCCCGGTAACATTGTAGTGAATCAAGGCTGCACTTCTTCCATTGCTTTTTATATCTGTCCTACATGGGACACCCAAAATCTAATTGCTGGCTAACTAATTAATCAATGTAACATTTTTTTTGGTGGGAGTCCTTTCCATCTATATACTACTCTGAGCGGTGGAGGGAGAAAAGAACAAAATGACTGCTAATTCCTAGTGTTACCTGAGCCTTGTTAATTTCAATGTGTATTCTCTGGTCCTGTTTATATTTATATCGAACTGTTGAAATATCTGCACAGGAGGAGGCTTTCGTGGAGCTGTGCTAACTCCATATTGGACCTACCTATTCTAATCTGTACCCTTGGATATATATTTTTTTAATGCATTCTCGGGATATGGGTGTTGCTGGGAAAGCCAGCATTTATTGCCCATCCCTAATTGCCCTTGAGAAGGTGGTGGTGAGCCGCCTTCTTGAACCGCTGCAGTCCATGTGGTGAAGGTTCTCCCACAGTGCTGTTAGGAAGGGAGTTCCAGGATTTTGAAGGAATGGCCAATATATGTCCAAGTCGGGATGGTGTGCGACTTGAAGGTGGTGGCATTCCCATGCAACTGCTGCCCTTGTCCTTGGTAGAGGCCGCGGGTTTGGGAGGTGCTGTCGAAGAAGCCTTGGCGAGCTGCCGTAGTGCATCCTGTGGATGGTACACACTGCAGCCACTGTGCGCTGGTGGTGGAGGGAGTGGATGTTTAAGCCAGCTGACGGGGTGCTGATCAAATGGACTGCTTTGTCCTGGATGGTGTCTAGCTTCTTGAGTGTTGTTGGAGCTGCACCTATCTTCATCCTTGTGTTTAGTTCCCTCTTATTTGTCGTGACTGACTCATCTTCAGTAGCCACTGTGCTAATACATTCCATACTCGAATAATCCTTTGTTTAAAATTAAATTTCCCTCAGATGTTTCTGGTACTAATCCTAAATCTATGCCCTCTTGCTCACATTTCATCAACAAATGGGAATAGTCTTTCACCATTCACCCCAATCACTGGGTCAGTTTGAACGTTTAATCCACAGACGTAAAACGTTTTCTGTGATTGGTAAGCTTTTATCAGAATTGGTGAACTGGTGTTAATATTATCCGAATCAGTCTTAAAAGTCTGGACTTCCATTTACTGTGTGGAGGTTTATACAATCCTTGTAAAGGTCCCAGTTTGTCTGTGGGATTCCTGCATCCTAACCCGCACTAAGTCCCGTTCACTCGTCGCCCCTGTGCTCGCTGACCTACATTGGCTCCCGGTCCAGCAGAACCTCTGTTTTAAAATTCTCATCCTTGTTTTCAAATCCTTCCATGGCCTCGCCCCTCCCTATCTCTGTAACCTCCTCCAGCCCTCTGAGATCGCTGCGCAACTCCGATTTTAATCGCTCCACCGTTGGCGGCCATGCCTTCAGCTGCCTAGGCCCTAAGCTCTGGAATTCCCTCCCCGAACCTCTCCGCCTCTCTGCCTCTCTCCCCTCCTTTAAGTCGCTCTTTATACCTACCTCTTTGACCAAGCTTTTGGTCACCTGTTCTAATATCTCCTTATGTGGCTCAGTGTCAAATCTATTTGATAACGCTCCTGTGAAGCTTTTGGTCGTTTTACTATGTTAAAGGCGCTATATAAATGCAAGTTGTAGTTGTTGTTGTACAAGGATAAAACCTGGAATGTTTCTGCTTATTAAATTTTATTTATTATCGCTGCTGGAAATGGGTTGCTCCACCCCCAATATGGAAAGTTTGCATCGTCTCGTTTTAGTAATCAATTTATAACCATTTTTTTTTTTTGCTTAATGTTATCCTATCATGGTTTATATTTTTTCATGGTTGATTATGGAGGAGTTGAGTTGCTGATGTATTTAGTGCTCAGATACCTTTTGTCTCTTTTGTAGTTTGTAAGTTCAAAGCCCATAAAAGGTGCGCCGTGAGGGCAATCAATAACTGCAAGTGGACAACCCTCGCATCAATAGGAAAAGATATCATCGAGGATGAGGATGGGGTAGGTATGAAGAGTTTAAAAATATGTCTCCTTGAATAACCCTTCTGCTTTCAATGTCATGTGTGCAAAGGCACTTTTGGTTAATGGATAAGAAGTAATGCGTCAGAGGGTGAATTCACTCCCTGTGGGTAGTGTCCTCGAAGAGAGGAGAAGTCCCGGCCAACATTTATCCCTCAACCTAAAACAGATTGTCTGGCCAACATCACATTCCTGTTTGTGGGACCTTGTTGTATGCAAATTGGCTCACGGGTTTCCTACATTACAACAGTGACTACATTTCAAAAGTACTTCATTGGCTGTAAAGCGCTTTGGGATGTCCTGAAGTTGTGAATAGCACTATATAAATGCAAATTCTTTCTTTCTTTCTTTACTGCATTGTAGTGTCAATTCTCCAGCCTACGTTCCCTTCCCCGGGAATGCTGAATTTACTCTGGGTCTTCCCGTTCACTGATCCAAGATTTCCTAACTATAGGTTGACAATTCTGACTACGGCGCATATTTTGAACACGAGGTGCTCTCTTTATTTTCAACAATGGCCTATTTGTAATGTGCCTGTGCAGTGCATTTCCAACTTTGGTGCTTGTACCTAAAAGTGCAAGGAATGCCAAGGACTCTGCCTCAAGTAAATTTCCCATTGCATATACTGCAAAGTTAGAAATATAAAAATTAGAGGCAAAAATCAACAGAAGGAAGGTGGGGAAACCGAAGGAGAGGCCAAAGAATGGAAGGAAGGTGAAAGACATTGAACAGGCAACACAAAATAAATGAGAAAGATAATCTAAATCAGAAACTTGGGGGGGTCATTTGAACCTAATCCGCCAGCCAAGAAACTGAGGGGATCAGATCGGCTGCTCTCTTAGGTGTACATAAAAAAAAAAATCCCTTGGCATTATTAAAAGAAGAGCAGGGTAGTTCTCCCTGTGTCCTGGCCAAATTTATCCCTCAACCAACATCACTTAAATACAGATTATCTGATTTTTTTTTTTATCTCGTTGCTTTTTGTGGGACCTTGCTGTGTGCAAATTGGCTGCTGCGTTTCCTACATTGACTGCACTTCAAAAAGTACATGAAGCGCTTTGCGACATCCTGAGGTCGTGAAAAGTGCTATAAAAATTCAGGTTTGTTCTTTTTAGCTAAAAGTGGGTCAGCGATTCTCACAAGGGCCGTGCTCCGTTCCCAAGACTACTTGTACAGCCTCTTGTTACTTTAGCAGGTGATGTTAGCAACAGCTGATTGAGTTATCATTGCTTACCTCTTTTGCACTGAAGCGCAGCAAAATTAACCCAGAGAGACAAGTTAACATTGGAGTACTAGGGCAAGGGAGGGGAGAAGAGAAACTTTTTTTGTTTTAGGTGTCTGTGACAGGAGAGTTATTTATTTTTTTTAAATCTTGTCTAGGGAAAGATTTATTTTTAATTTGGGTGGAATTTTGTTTCTTGCCTGTGTGGTGAGAGTAGTATTTATTTTTGAAAAGTTATACCTATCCTCAGTATTCCCTTTGTGCATTTCTAATAACCCCAAATCCCATTCGCTTACAAGAACCTGTCCAGTTCCTTCTTGAAACCCATTAAGGTTTCTTGTTCACCCCCCCATGCCGTTAATCTGTTTCATATACTTACCACCCTATTAGTTTTTTTAAAAAAGAGTTCCTCCCGCATTTCCTATTTCCTTCCATCAGGTATAACATGGGTTAGATACAGAGTGAAGCTCCCTCTCCACTGCCTCCTTAAACACACTTTCATCAAGTATAAAACAGGTTACATGAGTGCTAAGTTCTCTACTCAACAATAACAACTTGCATTTATATAGCACCTTTAATGTAGTAAAAACATCCCAAGGCACTCCACAGGAGTATTATCCAACAAAATTTGCCACTGAGCCACACAGATATAAGGACAGGTGACCAAAAGTTTGGTCAAAGAGGTAGGTTTCAAGGAGTAGCTTAAAGGAGGAGAGAGAGGTGGAGAGGCGGAGGGGTTTAGGGAGGTAATTCCAGAGCTCAGGGCCTAGGCAGCTGAAGGCACGGCCGCCAATGGTGGGGCGATGAAAATCAGGGTGCGCAGGAGGCCAGAATTGGAGGAACGCAGAGATCGCAAAGGGTTGTAGGGCAGGAGGAGGTTATAGAAATAGGGAGGAGTGTGGCCATGGAGGGATTTGAACACAAGGATGAGAATTTTAAAATCGAGGTGTTTTAAACTCTACTCAATGATGCACCTGAACCTCAGGCTTAGAGTATCGCCTGCTCCATGGGTTTGCAACCTGCTCCCTTAGGGCCACGTGCAGCCCCTGAGCCCTGGAAATCTGGCACTCGAAGCCCAGGCAACTCTGTACTAATTGCACTTGTCTTTCTTATTTGCTGATTATCTTGGTTGAATTTTGCCAGGCTGGAGATTTGCAGAGGGCTGTTCTTCCTTCTAGCTTCATTATGGATAAATCCTAAATCAGATCTTCATGTTCTGTTAGTATCAGTAACTTGAGGTATATGGGAATTAATGGGAACATGGGTTTAAACTTTATATGTGGCCTTTAAAAAATGGGACCATGCCATGCACAAATTGGCTGTCGCGTTCCCTACATTACTACAGTGATTACACTTCAAAAGTACTTCATTAGCTGTTACGCGCTTTGGGATGTCCTGAGGTTGTGAAATGCAAATCTTTCTTCTTTCTTTACACACACATGCAGCCCATAAAGGCAAAAGCTGAGACACTTATGCTTCACCTCACCCCCAGCACCAGCCTCTCTGAGTGAGGTTGTGATTTGGGTTGATTTGAGAACAATTTTCTGCAGTGGGTTCAATAGGACCTGGGTTGACACTGCGGAAATTTGACTCGATTGGGGCAGCTGCAACAACACTCGAAGCTCAACACCATCCAGGATAGAGCAGTCTGCTTGATTGACACCCCTGCCACTGGACTCGATATCAGCCCCCTCCACCACCAGCGCACTGGCTGCAGTATGTACTGTCTCCAGGATGCACTGCAGCAACTCCCAGCCCCATGAGCTCTGCCACCATGAAGAGCAGCAAGATCATGGGAACATCACCAAATCCAAGTTCCTTCCAAACCACTTTGGACTTGGATATAAACTATGATTCCTTCATTGTTGCTGGGTCGATATCCTGGAATTCCTGACCAGACACCATCGTGGGAGCACCATCACCACGTGGCCTGCAGTGGTTCAAGCAGAAGGTCCACCGCCACCTTCTCAGGGCAATGAGGGACAGACATTAAATGTGGTCTTGCCAGCACGCCCACACCCTCAGAACAAAAGAAATATTAAACTCATTTCATGTAGGACTATTACAGGCAGCAGAGAGAAGAGACATTAATCCTATAAATTAAACCCAGGTCCTTGAGGTGAAAGAACAGTGTGCTAACCCATTGGACAACCCAGTCCCTGGCAGAGATTTACTTGTCTTGCTCATAAAAGAGTGAGAAGATTAATTATCACTTTAGTTACTTCAAATGTTTATCCTTTACCATTCTTGGGGCAATCTTATTTCTGACCCATTAATTTTTTTTTAAGCGAATATTATATATTTTATTTTGGGGTGGAGGGGAAAGGGAAAAGATCTATTTTTTCCTTGTCAGGGAATAAGGGGAGAGATTTATTTTTAGCAATTTGGATGGATGTATCTGGGAGGTGGGGCTCCGCATTCTCTCGGCGACTTGCCTGCTGGATGATGTACGGATCGTTCACTTGCTTCAGGTGACTGGATTACTGTAACTATTTCTTTGGAAAAGCAGAAGGGAAAGTCCCATAATGCAGTTTGTTTGCATCACACTGATTTGCATTTATCCAAATGGCTGTTCCAAAACTACTCTGCAGGGAAAAAAACAATAAAACAACACAATGTGGAGACTCCCATTAGCACCAGATAACAAGTCTTCATCTTCTTCCAGACAAAGCTTCAAACATAGTTATGTTTATAGAGGATGGTGAGGGTGAAATTGGGCATTGTTGCACCTGTTTACCAGATGGAAAACGGGGGCACGGATGTCCAATTTCGAGGGCCAATCTCTCAGCCCCCGAAGAGTGTTGGAAACACGTCCGATGCCATATTGGTTGTGGTGCTGTCGAGGTGTCCATACCGGCCATCTAAAGAGGCATCAGGCTAATTGAATATGCTAATAAGAGGCCTAACTCCTGTTTTAGGACCCATCCCGGAAATTCGTTTGCCAATTTTGGATGATCCTCGCGCCTGTCTCTTTTGGCGTGTGCAGTCCACCCAGTTCATGCCAAAAAAACGGGTGCAAAGCAATTTCTTTCTCAGCATATTTTATAATAAGCAGTAACAATGATACAAGGCAGTCACACTCACTCACTCTTCCTCTCTCACTCTCCCTCTCTCACATGCTCACTCTCGCGCGCGCTCTCTCTCTCTCTCTCTCTCTCTCTCACTCTCTATATAAAACCTCAGTTACAGTACTGTATGCAGTATTGGGCTCCACACTATTGGAAGCATATCTCAATATGCTTTAGAGAGGATACAGTGCAGACTCACTGGGATGCTTCCTGGTTTGAGGAAATACAAATTCAAAGAAAGACTTGAAAATTTGGACAACCCAGATGACGGGACAATCGAAGTTCTTTAAATTATGAAAGGATAGAAGCAGACTGTTTCCAATAGTTAAGGGGCCATCGATACAAGATCAAATGAAAGACATTTAGAACATGGGGCAGGAGAAATTTCTGAAGAAGGGAGTTCACTTCCAGGATTAGTGGTTGAGGCAGAAACTGTGTCAACATTCAAGATTAGATTGGATGGGAGCAGTTTGGGGGTACATGTGATCAGAACTATTTGCTCACATGGAAGGTAAACTCCGACATGGACTGGTTGGGCCCAGTGGCCTGTTTCCGTGTTGTAACTTCTATGTGCACCTTCTCACTCTTCCCTCCATCCCTTTTTCCTCCCCCTCCAGGTTTTGCCCAACCTCCCCCTCCCTTTTCCCCAGAGGTGGGAAGAGCCACAACTCTGCCTTCCCTTGGGATTGTTACATCATACATGCATGGATTTAAATACCTCTGAAGAAGTTATGGGGATCAAATATGCAGAGAGATAAAGTTTAAGGAACAGGAGCTGGAAGATTTGCATTTCTTCAGATGTTCTCTTTCAGTGGTGTTACACAATTCGAGTGCCTCACAAATTTCTTGATTTCAAGAAAATCCCAGGGGGGTCATTTTGGGAGGCTGTGCTGCTGGTAGTAAGTGTGGGTGAGAGAAGTGGAGCTACAGTGTGTTAACAGCTCTATGCCTCACCCCCTCCCATTCAGTCAGCAGTGGAGACGGGCCAAATGACTTCTCAAATGTGTGTTTTAAGTACGTAATTTATCTGCTTGTTTAATGTAACTTTATTGAGTCATTTGTTTCAATAAAGTGGTACCATAAACTCCCTCGACTCACTCAAGTGATTAGATATTGATTTTCCAACTAGCTTCTGGTTTTTTGAAGAGCCTTGATCAACTCATGCAGACAGCAGGGAATTAGAAATCCATTTCACAGTTGAATGCACCTCCACCACCTTCCATCGAAAGCAGAGCTTTAAAGAGCTCCATCTTTGACAAGCAAATAAAAAGACACTCTGCCTGGGACTGGGTTGCTCAGTTTGTTGGCACTCTCTTTGCACCTCTCTGAGCTGGGTTTGAATGCAGCCCTGAGCCATTGGAGGAAAGTGGCTGCAAGGACCATGTGTCAGATGATCACAGTTACATGAGTTGCAGGTCACACATATTTTTCGATTTAAAGTTGTGTCAATGTGTCATGCACTTGTGAACAAATGAATAAAGATTTGTTGAGCACTTTTTCATGGGCTCAGTGCCCCTTTAATCCCACGCTCCCAGTGGGGAGTCTCACTTGATGCAAGCGGGAGGCAGAAATAGGGCGAGAATTGTCCAACCCCGCACTCGTGTAATACACCCTGCTGGAATCATTGAATAAACCCTTCAATGCAATAAGAGCTTTAGTTGTTTGAGATATGGTCAGTTGCATGGTAGAAGTGACCATTTATATAAAAACTGTGGCTCAGAAATTTGGGCATCCCTATTTTTGGGCACGCAGGGGGGCATAGGGTACATGCCGTGCACTTGAATGGTGAAGCTCAAGACTCCCCCAATATTGGGCCTCAGGGCCTCACTTCAATGGAGCCGGCTGCTGCTAACGTCCCAGCAGCCCGCAGGTAAGTGGGGTTGGGGTCGGGTCCAGGAATGGTCGGGCTGGGCATTGTGGGGTGGTGGGAGAGAGCAGGAAAATGGAACCTTCCCAAGAGGGGCCCAAATTTAATGATGGCAAGAAGGGCTGAAAGGCCTGTTTGTCCTCTACTAAAAATGTTTTCTATTTTGTGCTCAGAGGAACGTATGCAACAGTGTGTTAATGCTTTGTTTCATGTGTGCAGATCGCCATGCCACATCAATGGCTCGAAGGTAACCTGCCCGTGAGTGCCAAATGTGCCGTGTGTGACAAGACATGTGGGAGTGTTCTCCGTCTGCAGGACTGGAGATGTCTCTGGTGCAAAGCCATGGTAAGCAGTTCAACTTATTCCAGGGAATGGAAGCAGATGGTGTCGGAATATTTGAGAATGGGTGACTGAGGGATATTTCTTTCCTGGGACCACGAGATAGATTGCAGTCTTTTCCAGTCCTTTACTTCACTCTATTCCTAAGTCTGACAGGCATTTAAGTCTTAGACAGTAGGTGTGGAGCTGCACATTCTAATGAGGGGTTGATAATACTTTAAACACTAGTCTGGGTCCAAGATTCTCCTCTTTGTCTCCAGTGCCTTGCTTATTCCAGTAATCGAATTCATTTGAAATCCCTTTGGTATGAATTCTGCTCCCCATCTACACGGCAGCTTATAGCCGACTGAGCTAGGCAATAAACAACAACAACTTGCATTTATATAGCACCTTTAACGTAGTAAAAATGCCCCAAGGCACTTCACAGGAGTGTTATGAGACAAAATTTGACACCGGGCCTCAAAAGGAGATATTAGGACAGGTGACCAAGAGCTTGTTCAAAGAGGTAGGTTTTAAGAAGCAACTTAAAGGAGGAGAGAGGTGGAGAGGTTTAGGGAGGGAATTCCAAGCTTAGGGCCTAGGCAGCTGAAGACACGGCCACCAGTGGTGGAGCGATTAAAGTCAAACTTGCACAAGAGTCCAGATTTGGAGGAGCGCAGAGATCTCGAAGAGTTGTAGAGCTGGAGGAGGTTACAGAAATAGGGAGAGACGAGACCATGGAGGGATTTGAACACAAGGATGAGAATTTTAAAACTCAGATGTTGCCGGACGAGTTGCCGATGTAGTTCAGCAAGCACAGGGGTACACAAAGAGAAAGGGCTCGGACACCTCCGTCATGGAGTCTCGATGCAGATGAAAAGATTTGTTTGTGCAAATGACCAACTTTTATTAGATTGTTTCGTTGCCCAACCGAGTCAACTGAACTTTTTATTCTCTGGAAGCTGTAATATCACTTCGAATTATTCCGTTATTGAAGTTTACTAATGCCACTTATTGTTTTATTCCCCCTCCTCCCTAAGTTTGCTCCTGATTGACCTTTGAACAAGCCCTTAACTGATCTTAACAAGCAAAATGCTTTTTTCCCCATTATTTCTGTGGACGCACTTTCAGATTGTGGTGAAAACAGATGATGTCTGTAACTGCTCCCTATTGGCCTGTGTACGCAGTTGACTTTTTTTGTTCAAAATTAGCACACGGAGGAAACTGTGGCCAACCCGGGATACGTTTCCTCCCGGTTAATTATGAAGAAATCTCACTCCACACCACAGATAATTTGTCATTTTGCGGAGTAATAATTATTGAATTGTCCTCTGCCCAACGTGTGCTTAAGATATGTCCTCAATGGGCAACGAATTGTGGACATAGAATTATTGTTCATTTTTTTGCTTTCTCTCTCTCCCGCCCTCTCTCTCTTTCCATCTCTATCCTCATTCACTCCTTACTTAGATTCCTCACAAGCTCGCCCCCCTCTCGCTCGCTCTCTTCCCCCCCCCCGCTCGCTCTCCCCCCCCCCCCCCCCCCCCCCCCCCGCTCGCTCTCTTCCCCCCCCACCCCCGCTCGCTCTCTTCCCCCCCCCCCCCCCCGCTCGCTCTCTCCCCCCCCCCCCCCCCCCCGCTCGCTCTCTCCCCCCCCCCCCCCCCGCTCGCTCTCTCCCCCCCCCCCCCCCGCTCGCTCTCTTCCCCCCCCCCCCCCCCCGCGCTCGCTCTCTTCCCCCCCCCCCCCCCCCGCTCGCTCTCTTCCCCCCACCTCACGCTTGCTCTCTTCCCCCCCCGCTCTCTTCCCCCCCTCCTCGCGCTCGCTCTCTTCCCCCCCCCCTCGCGCTCGCTCTCTTCCCCCCCTCCTCGCGCTCGCTCTCTTCCCCCCCCCCCTCGCGCTCGCTCTCTTCCCCCCCCCCCCGCGCTCGCTCTCTTCCCCCCCCCCCTCGCGCTCGCTCTCTTCCCCCCACCTCACGCTTGCTCTCTTCCCCCCCGCTCTCTTCCCCCCCCTCCTCGCGCTCGCTCTCTTCCCCCCCCCTCGCGCTCGCTCTCTTCCCCCCCCCTCGCGCTCGCTCTCTTCCCCCCCCCCCTCGCGCTCGCTCTCTTCCCCCCCCCTCGCGCTCGCTCTCTTCCCCCCCCCTCGCGCTCGCTCTCTTCCCCCCCCCTCGCGCTCGCTCTCTTCCCCCCCCCTCGCGCTCGCTCTCTTCCCCCCCCCTCGCGCTCGCTCTCTTCCCCCCCCCCTCGCGCTCGCTCTCTTCCCCCCCCCCTCGCGCTCGCTCTCTTCCCCCCCCCTCGCGCTCGCTCTCTTCCCCCCCCCTCGCGCTCGCTCTCTTCCCCCCCCCTCGCGCTCGCTCTCTTCCCCCCCCCTCGCGCTCGCTCTCTTCCCCCCCCCTCGCGCTCGCTCTCTTCCCCCCCCCTCGCGCTCGCTCTCTTCCCCCCCCCCCCTCGCGCTCGCTCTCTTCCCCCCCCCCCCCTCGCGCTCGCTCTCTTCCCCCCCCCCCCCTCGCGCTCGCTCTCTTCCCCCCCCCTCGCGCTCGCTCTCTTCCCCCCCCCTCGCGCTCGCTCTCTTCCCCCCCCCTCGCGCTCGCTCTCTTCCCCCCCCCTCGCGCTCGCTCTCTTCCCCCCCCCTCGCGCTCGCTCTCTTCCCCCCCCCTCGCGCTCGCTCTCTTCCCCCCCCTCGCGCTCGCTCTCTTCCCCCCCCCCCTCGCGCTCGCTCTCTTCCCCCCCCCCCCTCGCGCTCGCTCTCTTCCCCCCCCCCCCTCGCGCTCGCTCTCTTCCCCCCCCCTCGCGCTCGCTCTCTTCCCCCCCCCTCGCGCTCGCTCTCTTCCCCCCACCTCACGCTCGCTCTCTTCCCCCCCGCTCTCTTCCCCCCCCCCCCTCGCGCTCGCTCTCTTCCCCCCCCCCCCTCGCGCTCGCTCTCTTCCCCCCCCCTCGCGCTCGCTCTCTTCCCCCCACCTCACGCTCGCTCTCTTCCCCCCCGCTCTCTTCCCCCCCCCCCCTCGCGCTCGCTCTCTTCCCCCCCCCCTCGCGCTCGCTCTCTTCCCCCCACCTCACGCTCGCTCTCTTCCCCCCCGCTCTCTTCCCCCCCCCTCGCGCTCGCTCTCTTCCCCCCCCCTCGCGCTCGCTCTCTTCCCCCCTCCTCGCGCTCGCTCTCTTCCCCCCTCCTCGCGCTCGCTCTCTTCCCCCCTCCTCGCGCTCGCTCTCTTCCCCCCTCCTCGCGCTCGCTCTCTTCCCCCCCCCTCGCGCTCGCTCTCTCCCCCCCCCCCCCCTCGCGCTCGCTCTCTCCCCCCCCCCCCCCTCGCGCTCGCTCTCCCCCCCCCCCCCCCGCTCGCTCTCTTTCCCCCCCCTCCTCGCGCTCGCTCTCTTCCCCCCCGCTCTCCCCCCCCCCCCCCCCCCCGCTCGCGCTCTCCCCCCCCCCCCCACTCGCTCTCTCCCCCCCCCCCCCCCCGCTCGCTCTCTTCCCCCCCCCCCCCCCCCGCTCGCTCTCTTCCCCCCACCTCGCGCTCGCTCTCTTCCCCCCCCCCCTCGCGCTCGCTCTCTTCCCCCCACCTCACGCTCGCTCTCTTCCCCCCCGCTCTCTTCCCCCCCCCTCGCGCTCGCTCTCTTCCCCCCCCCTCGCGCTCGCTCTCTTCCCCCCTCCTCGCGCTCGCTCTCTTCCCCCCTCCTCGCGCTCGCTCTCTTCCCCCCTCCTCGCGCTCGCTCTCTTCCCCCCCTCCTCGCGCTCGCTCTCTTCCCCCCCCCTCGCGCTCGCTCTCTCCCCCCCCCCCCCTCGCGCTCGCTCTCCCCCCCCCCCCCCGCTCGCTCTCTTTCCCCCCCCTCCTCGCGCTCGCTCTCTTCCCCCCCGCTCTCCCCCCCCCCCCCCCCCCGCTCGCTCTCTCCCCCCCCCCCCACTCGCTCTCTCCCCCCCCCCCCCCCCCGCTCGCTCTCTTCCCCCCCCCCCCCCCCCCGCTCGCTCTCTTCCCCCCCCCCCCCGCTCGCTCTCTTCCCCCCACCTCGCGCTCGCTCTCTTCCCCCCCCCCCTCACGCTCGCTCTCTTCCCCCCCCCCCCCCTCGCGCTCGCTCTCTTCCTCCCCCCCCCCCCCTCGCGCTCGCTCTCTTCCTCCCCCCCCCCCCTCGCGCTCGCTCCCTTCCCCCCCCCCCCCTCGCGCTCGCTCCCTTCCCCCCCCCCCTCGCGCTCGCTCCCTTCCCCCCCCCCCCCTCGCGCTCGCTCCCTTCCCCCCCCCCCCCTCGCGCTCGCTCCCTTCCCCCCCCCCCCCTCGCGCTCGCTCTCTTCCTCCCCCCCCACCCCCCCCTCGCGCTCGCTCTCTTTCCCCCCCCCCCTCGCGCTCGCTCTCTTCCCCCCCCCCCCTCGCGCTCGCTCTCTTTCCCCACCCCCCCCTCGCGCTCGCTCTCTTTCCCCACCCCCCCCTCGCGCTCGCTCTCTTCCCCCCCCCCCCCTCGCGCTCGCTCTCTTCACCCCCCCCCCCCCTCGCGCTCGCTCCCTTCCCCCCCCCCCCCCTCGCGCTCGCTCTCTTCCTCCCCCCCCACCCCCCCCTCGCGCTCGCTCTCTTCCCCCCCCCCCCCCCCTCGCACTCGCCCGCTCGAATTGGTGTGGTGGTTGACGAGGATAATCGTCCATCATTTGCCTGAGGCACAATGTTGGGGTGGAGTTTGAGGACCTTTACTCTGCATCCGGCTGTGCAGTGCCTGACATGGCAGTGCTCGATATTGCCTGGGTGCGTGAAATGGGAAGAGTTCCGTTCCCCGACAGTGACATCCCGCTCCTTAATTAAAGACAATTTGCCTGCGGGTAATAATTAGGCTTCTTAGTGTTTCCACCCAATATTGTAATAAATCTTGTAATTCTCCTTAAATGTACATTTACAAATCTTTCCATTGTATCAACTTAACAAATGACAGTGGCATTAATTTTTTTTATCATTTTCTTTCTGCTTTAACCAATAAAATCTCCTGTTCGAGGCTTTTCAAGCTTGTAATATTTTATTAATGTCTTACCGAAATGTTCTCCAGGCCATCTACTAACAGAAAAAAAAATTACTCAACACATGCTGTTTTCTTATCAATCCTTGTAACTATTGGACGCGCTCTCTCTCTCTCTCTCTCTCTGCCAGGTGCACACCGCCTGCAAGGAACTGTATCCCCGAAAATGTCCTCTGGGCCAGTGCAAAGTGTCTATCATCCCTCCCACTGCACTGAATAGCATTGATTCTGATGGTAAGTAACGACACTAACAAGACCCATTGCCATTACTGGGCTTCTGTTTGTCAATTAACATCGCGATGTGGTGAGAATCTCCAGTTCTCGTTTCCTGACGTTGATTTTCACAGAGTTGATTTCTTACAGTATTTTAATGCGAATTTGTACGTGAAACCCGTGAATTTGAATCACGTCTGCAAGGATGACTAACGTTTGATGTAGTAATGCAATAATTGTGTTTAAGATGATTAAAGGAGTTGACAGTTTCTCTCCATCTACCCTATTTCCTCTGGTGGAGGAGTCCAGAACACGCCTTAAAATTAGAGCTAGGCAGTTCAGGGGTGATGTCAGGAAGCACTTCTTCACTCAAAGGATAGTGGAAATCTGGAACTCTCTCCCCAAAAAGCTGTTTCAGCTGGGGGTTCAGTTGAAAATTCAAAACTGAGATTGATAAATTTTTGTTAGGTAAGGGTATTAAGGGTTACGGGACCAAGGCGGGGTAGATGGAGTTGAGAAACAGATCAGCCATGATCGAGGGGCTGAATGGCCTACTCCTGTTTCTAATAACAGAATGTATTCCAGTGGTTGTATTGACATTGTGCATTCATTGTGTACCAACATCCCACCACATGGAGCAATTATTAACTTGCATTAAAGGGGCAGTCCTTTGATGCATCAATTGCAGGAAAAGGTAAAGTCACCTGGTGCCAAATTCAGTTATCGACTGCTATTAAATTATTAACTCTCAGGGCATGATTACAACAACAAAGACTTGCATTTATATAGTGCCTTTAACGTAGTAAGACGTCCCAAGGCACTTCACAGGAGCGTTACCAGACAAAAATTAACAGTGAGCTAAAGAAGGAGATATAAGGATAGGTGATTAAAAGCTTAGTTGAAGAGGTAGGTTTTAAGGGGCAACTTAAAGGAGGTGGAGAGGTTTAGGGAGGGAATTCCAAAGCTTTGGGCCTAGGCAGCTGAAGGCACAGCCGCTAATGGTGGAGTGATTAAATTCGGGGACGTGGAAGAGGCAAGAATTGGAGGAGCGCAGAGATCTCGGCGGTTGTAGGGCCGGAGGAGGTTGCAGAGATAGGGAGGGGCGAGGACATGGAAGGATTTGAACACAAGGATGAGAATTTTAAAATCGAGGCGTCCCCGGACGGGGAGCCAATGTAGGTCAGCGAGCACAGGGGTGATGGGTGAACGGGACTTGGTGCAAGTTAGGATACGGGCAGCAGAGTTTTGGATGAGCTCAAGTTAATGGAGGGTGGAAGATGGGAAGCCGGCCAACAGTAGTCGAATCCAGAGGTAACAAAGGCATGGATGAGGGTTTCAGCAGCAGATGAGCGGAGGCAGGAGCGGAGACAGTTGATGTTGTGGGGGTGGATCTCGGCGGCCTTGGTGATGGAGAGGGTATGGGGTCGGAAGCTCAGCTCAGAGTCAACTAGGACGCCGAGGTTGCAAATTGTCTGGTTCAGCCTCAGACAGTGGGCAGAGAGAGGGACGGAATTTGTGGCGGGGACTGAAGACAATGGCTTCGATTTTCTCAATGTTTAATTGGAGGAACTTTCCCCTCATCCAGGACTGGATGTCGGAAAAGCAGTGTGATAAATCAGAGGCAATGAAGGGGTCAAGGGAGGTGGTGGTGAGGTAGAACTAGGTGTCATTAGTGTACATGTGGATGTAATGGATTACATCACTGAGGGGCAGCAAGTAGATGAGAAATAGCAGGGGGCGAAGGATGGATCCTTGGGGCACTCGTGAGCTAACGGTTCGGGGGTAGGAAAAGAAGCCATTGCAGGGGAACCTCTGACTACAATTTGATAGGTAAGAATGGAACCAGGCAAGGGCAGCCCCACCCAGCTGGACAATGGAACACTGTAGTGTCAAGTTTTTTGGCTTCTCACCGACCCTGCAATTACAGGGTAGATGCAGCTTGAATCCAAAGTCAGAGGCTGACCTGACACCAGAGCGAAGTGGAGTGAGACTCCCTCAAGTCTGTTTTGCTCCATAGTTAGGTCAGGCCTTAACTCTGGATTTACACTACACCCTGCTTTGTAGCAACACTAAACCTTAAGTTTCAGGACACCCATAGTCTGCTGAATAGCCAGGCACTCCATGCATTCAACATGAGAAAGGCTGTAACTGGTGTTTTAAGAGCTAATGGTGCTTAAGGAGCTGTGGCCCAAATTAACTGAATCCAAATTCTTGTTGCAGAAGCAACAGTATGAGGCTGGGTGAAATTATGTAACACAATATCTCTGCCATAAATTATAGGAATCTTACAACACCAGGTTATAGTCCAACAAATTTATTTTAAAATCACAAGCTTTCGGAGATTATCTCCTTCGTCAGATGACGAAGGAGATAATCTCCGAAAGCTTGTGATTTTAAAATAAATTTGTTGGACTATAACCTGGTGTTGTAAGATTCCTTACATTTGTCCACCCCAGTCCATCACCGGCATCTCCACACCATAAATTATAATCTACTTAATTTCTTGCTACATTAAAATTTTTGATTTAATAGTTATTGGCTGTTAGTGTTAATTGTGTGGAGGATGCTTCTGGTTTTAATGCAATGTTCAAATACTATAATGTAGGATAAATGTTTGTATCTGCAGTAGGTATTAAAGTATCAAATATTAACTTGCTGTTTATCTCTCAATGATGTCCCATTTGTGTATTCCCCTTGTCTGAATGGTTGTGGGCGACAAGGACACAGGGCAACCTGACACTGGCATCTACATTGAAGTTGCTGCTGGCACAAGATCAAAGCACAAAACCCCCCACATAAAGGTCCGATGCACATCCTGCCCTAGAAATGGTGTATCAGCTGGTTAAAGCAGTGAAAAGCCAAACCAAACAGACCAAAAGCATCCCAGATGTGTGGTTTTGTTTGGGATGAGTTTTTTTTAATGTCGCTGAGCTGGTCTGATGTTAGTGACGGGGCTTGTAGTGGAGGGTGTATGGGGCAATTTAGCCCAAAGTTCTTCAGTCAGGGCAGCAGAATGACAAATGAACTTCTGCTCATCGGAGACTTGACAGTGGGAGTAAAACCTCTCCGGGCAGTGCTTTTTCATGGACAGCTTCCGCAAGACCTACCAACCTACCGTGGGGCGTAAAGGTGGGGTGGGGGGGAAGGGAGAGCATTTCATTTATAGTCATGTAAATAACTGTAGGGAAAGAAGAAAGGTTTTGGGGAGGGAGGAGGAAAGAATGAATAAACAAACAAACAAAATACTTGAATAGAATCATACTGCACAGAAGGAGGCCCGTCGTGCCTGTACCGGCTCTTTGAAAGAGCTGTCCTATTAGTCCCATTCCCCTGCTCTTGCCCCATAGTCCTGCAAAATTTTCCTTTTCAAGTAACTATCCAAATCCCTTTTGAAAGTTATTGTTGAATCTGCTTCCACCACCCTTTCAGGCCGTGCATTCCAGATCATAACTCACTGTATATTTTTTTTTTAAGAACGAGTACCGCAAATTCACTGTACGAGGTACAGCAAAAAATTATGATGTAAATAGCTGACAATAAGGTTTTGGGGAGGGAAGAGCAAACATATTTACTTGCATTTTAAGCAAGTCTTGTAAAGTGATCAGTAGAGAGTGTTATAGATATTATACCTGCGAGGCCCTGTGTATCAGTAAGGTGTGTAACAGTTTTACCTAGTGTCAGTCATGTCATGTGTTGCTTCGGTAAGTTTGCTGTTTAACAGCGATGGGCCAACAGTTGTCTCGTTTAGATGGATAGCGGAAAAAATCAGAAACTGCACTCCAGGTCGCAGACTAGCAGTGAGCAATGACACAGGAGACCTGCTAGTGTTTATTTATGTATTTCTAATTACTATATATGTAAAACTATCTGAGCTCACCATTAGAGCACCTCATTAACATGCTCCTCGGCCCTGAAACAAACATCAGTCCACACGGGAACATGCCTCATCACTGTTGGCTCAGAATAGTCAATGATCTATTTAAATACAATATACTGAATTGTATAGTTGTGCTTTTCTTCTGTTAATATATGAGGAGGGATAGGAGTGGTCAAGTGACAGATTATTTATGGATGTAGCTGACATGATTCACATTTACTGGTTTATGCTTGTGTGCAGTTATTCCTGTTTTATCTGTGAGCAATGCCACAGGAGATTCATTAGTTCTCCTAACATCCGGGTCAGATCACTCTCCAGTTCCATCTGAAACTTTTTGCCTGAGATCTTGACTTGAGTATCTGCTTCCCATTGGGATGTCAGGCCTTCAAGTGCACTGCAATTATTCCGAGAGGGAGCGAGAGGGAACAAACGTGAATGATGTCTCTATGCCCACAATTCCTGGCCTGTTAAGGAAGTCTCTTCAGTGCAAGTTCGGCAGAGGATAATTCAATTATTTTTTAGGCTGACAAATTATCTGTGGTGTGGAGTGAGATTTTTTTGTAGTTGAAATGTTTCTTTCTTCATAATTAACCGGGAGGAAACGTATCCCGGGTTGGCCACAGTTTCCTCCGTGTGCTAATTTTGAACAAAAAAAGTCAACTGCGTACACAGGCCAATAGGGAGCAGTTACAGACATCATCTGTTTTCACCACAATCTGAAAGGGCGTCCACAGAAATAATGGGGATAAAAAGTATTTTGCTTGTTAAGGTCGGTTAAGGGCTTGTTAAAAGGTCAATCAGAAGCAAACTTAGGAAGGAAGGGGAATAAAACAATAAGACAGACCTGGTCTCCAAATTGAAAGTGGCATTAGTAAACTTCAATAACAGAATAATTTGAAGTGATATTACAGCTTCCAGAGAATAAAAAGTTCAGTTGACTCGGTTGGGCAACGAAACAATCTAATAAAAGTTGGTCATTTGCACAAACAAATCTTTTCATCTGCATCGAGACTCCATGACTGAGGTGTCCATGCCCTTTTGCTTTGTGTACCCCTGTGCTTGCTGACCTACATCGGCAACTCGTCCGGCAACATCTGAGTTTTAAAATTCTCATCCTTGTGTTCAAATCCCTCCATGGTCTTGTCTCTCCCTATTTCTACAACCTCCTCCATCCCTATAACTTTCCATTTCTGGCCTCTTGCACATCCCCGATTTTCATCGCTCCACTATTGGCGGCCGTGCCTTTAGCTGCCTAGGCCCTAAGGAATTCCCTCCCACATCTGTCTGCCTCTCTACGTCTCTCTCCTCCTTAAAACTTTCCTCTTTCACCTGTCCTAAAATCTGCTTATGTGGCTTGGTGTCAAATTTTATTTGATATCACTCCTGTGAAGTGCCTTGTGACGTTTTACAGTGTTAAAGGCGTTATATAATTGCAAGTTGTTGTTGCACTCTGCGCGGCCCTGGGCCATTTCTATTTTTAATAACCCCATTCTGAGTGCTGTTTCTATTTTTAATACTTGAGTCCCATTTTGCTCAATCATGCTTTCTAAGTCAATAGGCTCTGTGCTGCCGATGTGTTCTTCCAGATGTAAACAGTTGCACGGTGTGACTGTGCCCCACGTTCTGGTGAGACATTGCCAGTTTCCCTTGGCGGCCCTCACATTGGCTAAAGGGCTATGTCCTTTTCCGTTTTCACTAAACAATGAGAAACTGCACATGGTGAAGCTTTACAAATGAAATGAATGGTGACAGTGCCTAGCTGAGGATTCACTGGCTGCCTGCTGAGGCGTGATTCTACTCTCTGAAGTACAGTGCTCTGCTGGAAGGCACTGTTTTCTCGGCCTTTACCTGAGCAGCTGTGGGCTGCTGATCATCATCTGATCGCCTGCCAGTGCTGGCTGTTAACCCTGTTTGTTGGAGATTCGCCATAGTTACAAACCTCACCAGTGTTTAAAGAGAATTTAAAGGACTTGCATTTATACAGCACCTTTCACATCCTCAGGGCAACCCAAAGTGCTTCACAGTCAATGAAGTACTTTTGAAGTGAAGTTACTGTTGTAATGTAGGGAAACGCACAACCAGGTTGCGTGCAGCAAGTTCCCACAAACAGCAATTAGGTGAATGACCAGATCATCTGTTTTGGTTATATTGGTTGAGGGATAAACGTTGGCCAGGACACCGGGGAGAACTTCTCTGCTCTTTGAAATAGTGCCATTGGATCTTTTACACCCACTCGAGAAGGCAAACGGGGCCTCTGTTTAACGTCTCTATCCGAAAGATGACACTCCAACAGAGCAGCACTCCCTCAGTACTGCAGTGGGAGTGTCAGCCTGGATTATGTGCTGAAGTCTCTGGAGTGCGACTTGAACCCATGATCTTCTGATTTAGGTGAGAGTGGCCTCACTGAGCCAAGGTTGACACTCATCATTTATTTAAAATGATTAGACTCATAGATCTACAGGTCGGGCATTGTAGTGATGGTGCTACTGGGCTAGCAACCCAGAGGCCCTGAGTTCAAATCCTACCATGGAAAGTTATGAGACTGCATTCAGTAAAATCTGGTAACTCGTGTATTTGCAACAGAAACATTTTGACCATGAAAGTTGCCAGATTGTTGTAAAAGTCCAACTGGTTCACTGCCGTCATTTGGAGAAAGGAAGCTGCCACCCCCACCCAGTCTGGCCTACACGTGTCTCTGAGTGTGAAACTCCTGCTGGGACTGTAGGAGCATGGGGTTACCCCATTACCTTTCTTCGTACCTGTAGTTCCTCACAACGGCTTGCCTGTAAGATTTGTACCCACTCAGTGAAGTCAGGATAAAGTCCCATAATGGTTAAACACATTTAGTACATGCAGAAATTACTGAAGAGTTTGAATTTCTCTGGTAAGGGGACTGTTTGCTGCAGGTTATGCGTATGGTATTTTTAAACTTGTTTCTGTTTAGCAGACGTCGGTGGTATAGCTCTGTTTGGTGGTGGTATAGCTCTGTTTGGTGGTGGTATAGCTCTGTTTGGTGGTGGTATAGCTCTGTTTGGTGGTGGTATAGCTCTGTATGGTGGTGGTATAGCTCTGTATGGTGGTGGTATAGCTCTGTTTGGTGGTGGTATAGCTCTGTTTGGTGGTGGTATAGCTCTGTTTGGTGGTGGTATAGCTCTGTTTGGTAATGGTGGTGGTATAGCTCTGTTTGGTAATGTAACTCTGATGGTATAACTCTGTTTGGTAATGTAACTCTGATGGTATAACTCTGTTTGGTGATGTACCTCTGTTACAAGTTTATGGTCTTGCCTTAGATACTGCGGTGCTGGTTGCTCCTGACAGTGGTCTGAGTATCTTGAGTTCAGGGGCGAGCCCATACTGCCCAATATCTAGCAATACAACAGCATAACGTAGTGTGTAACAAGAGTATCCCCTTATGACCTGAACTGGATATTCGTCTCTTTCAATCTCTCCGAAGGAGGACTGAGCAAGCACTTAGTGAGACAAAGCCAGATACAAATTGCTAAGCTGCTTTATTTCACAGCATGCATAAAAATCGAGTAACACTTATGATTAGATTCACTTATTTCCATCAGTGCAACTTATTTTTATGTAATAATACAAAATAATGAACACGCCATGCTTCCCCAAATCAGTGGGTCATCTTGACTTAAACAAAATAATTTCAAATTTTTAAAAAAGATTTGTTTTTAGGGATGTAGGCAATGCTGGCAAAACCACATTTATTGCCCATCTCTAGTTGCTCTGAGAATGTGATGGTAGACCTTCTCTTTGAACCGCTGTACTCCTTGTCATTGTGGTGCTCCCACAATGGTTTTGACATAGGGAATTACAGGATTCTGACCCAGAGAAGATGAAGGAACAGTGAAATACGTCCAAGTCAGGATAGTGTGTGACTTGGAGGTAATAGTGTTCCCAAGACATTGCTGCTCTTGTCTCTCTGTGAAGTGGATGGTCGCAGGGGAGGGAGGTTTTGTCAAAGTAACCTTGGCGAGCTGCTGCAGTGCATCCTATTGATCATACATACTGCTGCCACAATCAGATGTTGGAATTCCACAATGTCATAGACAAAACTATGAACAAACAAGAAGGGTGCATTCAGCAAAGCTACGCTTCCAGGTTAGAGCCTCACTCAGTGGGAACACTGATCAGGGAATCGGACATGGAGGTCAATGCACCTGACTTGCCAGTCAATCTGGAAATTAGGTGCACTGAATTACGTGTCTGATTCTCCATCTGTGCTCCCATCAGGCTGGGCTTTAGCCTGCCGGATTGCCCTAAGGTGTCAACTTTATCATTAACTTCATTGTTTTTGAAAAGACCTTGATAACCATGATGGAGTGACACACCGACAAATGTGCATAGTGGGGACAGAACGGAATGTTAGACTAAATTGGAGAATAGAACGAGAATGATTTGGAATAGGGGCAGGTGTCTGGCAGGGATGTATCTCGTCACCCTGTTGTTTGGACTAGCACTCGAGCTGATAACGCATGAGTGGAGAAAAGAGTAGTGGACTCAGATGGAGCAGTTTGCGAGTAGTTGAAGGTCTAGATTTTGCAGATGATTTAGCACTATTGCAGAAACTGTAGTAAGCAATTTTCCTGGATCACATGGCAATAGATATAAGGAGACAAAAACAACTTTTGTAACAAATGCCAGCTTGGTTCCGTTGGGAGCACATTTGCCTTGAGTCAGAAGGTTGTGGTTTCTGTCCCCACTCTAGCACATAACCTCGGCTGACTGTTACAAATTTTGGATCTGCCTTAAATATTCTTTCTTGGAGTCACCAAAATCTCTCGTAAGCAAATCTACACCCTCGCGATTAGAAGTTGACTTTTGCAAACCAGTGTCTAGACCTGGGGTCTAACAATGAGACCCCTTGTTATGTGAAGTAAATATGGTGATCTCGCACGTCCACTTATATACGCTACGTGAATCTTCCAAAAAGTGGACTGATTAATCCTTCAGTGAGACTGGCAGGATATGAATCGCTAAGCTGCTTTATTTTATAGGCAGCAAGTGAATATACAAAGTAACAGTTGCAACAGATTTCACCCTAATTGAACTCATTTCAGTTCCTCATCATCATAGAGAAAATAGTAAATGTTCTTACATTACAACACTTGAAATGTACTTCATTGGCTGTAAAGTAGTTTGGGACATCCTGGGTCATGAAAGGCGCTATATAAATGCAAGTTATTTCTTTCTTAAACTCAGCCCCCTCTGTCTTAATCAATGAGCTAACTAACACTTTCCTTTGATTAGACCTATCACTGAATTGGACCAAGGTTTACTCTAGGACTGGTCACTCACTCACTTAAGGTAGACAGGCTTACCTTCCTCTCTTAGCAAACTGACTTCAAACGTATGTCTTTGTGTCTTTTGTGATGTCTTGGGACAGGAAGTTAAGCAGTTTCTTCCTGACTCCTTCCCTGTTTGGGGGTTGGCCTGCAGAGCTGCCTTTGAAGGCTGCTACCGCTCCCGTGATTGTGGACCCCGTGAAACTAGCTCCTGCAAAGCTCGGAGAATGATGCGTTCCAATCCCTACGGTGTGAATGTTTGCTGGGATGGTTTTATTTAATGAGCTTCTATTGTCTGAGGCCATTGAAACAGACACTTCATCCAACTTGTGATCTGCATCCCATAATGTGGCTATCCTGAGAATCGAACCCCTTTAAAACTTGATAAAAATATATTTGAATATAAATTATAAGTCCCCCATCCATGATAAAATGGTTGAAAATCTCACAACCTAACAATGACGCTTCAGTGGAGTACTGAGGGAATGCTGCGCTGTTGGAGGAGCTATCTTTCTGATCAAACATTAAAGCAAGTCTGCCTGTTTATTGGGTATGAAAGTTTCCATGGGAATATTCGAAGAAGCGCAGGGAGTTCCCCTTGTGTCCTGGGCAGTATTCCTCCCTCAACCAACACCATCAAAAAATAGATTAACTGGTCATTTATCTCATTTGTTATTTGCTGCATAACAGTGACTGCACTTCAAAAGTACTTCTTTGGTGGGCAAGCACTTGGAATTTGGCTGTATAAATGGTGATGCGCTATATAAATGCAAGTTGTTTCTGTGACACATCTGAACCAATGGTAAATTGCCCAATGTGGTGAAGCAATAGAAGAGAAATTGTATGAATTTGCACTTGTAGCAGCGAGCCCATCCAAGTGAGCAGAACTATTGCTGATCTTCCTGTTTCATGGTGTTATGCCAGCCCTATTGGATGGCGTAAGACAGGGTGAGCTTGATGTGCCGACTGTTGTTTATTGCAGGTTTCTGGAAGGCCACTTGCCCACCATCTTGCGCCAGCCCACTTCTAGTTTTTGTCAACTCTAAGAGTGGAGACAATCAGGGAGTCAAGTTCCTCCGGAGGTTCAAACAGTTGTTAAATCCAGCTCAGGTCTTCGATCTTATGAATGGAGGACCTCATCTTGGGTAAGGAAGATTTTGAAAATATTTTCAGATGAATTGACAAAGGAACTGTCCTGTGAATGCACGTGTCTATCTATCTGATAGTTATTGATTATGTATTAATAATTACTGATCATTACAGAATATTTAGTTTGTAATATTACGTATTCTTCTGTTAGCCAGTGTAAACTCGGAGGACAGAATTTGGCAGAACCCCAGCTTTGCTGACTGAGTCCGGAAGAGCCGTGTGCTTTGAAAGGTTAAAAGCCCTTTTGTGTGTGAAGGTCCATATCCTTCATGATCGCCGACTTGTGCAATCGTCCGTATGCAATTGAGTATAGATTTTTAAAAATCTTTTGTTTCTATTTTGATAAAAAGGTCTCAGTAGCATCCCATTTTTGGTTTTCCATGCACATGCTGAGCTGCAGCAGTTACTGGGACTGCCTGTGAATGTGCACAGAAAGGCTCCTGTGTGGAAGTAAGCGTTTCAGACTGGTCTGAAGGCTGATTGGGAAGAGCCCCAGCTGCTTTCTGAAGTGCCTTACATTCTCACAACAGCATTGATTCTCGGAAACTTTCACTTTACATTGAGCAGGTTTCAATTGAATCTCTGTTCAGCTATCGATTAGCAGAGTTGGTCTTTTAATAAGTTGTTTCTCTTTTCTTTCAGTTTACGATTGTTTCAAAAATTTGACAATTTCCGCATTCTGGTTTGTGGAGGAGATGGAAGCGTTGGATGGGTTTTATCTGAGATTGATAAACTAAACCTACACAAACAGGTGAGGAACTGTCAGGTAAACTAAACCTACGCAAACAGGTGAGGAACTGTCAGGTAAACTAAACCTACGCAAACAGGTGAGGAACTGTCAGGTAAACTAAACCTACAGAAACAGGTGATGAACGGCAGATAAAATAAACCTACAGAAACGGGTGCAGTAACCTCAGGTAAAGTGAATGCTATCACAGCATTCAAGCTATTCTTTGGGGACCTTATGAATCGGTCATCTCACGAGTACGAACTCTGACTGACACACTTTTTAAAAATGTTTCGCTTTAACATTGATGTGTAATGAATTGGCTGCAAAGTACTTACCATTTCACATTGTGTTCACAAGTGCAAACTATCATGACAGAGTAATCGGGATAAAGTGCGATAATAAGCAGGTTTTCTGGGAAAATGATTACGCAGTGCATTGGGGCTCCAGAGAGCTGTGTTATGAAGCGAAATGACATCCTTCATTATCAGATCATATGATTTTTCAGTTAAAGGGGGTGGCCATTATGCCCAAATAATCCTTCCCATGGTGATAGATCAATCCTATCTATCCACCTTCTCATCATATCCCTCAATCCCTTCTCCCGTTAGAAACACATCTCATTGCCTCTTTGCTTCTATAATCTTCCTGAGTGACCTGTTCCACAGCTTTACGGGGTAGATTTTCATCTTTCCAACCTGGGCGTTAAGCATCCCCTGGGCCGAGCGCTGAGAGAACAATCTGATGGGGAAGATCCCTGCTTCCAATATTCCTTTGGCGCCTTGCTCCCATTATTTTACCGTTACTTATCCATATTCAATTACATCTGTTGCCTATTGGCCCAGTTAGCCAAGAGATCTAAATCCAGTTGCATTGTTTCTCATTATTGGCCCTGCCTCCTGTTTTGGTAGCATTTGCAGATTTGGAGATTTTGCTTCGTATACCATCATCCAAGTTAATAATATATTAGAAATAGAGAGCGATCCATGTCCAACCCATGGGGTACGCTGCTCGTAACCCTCTTTCCAGTTCCAAAAAAATTACATTGATTCCTATGCTCTGTGTCCTGTTTTTGAGCCAGTTTTCTATCCAATGCCATACTTTACCTTCTATTGTAAGACTTCATATCTTAGCCATTAGTCACCAACGTGGAACCATGTAAAAATTGAAGTATATATTAACTGCATTTCTCCTGTCCCCATATTAACAATGTCACCTAAAGACTCCAGAAGGTTGGTTAAATGTGACTTCCCTTTCCTGAAACTGTTCTGATTGTGCTTTACCAAGGTATCCTTGTCCAAGTATTCACCCACTGGATCTCTCAAGGTCATTTCCAACACTTCCCTTACAACAGAAGTTAAGCTTACTGGTCTGTGGTTTCCAGATAAGTCTCTTGATCCCTTTGTTAAATAATGTGTTTATATCAGCCACCTCCAATCTCGCTTGAATTTACCAAAGGTACAAAAATATCACTTGAAGCTTCTCAAATTTCAATCCTTATTTTGTTTAAGATTCAAGGGTGGAAGTTATCTGAATGAGGAACTTGGCCCATTTTAAGAGCTGTTTATTCGTTGTTATTTGTATACTTGCACTATTAAGCTCCTCTGCCACCGTTCATAGAAATCTGATATTTTATTTGGATAATTTGCCCTCCTTCCTGGCTAAATGCAGATGTGAAGAAACCACTTCATAATTCTTTGTTCCCAGATTCCAGCTTTTCATTATAATTTCAAGTGGACTAAAATTTTCCCTCCATCCTTTGTTTACTTGTTTAAAGTTTTGACAAACCTTCAGTGCTTTCAGCATTCAGCATATCTCTTGGCTTCTTTTGTCTCCTGCGTTTGCTTGTCGTTATAATTGGCCTACTCCTGCTGCTTACTGGATTCGATGCATGTTTTTTGCTTCTCCCCAGCATTCATCTTTACATCCCTATTTAATCCTTTCAGCTGTTTTGATTTGACTAGAATTAATTGTGATTGCAGTCTCAGTTGTATTTCCTTAAATGCTTATTATCTTTCATAATCCCAACATCATTGTGTTTCAATTAACTTATTTTAAAGTAATGTTGTAGTTAGAATCATAGAATCTTACAGCACAGAAGGAGGCCATTTGGCCCATCGTGCCTGTGAAAGAGCTATCCAATTAGTCCCACTCCCCTGCTTTTTCCCCATAGCCCTGCAATTTTCTACCCTTCAAGTATTTATCCAATTCCCTTTTGAAAGTTACTATTGAATCTGCTTCCACCACCCTTTCATATCATAACATCTGCATTCCAGATCATAACAACTTGCTGCGTAAATAAATTTTTCCTCATCTCACCTCTGGCTTTTTTGCCAATTGCCTTAACTCTATGTCCTCTGGTTACCAACCCTCCTGCCAGTGAAAACAGTTTCTCCCTATTTACCCTATCAAAACCCTACATTAAGGGTGAGAAAGCGGTTAAAAAAGCATATGGGATCCTGGGCTTTATAAATGGAGGCATAGAGTGCAAAAGCAAGGAAGTTATGTTGAACCTTTACTAGAATTGTTTCAGGGATGAGGGACTTCAACTACATGGATAGACTGGAGAAGCTGGGGTTGTTCTCCTTAGAGCAGAGAAAGTTGAGAGGAGTTTGATGGAAGTGTTCAAAATCATGAGGGGTTTAGATAAAGTAAATAAAGAGAAACTGTTCCCATTGGCGGAAGGATGGAGAACCAGAGGACATAGATTTAAGGTGATTGGCAAAAGAACTTTTTACGCAGCGAGTAGTTACGATCTGGAATGCGCTGCCTGAAAAGGTGGTGGAGGCAGATTCACTTGTGGCTTCCAAAAAGGAATTGGATAAATACTTGAATGGAAAAACTTTGCAGGGCTGCAGGGAAAGACCGGGGGAATGGGACTAACTGGATTGCTCTTACAAAAGGCCGGCACAGGCTCGATGGGCCGAATGGCCTCCTGTACTGTAACCATTCTATTCTATGATTTTGAACACTCTATTAAATCTCCCCTTGACCACCTCTACTCGAAGGAGACATAACTGATGTCCCTCATCCCTGGTACCATTCTAGTAAATCTCCTCTTCACCCTCTCTAAAGCCTTTGTACTTTGTAGTTTGTACTTTGAAGTTCACTATTTTTGTGTTGCTGTACCTTTTGTATCCTGGTGTGAACATTGCAGTTCAGCAATCAGCTTCAGGGTGACACTGGTGGGTGCTTGAGAGAAAGTTTTCTTGACTAGAAATGGTATATTGCATAGGAAGACCCAAGAAAGGAAAGGGGTGAAAATACCTAACAAAGAATGAGTCTGCAAAAAATAGAGCGGATAAGTGAAAACTTTTTTTAAAAAATTAAAATGTATGCAGTTGTTGGAGGAATTTGTTTTAAAGCTGCTAATGTCCAGATCATGCTATGTTACAGTGCCAGCTTGGAGTCCTGCCCCTGGGAACAGGAAATGACCTGGCGCGGGTCCTCGGCTGGGGAGGCTCATGTGATGATGACACACAGCTTCCTCAGATTCTGGAAAAATTGGAACGAGCCAGCACCAAAATGTTAGACAGGTAAGTGCTCGTGTGATAGGGACCTAATGGGAGATGCGGTAATGGGAACCGTAATGGGACATGTGTTGGTGGAGATCCAAGAGTTGTGGTGTAGGACCTTAATGGGACTTGTGTTGGTGGAGATCCAAGAGTTGATGTGGTGTTCGGACCTCAATAGGAGATTTGGTGCTGAGGATCTAATAGGATAAGTAGTGGTGGGAATCTAACTGGATATGTGGCGGTACAATCACTAGGCAGTTATCTAATGAGCAGATGGCAGTGCTCCTGCTAAATGGTAAGATTTAGAGATGCATTTGTTTGTGGTTGCATTGACATCCATTGTTCACAAAAAAAGACCAAAATCGAGAGGGAACAAAAAGTTAGCACAAAATTGAAACTATCCATGTTTTTAACAGGGAGTAATGCTAAGACTTTAAGTTAATCTTGGCCTTTGAGCATGTGGTTTATGACCTCGTTTGAACCTCTCTATTAGATTACTGTGTGTAATAACTGCCTCATTTTTATTATTATCCATGTTTTCTATAGTCTAGTGCAAAGTTTGAAAAATGGGCTGGCATTTGAATTCAGCATTTTCTGCACAATGGTAATAATTACACGGACAAATGAATTTCAATGTAGATAAGTGTGAGGTGGTGCATTTTGGTAGAAAGAATAAGGAGGCCACGTACTGCTTGGAAAACAAGAGTCTAAATGGGGTAGAGGATCTAGGGGTACAGATACACAAATCGCTAAAAGTAGCAATGCAGGTTAATAAGGCCATTAAAAGAAGCAAAGCACTGGGGTAGAATTGAAAAGCAGAGAAGTTTTGTTAAACTTGTATAGAATCTTGATTAGACTACACTTGGAGGACTGTGCACAGTTCTGGTCTCAAAAAGGAGATAGAGGCACTGGAGAAGGTGCAAAAAAGATTTACAAGGTTGATACCAGAACTGAGAGATTATAACTATCAGGAAAGATTGATCAGGCTGGAACTCTTTTCCCTAGAAATGATGACCCGATAGCATAGATGCATTTAAGGGGAAGCTGGATAAACACATGAGGGAGAAAGGAATAGAAGGATATGCTGATAGGATTGGATGCAGGGGGGTGGGAGGAGGCTTGTGTGGAGCATAAACACCGGCATAGACTAGTTGGGCCGAGTGACCTGTTTCTGTGCTATACATTCTATGTGTAAGATGTGTCCGAGCGACCTTGAAACTCCATCTTATTATCCCAAAGCACAGGTACTTGGAGGTCTAGCACATTGAGACAATACACTGTTACCTCACGTTTACCTCTGTCCTCCCTACCCTACCTTTGGACGTCCAAGGCTAAGATTTGACAAAAACCAAGCATGACTTCAGAACCAGGGAGCTTTTATATGTGATAGGCAGCAATGGAAGTAGCTATAGTGTAGTGGCCATTTCAATTTATAGGTGTCACGCTAGAATGTGACGGTCAATCACAAAATACGGAATAAATTGAAATGAATGGAAGTTCGATAGATGAATGTATTAAACCTTCATTCCCCAGGATTTCTATCTTTACTTATCAAGAAAGTGCATGCCCTACAAAAATAATAATTAAAATCCATTTAGTCTTTGATAAATTAATATGGGATGTTTGCTAAATCATTTTAACCTGAAAGATGGATTCATTGTAAAGCCCCTGAGTGCTCTCTGAGGCCAGGGGCTGATCAAAAGCACTGTGGCATTGACTTACACCTGCTATTTTGTACAAAATATCATTCTAAATCAATTTGCTAATGAATTGGATAGAAAGCGCGTCCATTTTTTAAATTAAAAGTTTGTATCAATTTGCAGAAATGCAGTCATGCCCAAAGCACGATCACATTGTATTGATGTAAATGGTCTCATTCTAATGATGGACATAGTCACTTGGTTGAATTGTATGTACGATTAATGAACCCCTGGCTAGGGTTTTAAGAGCAGAATCCTCATTTCATTTAAGGAAGAGCCAGATGGTTTTGTCTGTAGTGAAATTGGAAACACATTTATAAAGAATGGGTTTATGGTTTCTCTGAGTGCACAGGGGAAATCTTTCCACTCTGTTCTTTCTGGATGGATGAGCAGCCCTTGTCATTGATCTTGTGATCAATGCAAAAGAGCAAGAGAGGAATCAGTGGGGCTTGTTGGTGTGGGAATAAATGACTCAGGTTGGGGGGGAGAGAGAGTTGGAGGTGCTGAAAAGTGAGTTCAGGTATGTTGCCTGGAAATTGAAAAATAAGTTGTTACTGACGAGAAGAAAGAATAAGTTTGTGAGTTCATGAGTAGAAAAGAAAGAACTTGCATTTGTATGGCACTCCTTGACATGCTCCGGATGGCCCAAGGCACTTCACAACCAACAAATTACTTTTGAAGTGTAGTCACTGTTTTTGTAGGAAAGCTCAGCAGTCAATCTGCACGCAAACAAAAACGAGATAAACGACCAGTTATTCTGGTCTTGGTGGGTTGCTCAGAATACCGCAGAATTCTCCTTTTGAATAGTGCCGTGGGATCTTATATATCCAGTTGAAAGGGCAGACAGGCACTTGGTTTAATGCCTCATTCGAAAGACGGCACCTCCGACAGTACAGCACTCCTTCAGTACTGCAGTGGCATGTCATTCTAGATTATGTGCTCAAGTGCGGGAATAGGGCGTGAACCCACAACCTTCTGAATAAGATGCAAGAGTGCTACCAGTGAACCATTTGTAGAGATACAGGCATAAATGAGTAGCTGACTGGTTGGGACAGGATAAATTGTTTTCCCCATCCTCAATGACGGCAGAGTCCAGCATGTGAGTGCAAAAGATAAGGCTGAAGTGTTTGCAACCATCTTCAGCCAGAAGTGCCGAGTGGATGATCCATCTCGGCCTCCACCCGATATCCCCACCATCACAGAAGCCAGTCTTCAGCCAATTCCATTCACTCCACGTGATATCAAGAAACGGCTGAGTGCACTGGATACAGCAAAGGCCATGGGCCCCGACAACATCCCGGCTGTAGTGCTGAAGACTTGTGCTCCAGAACTAGCCGCGCCTCTAGCCAAGCTGTTCCAGTACAGCTACAACACTGGCATCTACCCGACAAGGTGGAAAATTGACCAGGTGTGTCCTGTCCACAAAAAGCTGGACAAATCCAATCCGGCCAATAACCGCCCCATCAGTTTACTATCAATCATCAGCAAAGTGATGGAAGGTGTCGTCGACAGTGCTATCAAGCGGCACTTACTCACCAATAACCTGCTCACCGATGCTCAGTTTGGGTTCCGCCAGAACCACTCGGCACCAGACCTCATTACAGCCTTGGTCCAAACATGGACAAAAGAGCTGAATTCCAGAGGTGAGGTGAGAGTGACTGCCCTTGACATCAAGGCAGCATTTGACCGAGTGTGGCACCAAGGATCCCTAGTAAAATTGAAGTAATTGGGAATCAGGGGGAAAACTCTCCAGTGGCTGGAGTCATACCTAGCACAAAGGAAGATGGTAGTGGTTGTTGGATGCCAATCATCTCAGCCCCAGGGCATTGCTGCAGGAGTTCCTCAGGGCAGTGTCTTAGGCCCAACCATCTTCAGCTGCTTTATCAATGACCTTCTCTCCATCATAAGGTCAGAAATGGGGATGTTCGCTGATGATTGCACAGTGTTCAGTTCCATTCGTAACCCCTCAAATAATGAAGCAGCCCAAGCCCGCATGCAGCAAGACCTGGACAACATCCAGGCTTGGGCTGATAACTGGCAAGTAACATTCACGCCAGACAAGTGCCAGGCAATGACCATCTCCAACAAGAGTGAGTCTAACCACCTCCCCATGACATTCAACAGCATTACCATCACCGAATCCCCCACCATCAACATCCTGGGGGTCACCATTGACCAGAAACTTAACTGGACCAGCCATATAAATACTGTGGCTACAAGAGCAGGTCAGAGGCTGGGTATTCAGCGGCGAGTGACTCACCTCCTGACTCCCCAGAGCCTTTCCACCATCTACAAGGCACAAGTCAGGAGTGTGATGGAATACTCTCCACTTGCCTGGATGGATGCAGCTCCAACAACACTCGAAGCTCAACACCATCCAGGTCAAAGCAGCCCATTTGATTGGCACCCCATCCACCACCATAAATATTCACTCCCTTCACCACCGGCACACAGTGGCTGCAGTGTGTACCATCCATAGGATGCACTGCAGCAACTCGCCAAGGCTTCTTCGACAGCACCTCCCAAAACCGCAACCTCTACCACCTAGAAGGACAAGAGCAGCAGGCACATGGGAACAACACCACCTGCACGTTCCCCTCCAAGTCACACACCATCCCGACTTGGAAATATATCGCCGTTCCTTCATCGTCGCTGGGTCAAAATCCTGGAACTCCCTTCCTAACAGCACTGTGGGAGAACTGTCACCACACGGACTGCAGCGGTTCAAGAAGGTGGCTCACCACCACCTTCTCAAGGGCAATTAGGGATGGGTAATAAATGCCGGCCTCGCCAGTGACGCCCACATCCCATGAACGAATAAAAAAGAAAACAATAACCTCCGGTAAAGCTGGTCGATACAGGAGATTGATTCCATCTGAATGTGTTTGAACAAGGAGGCTAGCTACCAATGTAGAGGAAGGAATTAAAGGGCTGATGCCCTGATGTTCCTCTCGGGGAGTGGGTTCTTTGCAGGTGGCACGCACGCAACATGCAATAGCGGACAGTCGGTGAGTGCCGGTAGTTCCAGGTTCTGGATTTGTTAGGCTTTTTTGGTGTTTGTTATGAAGCAGCGCTGATGGCATGTGCGGGCCTCGTTATAACCTGGAAATAGGTCACATGGAGAAACTCTTCGTTTTTAATGAACTCGGCATGCTGCTTGCTTGGGAGTGTCCATTAAATTAGTGGGTGGAAAATCAGGGGCTTTTGGGGCCTGTAATTTCCTGATCACTGCTCCTTGCAAGTGCCCGATCAGGCAATCAGTCCTAAAATGTAAAGAATACAAAATGGCAATGTTTGGGAACGTGGACTTCAAAATATTTGTTGTCTCTTTCGGATGAGACGTTAAATCAAGGCCCCGTATGCCCTCGTGTGAAAGATCGCATGGCACTATTTTGAAGAAGAGCAGGGGAGTTCTCCCGGGTGTCCTGGCCAATATTTATCCCTCAACCAACATCCCTAAAACAGTTTATCTGGTCATTATCTCATTGATGTTTGTGGGACCTTGCTGTGCGCAAATTGGCTTTCGTGTTTCCTACATTACAACAGTGACTACACTTCAAAAGTACTTCATTGGCTGTAAAGTACTTTGGGACATTTTGAGGTCGTGAACGGCGCTATATAAATGCAAGTCTTTCTATCATTCTTTAACTATTCCATATTCAAGACTGTATTGTAATGTCTCAATTGGTGATACACTGTCAAAGGACAGTCTACAATTAGCTAATTAACAGTTGCTCACGTGTGAGAATTCAGCACAACCTAATCCGAACTCTCAAAAGAACTGCTCTGATTGACCTAGTTATAAGAGGTGAGGAATTGTCACAGCTTTGGAACATTTGTGGTTCCTGAACTTCAGTTCCGACGATGCAAATGTCCAGTTACAGGTGATTCTGCTGCGAACTACACTGAGACAGTAATGCGTTTTATCTATGATTTTACACATAAACACCTTAACTGCTCCAGGATTTGGAATTTTTTTCTGTATCAAAATAAAAACCAAGATCTGTTTTTCAGTTTATTCATAGATCTTAAAAATGTCCTCAAATGAACATTCTGAGAGCCTTCTGCAACAGCAGCTCTACAAGAGCTGCTGCACTCCTCATTTCCTGCCCACCTACTGCCAGAGTGCATGAGAGGAACATGGAAACAGGAGTAGGCCATGCAGTTCCTTGTGCCATTCAATTAGATCGTGGCTGATCTGTATCTTAACTCCATCTATCCGCCTTGGTTCCATATCCCTTAATACCCTTAACAAAAATCCATCAATCTCAGTTTTGAAATGTTCAATTGATCTCCAGCCTCAACAGCTTTTTTAGGGCGGGAGTTCCAGATTTCCACTCCCCTTTGCATGAAGAAGTGCTTCCTGACATCACCCTTGAGAGAAAAGCATGCAAGGATACAATTAAAATTAGTAGCGTTTTTAAAGATAGGAATGGATTTGATAGTGTGAATAGGGAAGACTGTTTCCTCTGGTTGGGGAGTCAGTGATGAAAAGTCATCAGTTTAAAATTGTCACTGGGAGAGTGAGGAGAAATTCCTTCACACCGTGAATGTTTTTGTTTGGCAAGGGTATTAAGGGATGCGGAACCAAGACTGGTAGATGGAGTTGATCAGCCATGATCTAATTGAATGGCGGAAGAGGTTCGAGGGGCTGAACCTCCGAGAGCACGGAATGCTTTGCCACAAGGAATGGTTGAGGCAGAGACTATTGCGAGAGTGCTACCATTGAGCCAAGGCTGACACCTTAAAAAAAAATCTTGGAAATTAAGGAAATTCTCAGAGAAGGTAAAATAATTAAACATTCTTCCTTGCACTGAGTTAACAGTGGAGGTCTGCTACAGGATAGCGCCTCCCCATGTCCCCCCACCCCAAGAAAGTAAAGGGAGATAAGATGAGGAGGATATGTACAGATGACAATGTAGTAACGATAGATGACCTCAATTGCCCCAGTATGAGTTAGAAATGCCCTAAATGAAGTGTAGTAAGTAAGGTACATCGGGGTTGATATTGCAGTGAAAAGCACCTGAAGTGCATCAGGTGCTGGAGCCCTGTGATATTGGGTGGAGAATCCTGAGGCCCACTCCAAGTGCTGGGCCCATGAGAATGTCGGCTGGAAGTGTTTTGAGCACGGCTTTTAAAACTGAATTGTATGTTAATGAGGCAAATGCCACACAATGCACCTGGATCTCCTTGAACAGTACTCCACATCCTCAGTCCCTGTACTCCAGGGTCCGCTGGGGAGAACGGGGACTGGTTGAGATTGTTCTCAGCAGAGAAGGTTAAGGGGAGATTTAATCGAGGTGTTCAAAATTATGAGGGGTTTTGATAGAGTAGGTAGGGGAGAAACTGTTTCTACTGGCAGCAGGGTCAGAAACCAGAGGACACAGATTTAAGATAATTAGAAAAAGAACCAGAGGGGAAATGGGGAGAATTTTTTTTCCACAGTGAGTTGTTATGATCTGGAATGCACTGACTGAAAGGGCGGTGGAAGCAGATTCAATAGTAACTTTCAAAAGATAATTGGATAAATACTTGAAAAGGAGAAATATGCAGGGCTATGGGGAAAGGGTAGAGGAGTGGGACTAATTGGATAGCTCTTTCAAAGAGCAGCACAGACACGATGGGCCGAATGGCCTCCCTCTGTGCTGTTTAATTCTATGATTCTATAACAGGAGGCCTCCAAAGTCATCAGATCTCTGACTCTGCATTTGTTGATTTACTAACACATTATTTCCATTGCAGTACATACTAATAAAACACGCTGTCTGCAGCGATGACACTAGTTTCCTCTGGGTAGCTGTCACTGCCTTTTTGGAAGTCTGACCACCGTTTAAGTCGTTGAAGGGGATCCCTTGGTGGGCACCCATCGTTTCAGGGGCTTCCCCTCCCAGAAAAACACTGAACTAAACACACGGGTCCCAAAACGACCATACAGAACGATTAAAATGGAAATAAGGAGGCAATACAACCTGTGCAGAGTGCAACGGAAAAAGCAGATCAAGAACTTAGGCAGAGTATAAGAAAATGCCAAAACAGGCTAAACAAATGAATGGTGTAAAGAGTGTTAGAGATCATATCAAAAGATATTAAGCACAATAATAAATCATTTTAGTTAGGCTTCTTCTACATCTTGCTTGATTAGGGAGGATCTCCACCCACTCCTGAGATAGGGTTGCCCCCTCCAGGATTATCCTGGAGTCTCCAGGAATTAAAGATTAATCTCCTGGACACTGCAAGCAAAAAATCTGGGAGAAAAATCACAGGGACGTTAAAAATTTTTATTTCAACACTTCCATTTATTAGTTATAAAAATATTTGAGATGGAGAAAAAGAGACCGTTTGACTGACGGTCAAAAATCGCCCAATTGGGTAAAGAAGAGTCTGTTGGCTTTCCAATTGGCCATGAGAAGGCGGGATGCTGTGAGGATGGGCGTGTTGGGCAGTGTGGGGGGCGGGGCGGTTAGAGGTGAGAGGTTGTGTGATGAAATCTCCTGCAATACGTCCAACCAGAGTTGGCAACCCTACCCTGAGATGTCCCCTGACCCAGACTGTTTATCCAGGTCCAGGGAATCACTAGAGTCGGGAGGGGTGGGGGGGGTGGAGAATTGGTGCAGCAGACCTCAGGAGCTGCTTTTTTGTTTATAAAAAGGATATATTTCTTACCCGGCAAATTTGCACATTTGATGTTGGGGCCTATGAGTTTTTTTATTCGTTCATGGGATGTTGGCGTCGCTGGCAAGGCCAGTATTTATTGCCCATCCCTAATTGCCCTTGAGAAGGTGGAGGTGAGCCACCGCCTTGAACCGCTGCAGTCCGTGTGGTGAAGGTTCTCCCACAGTGCTGTTAGGAAGGGAGTTCCAGGATTTTGACCCAGCGACGATGAAGGAACGGCGATATATTTCCAAGTCGGGATGGTGTGTGACTTGGAGGGGAACGTGCAGGTGGTGTTGTTCCCATGTACCTGCTACTCTTGTCCTTCTAGGTGGTAGAGGTCACGGGTTTGGGAGGTGCTGTCGAAGAGGGCTCGGAGAGGGCCCTCTCTTCACTCTCTGTCTCAAGGACCACTTCCATTGCCCACGGAACGCTGGACGGCGAGACCCAACTGAGGGCTCCTATGTCCAGGGTTCGAAAGGTGCAAATGGCAGCAAACGCGGCAGAGCCCACGTTCCCCTGATTTGCATGTAGTTAATATGTGAGTGGGCACTTGTTCACACAAAGGGTAGTGGAAATCTGGAACTCTCTTCCCCCAAAAAGCTGTTCAGGATGGGGGTCAGTTGAAAATTTAATAACTGAGATTGATAGATTTTTGTTACGCAGGAGTATTAAGGGTTACAGAACCAAGGCGGGTAGATGAAGTTAAGATACAGATCAGCCATGACCTAATCGAATGGCGGAACAGGCTCGAAGGGCTTAATGGCCTACTTCTGTTGCTATGTTCCGTAGTTTGCCCTGTAGGGACTGGCCCCTGAGGAAACGGCAACGAGGTGGGAAGTCAGAGGGGCTTGTACCTGAGTAGTTTTCCAAGACTGCCTACCCCAAATCTGCCAAAGTATCAGTGAGGAGAGGCAGGAAGTCTGGAACTTACCATCCAATTACTGTCGTACAAACAATGTTCAAGAGGATTTCCATATGGAGGAGGTACTTGAGAGGGTTAAAGACTTAAAGACTGAGTCCCCTGGGCTAGAGTTGCCAAACCTCCAGGATTGTCCTGGAGTCTCCAGGAATTAACAATTAATGTCCAGGACACTACTACGAGCAACACCCGGGAGAAAAACCAAAGGGGTGTTCAAAAAAAATTGTGATTTTTTTTTTTCATTTTCTTTTAACATTGATTAGTAATATAAAAAAAGTTGGAGACAGGATAAAAAGGCTGTTTGACTGACAGTCAAGCATAAGAAAAGGAGCAGGAGTAGGCCATACGGCCCCTCGAGCCTGCTCCACCATTCAATAAGATCATTGTAAACAATTTTACAACACCAAGTTATAGTCCAGCGTAGGCTTCGAGGAGCTCCTGAACATTTACCTGAGGAAGGAGGAAGTCTCCAAAAGCTTGTGAATTTAAAATAAAATTGCTGGACTATAACTTGGTGTTGTAAAATTGTTTACAATTGTCAACCCCAGTCCATCACCGGCATCTCCACATCATGACTACAATAAGATCATGGCTGATCTTCTACCTCAACTCCACTTTCCCGCCCTATCCCTATATCCCTTGATTCCCATAGAGTCCAAAAATCTATCGATCTCAGCCTTGAATATACTCAACGACTCAACATCCACAGCCCTCTGGGGTAGAGAATTCAAAAGATTCACAACCCTCTGCCTGAAGAAATTCCTCCTCATCTCCGGCTTAAATGGCCGACCCCTCATCCTGAGACAATGCCATAGCATACAAGGCTACGGACCAAATGCTGGAATATGGGATTAGAGTAGACAGGGCTGATGGCCGGCGCGGACACGATGGGCCGAAGGGCCTCTATCCGTGCTGTATAACTCTATGACTCTATGAGTTCTAGACTCTCTAGCCAGGGGAAACAACCTTTCAGCACCTACCCTGTCAAGCCCTCTCAGAATCTTCAGTGTTTCAGTGGATCACCTCTCATCATCCAAGCATCATCCGATGGGATAATTAAGAGTCTGATTGCTTTCTGATTGGTGGTGTGGTGGAAGAAAGGACGTGTCAGGCGACCAATGGCAGGAGTGTGAGGGCGGGGCGGTTGGAGGCGGGAGGTCATGTGATGACACCTCCAGGAATACGTCCAACCAGAGTTGGTAACCCTATCCTGGGCCCAGACGGGTAGGTGCTAAATGAGTCTGGGGAAAACTGTAGGCCCTGGCTAGTCATGAAAGAGTCATCGGGCACTGAAGAGGTTCCAACAGGATCAGTAGCAACAAAGTTTAAAAAGCAGAACAAACCTGATCTGGGCAAATGAAGACCCATCAGCCTAACATCAGCAGGGGATGAAATCTGGTAGCCATTCCTGAGAATATTCTGTAGGCAAAGGTTAGGCAGGTGTCAAAGTTTGCCAGAAATGGCACTTATGCCCAACTGCTTTATGCAAATGACATGCCCTTCCACTGCAAGATCTGGGATCCTGCCTGCAGAATTTCAGGGCCAGAATGTAATTTGCTCTGTACGAGCTCACCCAGCGTCTACTCATCAGCAGGCTCTAATTTGACCTCAGTATGCACTGATATTTACTGAATAGCAATTACTTTAAAGCCTTAAAGGGACACACACCTACATTTAACATGGTACAATGTTCCTGACTTTATGAGCCGTGCCATGGAAGGTTTGTTAGAGAAAGCAGTTAAGAAAGCATACGGGATCCTGGGCTTTATAAATAGAGGTATAGAGTACAAAAGCAAGGAAATTACGATGAGCCTTTATAAAACATTGGTTCGGCCACATTGAGTACAGACTTCAATTACATGGATAGATTGGAGAAGCTGGGGTTGTTCTCCTTGGAGAGGAGATTTGGTAAAGGTATTCAAAATCATGAAGGGTCTAGACAGAGTAAATAGAGAGAAACGGTTCCCATTCGTTGAAGGGTCAAGAACCAGAGGACATAGATTTAAGGTGATTGGCAAAAGTACCAAAGGCAACATGAGGAAAAACTTTTTTACACAGCGAGTGGTTAGGATCTGGAATGCACTACCTGAGGGGGTGGTGGAGGCAGATTCAATCGTGGCTTTCAAAAAGGAATTGGATATTTCTTGAAGTGAAAAAATTTGCAAGGCTACGGGGATACGGTGGGGGGAGTGGGACTAGCTAGATTGCTCTTGCAGAGAGCCAGCATGGACTCGTTATGGGCCGAACGGCCTCCATGCTGTAACCATTCTATGATTCTATGATGGGAACAGGAGTAGACCATTCAGCCCCTCAAGCCTGTTCTGCCATTCTTTGAGATCATAGCTGATCTGTACCTCAATTTCATTTACTTGCTTTTTCTCCATATCCCTTGATACCCTTACTTAACAAAAGTCCATTGATCTCAGGCTTGAAAATTTCAATCGACCCAGTGTCCACAGACTTTTGGGGGTGAGAGTTCCCAGTTTCCACTAACCTTTGTGTGAAGAAGTCCTTCTGGATTGCACTCATAAATGGCCGAGCTCTAATTTTAACATCATGCCCCCATGTTTTGGATTCCTCCACCAGAGGAAATAGTTTCTCTGTATCCACCCTATCAAATCCTTTTATTGTTCTAAAGACCTCGATCAGACCACCCCTCAACCTGCTAAACTCAAGGGAATAGTCCATGCAATCTGTCCTCATAATTTAACACTTTTAGCCTCGGTATCATTCTGGTGACTCTGCGCTGCACCCCCTCCAAGGCCAATATATCTTTCCTGAGGTATGTATAACAATCTTGCATCCACTATGTGACTATCGCACTTTAAAGTGTGAGAAATATAAAAAAGGAAGCTGAGTTTTTTATTCGTTCGTGGGATATGGGTGTCGCTGGCAAGGCCAGCATTTATTGCCCATCCCTAATTGCCCTTGAGAAGGTGGTGGTGGTTTCTGACCTTGAGCTGGAAATTTAAAAACATCTTTCAATCTGCAGAGTTCCAACAACAGACAGCAATTGAACTCCACGTGATCTCAGGCTGTGTTTACTTATAGCAATTGGCCTTTATGACCTTAAAGGGACAGGCCAGCTTAAATACAGCTTCACCTTAGCAGGAGAATAATACATTGTTATATTAAAGGCAGCAGCTCCTGTTGATGAGGTCATAAAATTAAATTCTAGGTTTTACCTCGAGTTTTAGAATCTAAAAGCCAAGAGGTAATGATGAGCCTATATTGAACCTTAATTAAAGTAGTGTGCAGTATTGGGGCTCCACACTATAGGAAGGATATTGATGATTTAGAGAGGGTACAACGCAGATTCACTAGGATGCTGCCTGGTATGAGGAAATAAAAATACAAAGAAAGACTTGAAAAATTCTTGTTAGACCAACTTAGATGATGGCGATATAATAGAAGTGTTTAAAATTATGAAAGGATGGGGCAGGGTGAATAGCAGCAAACTGTTTCCATCAGTTGAGGAGTCACGAACAAGGGCCATAGATGCAAGATTGAATGTAAGAGAATTAGAACAGAGGGCAGGGGAAACTTTATTACACAGAGCTGTGAGACTGCAGAATTCACTTCCAGGGTTAGTGGTTGAGGCAGAAACTATGTTAACATTCAGGATGAGATTGGATTGGTGGATGAAGAAAAAGGGGTTGAAGGGATATGGGAACAGGGTGGGTAAATGTGATTAGGAGGGTAAACGCGTACACGAACTGGTCGGGCCGAATGGCCTGTTTCCGTGATGTAACGTCGATGTATTTCTATATGGTGTAGCGCTCCTGTCATTATAAAACAGCCAAACATCAGACTCGTTGCGAGCATTGTCATGGGAGATCGCTGCTACAAACCAATAGTCTTACTTTGCAATGGTTAATGTATGTTGTACAGTATTAAGCTGCTTAAGTCAAGTATCATGTGTTTATAGTGATCCCTTACAAGTAAAGATCATAGCATAACATATTGCAGTGTTCTTGAGCGTGATATACTTTATGTTCATCCAGCTGGTGGTTTGTATATTCTTGTGCTTCCAATGTTATATTTGCGAACTAGACTACACGAGGACACCTTTGGTCAGCAGATGGTAATTAAATAAGAGCTGCCTTTGTTTTTGTACAGATGGAGCATTATGACGTATGAAATAAAAATACCACCAAAACATGCCCTGGCAGTAACCCCAGAGGAGGATACTGAGGAGTCCCAAGTGAGTACTTAGCATTGCAAAATGCACACAGGCTTTGAGTTACAGAATATCATTTTGCTCTCAGCCCTTAATAACATGCGAAAAGATGAATCTCGTGCGACTCAACTCCCGGCTGGGAGCCTTGCTTCACGGGAGCACAGACCGGAAAATCGAGCACACGCTCCATTTGTGGTGCACTCAATTTTCCAGACATTACAATTAATCGTTGGAAAATCGGGAGCACTGCGAATCAGACATGCTGACCTGCCCTGGGAGCGAAGCCTAGGAAACCGTACCCGAAGGTTTTTAAAAATAGTGTTTTGAAGTTTTCATTAATAATATTTAGAAGTATCGAATGCAAAAGAAGGCCGAAGTAATTCTTTTGAACAATAATAATGTTGGCTACGTTTAGTTTGCGATTCCCATTATTGGTATTTTGGACACAGTGTGGAGCTTGGTAATTGTGCTGTTTGATGTGCAAATATTAATCTGGCAAACCTCCCGGCAGACTGTCCTGCAATAATTGCCTCTGGATAATCATTGCCAATCAATTTGCATCCCAGCAAAACAGTGAAGCAATGTCTTATCATGAACTTCACCCGATCTTATGCATTTTCCAGTTATTTATATATTTTAAAACCAGTGTCCCTCCCACTTTCGCTCTCCTTGATGATGGAATGGCAGCTGCATGAGCCTGGAAAGATTATTCACATTGATGCATTATTCCCACTATTGACCTACTTGTAGGCCTCTGACAGTATTGTTGTAACCAACCACTGGGAACTGTAATGACACATCCGCTCTTTCCTCCTTTTCCCGTTGCTGCCTCCCCCAGTGACCCAGATGAGGTGGTCTTAATGTGCAGAGGTTAGATTGCAAGTGAGCAATATTGTATTTATGACTAAGATATTGCGGATGCTGGAAATCTGAAATAAAACAGAAAATGCTGGAAACACTCAGCAGGTCAGGCAGCATCTGTAGAGAGAGAAACAGAGTCAACGTTTCAGATCGATGACCTTTCATCAGAACTGGAAGATGTTAGAGATGAACGGCTTTTAAGCAAATATAGAGCCAGGGAAAAGGGTGGGGTGGGGGGCAGGAAAAGAACAAAAGGGAAGGTTTATGATAGGGTGGAGGACAGGAGTGATTACATGACAAAAGGGATGATGGTCCAAGGCAAAGGGGGGGGGGGTGGTAATGGGACAAGTAAAGAAACAAAAGATGGGTCCAGAGGAGGTATAAATTGTTACAGCAGAATAGCAGAGGAGGAGGGAAGCATTGAAAATCTGGCAAAGGGGTCAAGGCTGCCGTGGCCCGGGAAAGTGGTGAAGAAAGGCAGGTAGACGCAGGGTTGCAGACCATTCTGCTGGCCATGTACAGATAAGGGATCCCCACCCCAAGCACCAGCCCACACCTCCTCCACTCCCAGTTAACTCTGGTGCAGCCACCCTCCATAACCAACTCCCGCTGTCGGACATTTTCTGTTATTTTATATTTATGACTGATTATGTAAAGAAAAAACACACCCTTGTTTCTAGCGAGTTTAGAGGTAAGTTCAGAGGACAGCGTATGACCGACAGTGTGAACAGAATATTGTGGATGTGGGTTTACATAGGAGACATTGGCTACTTCAATAATAAAAACAGAAAATGCTGGAAATACTCAGCAGGTCAGGCAGCATCTGTGACGAGACAGAGAATTAACAATTCTGATGAAAGGTCATCGACCTGAAACGTTAACTCTGTTTCCCTCGCCGCAGATGCTGCCTGATCTACTGAGTGTTTTCCAGCATTTTCTGTTTTTATTTCAGATTTCCAGCATCCGCAGTATTTTGCTTTTGTATTAGCTATTTTAAGCAAGCTGTGTTTATATTCAGTGAATATGCAGTGTAATCGGGGATAAATGCCACCAGCTGTGCTTGGAATTTGGGCAATCCATTGCACCTGGGATGTCTTACCTTCACCTCTCAGTTTCAGATATCAGCCTACGAGGATTCTGTTGCTGCTCACCTCACCAAGATCCTCAACTCTGACCAGCACTCTGTCGTGATATCTTCCGCCAAGTGAGTCACTTCATGCATGTAATATCCGTGCAACAATCTTAGTCAACTTCCTGATTTTATACAGAGCTGGGGGGGGGAGGAAATACTCTACATAATTGGATGATATATAAGCTGATCTGAAGGAAATATTCCCCGATGGTACAACACTGTTGCCAAGTGAGGCTTCGTTGTTTGATGAGAATGGGGCAGTCCCATCCAGCTTTTGGGTTGCTGTTGTTTTTCCGCATTCACTGGAGCTGTTTTGGGTTCTTTTACCCACTTGCATCTGTGGATGGCAACAAGCAAGGTTCATGTATTCAATTTGATCGACGGCTGTGGGTTGACTGTGCTGGGTCCCTAATTTTGACTGTGCCACCAGGACCAAGTTAGACCTATGAACAGGAAGGGAGGAAAAGCAGGTTAATTGTTTCAGGCCAACCACCTCTGATCAGAACATTAGGAACATGAGTAGGCCATTCAGCCCCTTGAGTCTGTTCTGCCATTCAGTTAGATCATGGCTGATCTGTATCTTAACTCCATCTCTCCTCCTTCATTCCATAACCATTAATACCCTTACCTAACAAAAATCTATCAATTTTGGTTTTGTAAATTTTCAATTGACCCCTAGCCTGAATAGCTTTTTGGGGGAGAGAGTTCCAGATTTCCTCCCCTTTGTGTAAAGAAGTGCTTCCTGACATCACCTCTGAACTGCCTCGCTCTAATTTTAAGGTTATGCCTCCTAGTTCTGGACTCATCCATCAGAGGAAATGGGGTAGATGGAGAGAAACAATCCACTCCTTTTAATCATCTTAAACACCTCAATTAAATCACCCCTTAATTTTCTATCCTCAAGGGAATACAAGCCTAGTCTACGCAACCTGTCCAAATAATTTAACCCTTTTAAAACTGATATCATTCTGGTGAGTCAGAGAGACGAAGAACAAGATCGGCAGAGCACTGGGAGCAGGCTGCATTCTTTTTGAAAAGGCAGATCCATTAAATTTGATTACTTGCTTGCAAGTGAAAACATTGTGTCACAAAAGCACATTTACACATGCATGAGGATTCGCACAACTGTGTGTTCTGAAACACAAAAGCGATCAACATGGAAATCCTGACATTGCAAAGTTTCAATTAAAACTTCAAACAATGGAAAATAAACTGGAAACACGTTGGGTTTTCTTTAGATCAGCTGAACTTGCTTCTCTGGCCTTGTACGAAATAATTTTTAATGAACGCACGATATCACAGCCTTTAACCATGAAGGAACCAGAAGGTTGGACAGGGTCCAGAGGTAACACTCTCGATCAGATCAGATCAGACCAGATAGCTGAGCCGAGAGGAAGTGGGTAGGTTTATGCTGCTTTCAAATGTTCTAGTTCCTTCATGGGTAAAGAAGTTAATCTGGTGCGTTCAGTAAGTTACTTCACACAAGGGGCCGAATCTTGCTGGAAAAGTAACAGCGTGTTAATGACGCACGCCCTTATTAATGCACAAATCGGCCACTGAGTTCAGGGGATGAAGAGATACGCTGTGAGTTGCAAATCTCCAGAACTTCCTGGTTGATTTACGGCGCTCCACCGTTTGCTTCGCCCAAACTGCATCCCGCCCTCAAACTCCCCGTTATTTTTAAGAACTTGCTGGATTTCCACATTAATTGCCCGTTAAACTCGCCACAGAAAATTGGGGCTCAAAGTTAACACCTTTTAACAACTTGATAATTGTTAATACAATGCCAATTATCCCCGCCGGCCTAGAAAGGGAACAATTTAAACTGTTCAGTCTCATTCCTGCATGTAGTCAGTTCCTCTTGGAGATTTCAAATTTTAAGTTTTTCTCTTACTTTTCCTTTCTGTCTCTTTTTTCTCTATCCCTTAATCCAATCTTTCTTTCTCCCTTATTTCTCTTTCTGTACCTAATTTGACTCTAAGTTACCCTCCTTCTCCGTCATTCCTCTGCTTCGTTCTCAATCCATAAATCTCATTGATTAAGAAAATGCACTGTTGGTCCTGCCGTTCACTGTGGTCCCAGATGCCCCATTGCCCTCGGCTCGCACTTCCAGCAAGTTACGGCGCAAATTATATTCAAGCTGAAGGGTGCAGGAAAACCTCATAAGTAATGGCACATACCGCGAGATGCTCCATTCCAGCAAGATTTGGCCCAATAATTTCTGGCATGAAAATATGAACCAATTCATGTTTTTGCTGAATAAACAGAGCTTAATGGTGCACATTGGTGACAGCCCCATGTAATTAATGTGACAAGGACAAGAGCACTGCCCTAGTGGGGACATCAGGAACAACTGGTTGGGCCATTTCATACTGATGCATCCCTATTAGCCTCCCACTCCATCCTCTTTATTATTCTCTGACTTCCTTGATGAATTTTAAATGAAGTGATGCTCCACAGTGCAGGTGATGAGCATTGCATTTATTATGTATAGTGGAACAAAAGACACCCGTGCCCAAATTAGTACAACAGCTGTTAAAATGCAGTGAGAGGCTAGTGTCTCTTTTGATGGATTGTGTGCAGTGTGAGGTACTTTTTAGTAATCCAGTCCTTTGCTGCTGTGATTCTTGTTTGGTTGTCATTCTGCATGGCTTCATGTGTCCAGCAAATGTAAGGAGGCAGAACTAATGTAATCAGATCAATTTTCACATTTTGTCTACTAGAATTCTGTGTGAGACTGTGAAGGACTTTGTGGCCAAAGTTGGTAAATCGTACGAAAAGACCAACGAAAATACAGAAGAAAGTGAAACGCTGGCCAATAAAGTAAGCATTAAGACAGGTATTATTTTAAGGCACCTTGGTTAGTTTACATAACCAGAACGCATTCTAAATCATCAAAGGTGGAAATTCTGATCAGCAGACTTGAGGATTGAGTCAGAAGGTTGTGGGTTCAAGTCTCCCTCTAGAGATTTGAGCACAAAATCTAGACTGACATTCCCAGTGCACTACTGAGGGAATGCTACACTGTCGGAGGTAACGTCTCTCAGATGAGACATTAAACCGACGCTCCATCTGCCCTCTCAGGTGGATGTAGAAGATTCCATGGCACTATTTCGAAAAAGAGCAAGTGAGTTCTCCCCGGTGTCCTGGTCAATATTTATTCCTCAACCAATATCACCAAAACAGATTATCACTTTGCTGTTTGTGGGATCTTGCTGTGCGCAAATTGGCTGCCGCGTTTCCACATTACAACAGTCATTACACTTCAAAAGTACTTAATTGCCTGTAAAGCAATTTGGGACATCCTGAGGTTGTGAAAGGCGCTGTATAAATTGTTCCCCTTCCCTCCTCTCCTCTCCTCTGTGCACTGTTTATACCTAGCCGTGAACAAGTTAATGTCTGCATAAAAATAGCATGCATAATGCCTTAAGCATCCAGGCGTGAAGTTCACTAATCGGAATGTCTGCCCTGATCTATCTTGGCAAAAAGCTTGTGGTACACTTCAAGCGATGTTACGATGGTTGAGATCCCTTTTGTTGACCGTTCTTTCGGTTGTTAAGGTGTTCCCTTTCTTTATCTATAGCTATGTTGTGTCTCTGTCAGAGCTTCAAACACACATCAATCCACTGGAGGGTAAAACAATCCAACGTCACATAATTTCAGTGAAAGTGGTGTGAGTTTAGAAGGGGGCGGGGGGGGGGGGGGGGGGAGCACCGTTTTGTGTGGATATCTAACGTTTCGCTAAAATTAGCGGATAGAGCAGAACATTGCCCTCAAGCTATTAGGGTTGCAGACGGCGATATAAATTGTACGATTTAGTGCTCCCGGCACCGAGCTTCACAAGAGGGGGGCATATATCGGGAAATCAGACTGAGGTCCCGCACGATTTTCCTCTGATTGCGATAGACCATTAAAATGAAATGAAGACATGGAAAACCACACAAGACATGATTCAGGGCTCCTCACAGCCATGGCCAAATTCCACATATGAACTCAGTTTGCACAAAGCTAGCAATTTCCCCTAATGCAACACAGTTGATGGATGCAGGCATAGTCCATGATCTGAGAAGATTGCCCCTGAGCTGGAAGATCAACAACTTGCATTTATACAGCATCGTTAGCGTAATAAAACGTCCCAAGGCGCTTCACAGGAGCGTTATCGGACAGAATTTGACACTGAGCCACAGGAGGAGATATTAAGGACAGGTGACCAAAAGCTTGGTCAGTGAGGTAGGTTTTATGGAGAGTCTAAAAGGAGAGAGAGGCGGAGAGGCAAAGAGATTTAGGGAGGGAATGCCAGAGCTTAGGACCTAAGCAGCTGAAGGCACGGCCGCCAGTGAAGTGCTGAAAATCGGGGGTGCGCAAGAGGCCAGAATTAGAGGGGCGCAGAGAGCTCGGAGGATTGTAGGGCTGGAGGAGGTTACAGAGATAGGGAGGGGCAAGGCCATGGAGGGATTTAAAAGCAAGAATGAGAATTTTAAAATCGAGAGCAACATATAGAAGAGAACATTTAATCCTAACTAGTAAAAGCAGAAAAGGGAGGAACTGCACAGCAAGTCAATCAGCAATTGAAAGACCAAGAAATATTAATATTGTGGTCATTAGCATGATTGAGGTGACATGGACATCATATTAAATATGAAAGATGTAAGACAGATAACAACCGAAACCTTTTTACACAGAAGGTTGATGTACCACTAGTTAGTGTTTGAAGCAGAGGCTGTTAACGCTTAAGAATCGGCTAAATAGATGGTTGAAGGAAAGGGATACAAAGGGATATGGGACTAGAGCAGGCCCATGGGATTAAGACTACTGCTCGTGTGGAGGATAAACTCCAACCTGCACTGGTTGGACCGAATGGCCTTGTTTCCATGTTGTAATTTCTATACAATTCTAATTCTGTGTAATTCACAATTTAATACTTCCTGAACTCTGCCAAGCTTTGGCTGCATCCTTAGCTCAGGGAACCGAATGGACATCCTTTCCAGGCAGACTGAGTGACTGATTCAGCCAGCAGCCATTTCAACAGCCTGCTGCCCTCAATCATGAGATGTTGCAGGAGATTTGAAGCTGACAAGTGCAGCTAGCGGGCTTTAACTCTGATTGACCTGGGAGTGACTGTTGATCTTTAACCCTGACACGTTGTGAATTGCCAGCTTAAACAATGACTACTAGTCAGGATTAAATGTTCTCTTCTATATGTAGCTCTCGATTTTAAAATTCTCATCCTTGTCTTCAAATCCTTCCATAGCCTCGCCCCTCCCTATCTCTGTAACCTCCTCCAGCCCTACAGTCTTCCCAGATCTCTGCGGTCCTCCAATTCTGGCCTCCTGCGCATTCCCGATTTTCATCGCTCCACCATCGGCAGCCGTGCCTTCAGCTGCCTAGGCCCTATACTCTGGAATTCCCTCCCGAAACCTCTCCACCTCTTTGAGGGATACGGTATCGGTGCGTGAAGTGTTTGTACATGAAAGAAAGAAGACGGTGGTTCAAGGAGAAAGCCCACCTAGGGATGGGAAATAATTGCAACCCTGCCAGCATCGCTCACATCCCGAGAACAATTTTATTTTAAAAGGATGCCCCAAAGCACTTTACAGCCAATTAATTATTTTTGAAGTGCAGTCAGTGTTGTTTTACAAATATGGCAGCCAATCTGTGCACAGCGAAGTCCCACAAACAGCAGTGAGATGAATGATCTATTTTTGTTGGTGTTGGTTGAGGGGTAGCTGGGAGAAATCTCTTGCTCAAATAACCCAATGGGATCTTTATGTCACCTGAACAGGCAGGCTAGGCCTTGGTTTAATATCCTGTCCAAAAGATGGCACCTCCACCAATACAGCACATCCTCAGAACTGCACTGGAGGGACAGCCTAGATGATGTGTTTGAATCCTGGAGTGTGGCTGGAACCCACGACCTTCTGACTCAGAGGCAAGAGTGTGCTACCCACTGAGTCACGGCTGACTGGAGCAAAGTCTCGCTCAATGGGAACGCAGATCGGAGAATTGGGCTTGAGGCGGTTTATGTACGCTGACCTCTGCATCCCCCTCACAAAATTCACCCTGGAGTCTTCAACTAAATTGAAAATAACCCTGGCAATAAACCATTCGATTGAGGTTTGCTAAAGGCACGTTAGAAGTATCATCAGTCCTCCGAATTAGACAGAAGGCAGTTTGATCAGTTTGAAATGTGATGTGCAGTTTGAACAACTGCAGAATACAATACAAACAGTCGGGACCTGCAGCATGAGGATTTCATTTTTGTTTCAGCGATAAATTTAAGAAAACAAAAAGAGAACTAATTTGTGTTAAGTACAAAAATGCAGATGAAATACTAGTTTCCATTTTTTTTAAAGCAATAGCTACGCCCCTTCATTTTTTCATCCATCGATCACCCCAAAATAAAACCTGCCTTCCTGAGGAAATATTTGTCAAACCTTCTTATGGTGGGGGAAGAGATAAAAGAGCCAGAAGACTTGTATATCATTTTGTCCCAGTGATGTATTTCAGGCTGATTTTTTTTGTCCGCTTGTCATGTTTGTGAAACACATGTTCATGAATATGAAGCCCCCTTAGCCCCCTTAACCCTCTGCCACCTGTGATATATCAGTGGGGCCGCTTATGTTGCTTTGCTTGCTCTGTACCTGGGATTACTTAAGAAATGGGGGAAACAAAAATTTAAATTCCAGGCGGCAAGGACAGCCCCCGAAGCCAGCAGGGTCCTTCTTTTAAATATGCAGATCGGGCTCGGATGAGAGCACCAGGCCCTGACTACAATATTAACGGAGGCCGGACGGGGCAACAGTGGAAATGGATCCAGGGCTAGAAGGGGCTTAGAAAGATAGATTTCAAATAAAAATGTTTGAAGTTTTCTTGGGGGCCAGGAGGAAACCTCGGATCTCCTCCCCTCCCCTGCCCCAGGCTTCCCTCCAACCCCCCCATTCCCAAGCTTCCCTCCTATCCCCCCCCCCCACCACCCTGCCCCAGGCTACTCTCCCCATCCCCTCCCATTCCCAAGCTTCCCTTCAATTTCCTCCCCCTCCCCCCCCCCCCCCCCCCCCCCGCCCTGCTCCAGGCTTCCCTCCTCTCCCAACTTATTGAATGGTGGAGCAGGCTCAAGGGGCCATAGGCCCCGCGAGCCTGCTCCGCCATTCAATAAGATTATGGCTGATCTACTTCAACTCCACTTTCCCGCTTTATCCCCATATCCCTTGATTCCCTTCGTGTCCAAAAATCTATCACTCGCAGTCTTGAATATACTCAACGACTGAGCACCCACAGCCCTCTGGGGTAGAGAATTCCAAAGGTTCCCAACCCTCTGAGTGATCTAGGCCAACACTTCAGTGCAGTACTGAGGGAGTGCTGCATTGTCGGAGATGCTGTCTTTCAGATGAGATATTAAACCAAAGCCCTGTCTGTCTGTTCCAGCTCACACAAGCGATCCCATGGCAGTAATGGAATGAGCAGGTAGTTCTCTTGATGTGCAGGTCAACATTCCTCCCACAACCGACACTGTATTCATCTCATCTGTGGCACCTTGCTCTGTGAAAATTGGCTGCCAGGTTTCCCGACATCATAACAGTGACCACAGACATCAAAAGTACACTATTGGTTGTGAAGCACTTTGGGACATCCTGAGGATGAGAGAAGATGCTAGATCAATGCAAGTTGGTTCTTTTCCTTGTAACCCTTGAGCGTTTGCCATTCAGAAAGCATAGATTACTCCACAGGCAACACCAGCAGAACCAGTTGGCCCTCAGCATCACAGGCCCAGCGCTGGTCATCTTGTGCTTTTAATTCCCACACCCACCCTGACAGATCAGCAAAACCCTTGAAGTTGGCCACAAGACCTTGATTGGATTAGAAGCTTCAGCTCAGTCCTGTGAACATGTACAGAATACCATACCCCAGAACATGTACAGAATACCATACCCCAGAACATGTACAGAATACCATACCCCAGAACATGTACAGAATACCATACCCCAGAACATGTACAGAATACCATACCCCAGAACATGTACAGAATACCATACCCCAGAACATGTACAGAATACCATACCTCAGACTAACTGTGAGCATCATCACAGGGGGATTTAATAGTGACACCATTCAACATTCTGACTCTAGGATTGCAGAGATTTTTAATTGTAGTGTCCCTTTAACTAATCTGACCCCAAATCCAGAGACCGATGGCCGATCAACCAATCACATCCTGGAACTTTACCCAATCTAATTACTCAGCCAGGTGCTGATAAAATGACAGAACCAAGAACCAATCAGATCTCCGAACCATATACCCTGAACTCAGCTCAGCGTTTCCCCATGTAGCTGGATTCAGGAACTCGGCAAGTGGAAGATTACAGAGACAGTCCCATGTCCCAGCAACATGTGGCATCATGTCGCTCATGATTAACATTTTATACAAACATAAATGCACAGTAGGATAAATTTTGTCTTTCTAAATATCCAGCTCTGTAACCTCCTCCAGCCCTACAACCCGCCGAGATCTCTACGTACCTCCAATTCTGACCTCTTGCGTATCCCCGATTTTAATCACTCCGCCGACTGTGCCTTCAGCTGTCTAGGCCCTAATCTCTGGAATTCCCTCCTTAATCCTCTCCGCCTCTCCACCTCTCCTCCTCCTTTAAGATGCTCCTTAAAACCTGCCTCTTTGACCAAGCTATTGTTCACCTGTCCTAATATCTCCTTCTGTGGCTCGGTGTCAAATTTTGTTTCATAACGCTCCTGTGAAGCGCCTTGGGATGTTTTTACTACGTTAGAGGTGCTATATAAATGCAAATTATTGTTGTTGTTCACGGTTGCTGCCTTTTAAAAATAAATAGCTAACTGCTAGAAAAGTAATTTGAAGCTGTTAAATCTCTCATTATGACCTGACACCATTTATTGCCAGTGTTCAGCACTGAATGAGAAGCTGGACTCGCTGCTGCAGGCTCTCAATGATGAATCGCACGCCACCACTATCCATGCATGCTCGACACCACCCATCGTGGAGGAGGAAGGAGAAGAGGAGGAGTTCAGTGAAGAGTCCTTACCCGAAAGCAAGGAGCAGGCAGTGGAAAGCATCCCAGCTAGGTCTTCCACCCAAAAATTCTTCAAACCGAGGGAACAACTTATGCTTCGGGCAAACAGTCTGAAAAAAGCAGTGAGGCAGATCATCGAACAAGCAGAGAAAGGTACAGCCCACTGCAGCCCTTGTGTGTTTTCTAGTTATTTGTTTATTGTCCATTGACATAAACAGCAGAGATTTTTAAAACTGCACAAAATATAAATTAATTTTTTTAATCAATAATTTCTCTTCAAATAATTAATAATATAAATAATGTTTCTTGAGCCAATGCAATTTTTTCTTAATTTTCTGTTTTATTTAAATGAACAAAAATACAGAGATCAATTGGAGAGAATACATCATGGGTACTGTGGGGTTATGGTATGGTACTGGATGAGCAATGCTGGAGTCATTAATTCAAAGCTCACCATGGCAAATTGAGACATTGCATTGAAGTAATTTGATAATTTGACCTGAAAGCTGCATTTCAAGACTTTTTTTTCCCCCGATCCTTTTCTCCACAACAGCCTTGCTGGCAGCTGCTATTTCACTTGCAGCAAGCAAACTGTTTAGCTTGGGAATCCCTCTGCATGGGTCTTTGGCAGTCCCAGATTTGGAGGAGGAAGAGGAGTCAAAATCTTTTCCCAAAGGTAGGGGAGTCTATAACGAGGGGGCACAGATTTAAGGTGAGAGGGGAGAGATACAAAAGGATCCAGAGGGGCAATTTTTTCACTCAAAGGGTGGTGAGTGTCTGGAACGAGCTGCCAGAGGCAGTAGTAGAGGCGGGTACAATTTTGTCTTTTAAAAAGCATTTGGACAGTTACATGGGGAAGATGGGTATCGAGGGATATGGGCCAAGTGCAGGCAATTGGGACTAGCTTAGTGGTATAAACTGGGCGACATGGACATGTTGGGCCGAAGGGCCTGTTTCCATGTTGTAACTTCTATGATTCTATGATTCTAGGAGTCTCTTAAGAAGGGCAGAAAGGAAGGGGCGCAGTTGCACCTGAGGTGTTTTGTCATCCACTTGTTCTCATCCAGGAGCCGAGTACCTAGCATGTGCTGGATATTGAGTTAATGGAGTCCTTTATGACATCGTGCAGTGGCGTACAGAGGGCCAAATGGGTTCAATCTATTATCCCCTGGACTTTCGGGAATGTCGCTGATCTGTAGCATTCCATAACTCTTGTGCTGCTGTCAATTGTATATTGGGAAGGAGATGGAATTACTTGCTTGAGCAAAGAATGCCTCCGTCATTAGCTTTATACAGTTATGCAGTGCAGATTGAGTAATGTGCTTAATGTTGTCTGAGGTACCTTGGAATGATCTGGATGCTGACAAGTTAAGGGCTCTTAACTCCAGAGCTTTGTGAGCTTCAGGGCATGCCAGGAATGTGGACAGGTTTGGCTGAAGGTCACTTTGCAACAACAGTACATCTCAGACACAGCCACCCTTGTGAATCGCAGCCTGCGCAAGCACTGCTCCCCATGCTATACTCAGGCTCGTGTGCCATGCTCTACGCACATATGAATTAAGAGCAGGAGTAGGCCATTCGACCCCTCGAGTCTGCTCTGCCATTTGATAAGACCATGGCTGATCTGATTGTGATCTCAACCCGACTTTCCCGTCTACCTACTATAACCTTTGACTCCCTTTGTTAATCAGGAATCTATCTAACTCAGCCGTAAAAATATTCAATGACCCTGCCTCCACCGCTCTCTGGGGAAGGGAGTTCCACAGACTCACGACCCTCTGAGAGAAAAAAATTCTCATCTCCGTCTTAAATGGGAGTCCCCTTATTTTTAAACTGTGGCCCCCAGTCCTATTCTCTCCCACAAAGGGAAACATCCTCTCAGCATCGACCCCTTCAAGTCCCCTCAGAATCTTATATGTTTCAATAAGATCACCTCTCATTCTTCTAAACTCCAGTGTATACAGGCCCAACTTGTCCAACCTTTCCTCATAAGATAACCCCCTCATCCCAGGAATCAGTCGAGTGAAGCTTCTCTGAACCGCCTCTAAAGCAATTATGTCCTTTCTTAAATAAGGAGACCAAAACTGCACACAGTATTTTAGATGTGGTCTCACCAATGCCCTGTACAGCTGTAGCAAAACATCTCTACTTTTATATTCCATTCCCCTTGCAATAAATGACAACATTCCATTTGCCTTCCTAATCACTTGCTGTACCTGCATACTAACTTTTTGTGATTCATGTACTAGGACACCCAGATCCCCCTCTACCTCAGAGTTCTGCAATCTCTCTCCATTTAAATAATATACTACTTTTCTATTCCTCCTGCCAAAGTGGACAAGTTCACACTTTCCCACATTATACTCCATCTGCCAAATTTTTGCCAACTCACTTAACCTATCTAGATCCCTTTGCAGACTCCTTATGTCCTCTTCACAACTTACTTTCCTACCTACCTTTGTGTCATCAGTAAATTTAGCAACTATACATTCGGTCCCTTCATCCAAGTCATTGATATAGATTGTAAATAGTTGAGGCCCCAGCACTGATCTCTGTGGCACTCCACTCGTTACATCTTGCCAACCTGAAAATGACCCATTTATTCCTACTCTCTCTTTCCTGTTAGCTAACCAATCCTTTATCCATGCTAATATGTTACCTCCTACACCTTATTTTGTGTAGTAGCCTTTGATGTGGCACCTTGTCAAAAGCCTTCTGGAAGTCCAAGTACACCACATCCACAGGATCCCCTTTATCCATGTTGCTTGTTGCTTCCTCAAAGAACTCTAATAAATTAGTCAAACACGATTTCCCTTTCACAAAGCCGTGTTGACTCTGCCTGATTGCATTGAGATTTTCTAAGTGCCCTGCTATAACCTCATTAATAATAGATTCTAGCATTTTCCCTCTGACAGATGTTAAGCTAACTGGCCTGTAGTTTCCTGCATTCTGCCTCCCTCCTTTCTTGAATAGAGGAGTAACAGTCGCTATTTTCCAATCTGATGGGACCCTTCCAGAATCTAGGGAATTTTGGAAAATTAATACCAATGCATCTACTATCTCTGCAGCCACTTCTTTTAAGACCCTAGGATGAAGTCCGTCAGGTCCTGGGGACTTGTCAGCATTTAGTTCTGATACTTTTTTCAAAACCCTTTCCCTGGTGATTGTAAATGTTTAAAGCTCCTCCCTTCTTTTCACCTCTTGATTCACAATTATTTCTGGCATGTTATTTGTATCCTCTACAGTGAAGACGGACGCAAAATATCTGTTCAATTCATCTGCCATTTCCTTATTCTCCATTATTAATTCCCCAGACTCACTCTCTAGAGGACCAACGCTCACTTCACTTACTCTTTTCCTTTTTAAATACCTGCCGAAACTCTTACTATCTGTTTTTACATTTCTAGCTAGCTTTCTCTCGTACTCTAATTTCTCCCTCCTTATTATTCTTTTAGTCATTCTTTGCTGTTTTTTATATTCTGACCATTCTTCTGACCTGCCACTAATCTTCGCAGAATTGTATGCTTTCTCTTTCAATTTGACACTGTCTTTAACTTCCTTAGTTAGCCACAGATGGTACATCCTTCCCCTAAAGTCTTTCTTTCTCACTGGAATGTATCTTTGCTGAGTGTTCTTTGCTGAGTTATCTAGAAGTAAAGGGAATTAGGGGTTATGGGGAGCGGGCAGGAAATTGGACATGAAGCTGAGTTCGGATCGGTCAATGCCCTGTGGGTGGCGGAGAGGGCCCAGGGGCTATGTGGCCGGGTCCTGCTCCGACTTCTTGTGTTCTTTAGATTTGTGGTTGGGATCAGATCAGCCATGATCTTATTGAATGGCGGAGCAGGCTCGAGGGGCCGATTGGCCTACTCCTGCTCCAATTTCTTATGTTCTTATGTTGTAAATATCTCATTAAATGTCTGCCACTGCATCTCTACTGACCTATCCCTTAACCTAATTTCCCAGTTCACTTTAGCCAGCTTTGTCTTCGTGCCCTCATAATTGCCGTTGTTTAAGTTTAAAAAACTAGTTTAAAAATTAGACTTACTCTTCTCTCCCTCATACTGAATACGAAATTCAATCATATTGTGATCACTGCTACCTAGAGGCTCCTTTACAATGAGGTCATTAATTAATTCTGTCTCATTACATATTACCAGATCTAGAATAGCCTGCTCTCTGGTTGGCTCTAGAATGTGCTGCACTAAGAAACTGTCCCGAAAGCACTCTACGAACTCATCTTCCAGGCTACCTTTGCCAATCAGATTCTTCCAATCTATATGTAGATTAAAATCACCAATGATTATCGCTGTTCCTTTTTCACAAGCCCCCATTATTTCTTCCTGTATACCCTGTCCTACAGTGTGGTTACCGTTAGGGGGCCTATAAATTATTCCCACAAGTGACTTCTTGCCTTTACTATTTCTTACCTCTACCCAAACTGATTCTACATCTTGGTCTTTAGAACTAAGGTCATTTCTCTCTATTATACTCATATCATCCTTAATTAACAGAGCTACCCCTCCACCTTTTCCTAGCTTCCTGTCCTTCCGAAATGTCAAGCACCCTTGAACATTCAGGTTCCAGCCTTCGTCATCTTGCAGCCATGTCTCTGTAATGGCTGCAAGATCGCACATATTTATTTCTATTTCAGCTGTCAATTCATCCATTTTGTTACAAATGCTACGTGCATTCAGATACAAAGCCTTTAGTGCTGTCTTTTTACTATTTTTGCAACCTCTCGTCTTATCTGCTGGCGCACTCTTAAGTTTGCATGCTCTGTCCCTTCCTGCCACTCTCTGATTATCATTTCCCTTATTGCTACCTTGCTCTCTTGCCTTGTCTTCTTTCTTTAATTTATCACATCTTCCCTTACTTGATCCCTTGCCTCCATTATTTAGTTTAAAGCCCTCTCTACGGCCCTAGTTATACGATTCGCCAGAACACTGGCCCCAGCACGGTTCAGATGAAGTCCGTCCCAATGGTACAGCTCCCACTTTCCCCAGTACTGGGGCCAGTGCCCCATGAATTGAAACCCATTTCTCCCACACCAATCTTTGAGCCACAAATTTAACTCTCTAATCTTATATACCCTATGCCAATTTGCTCATGGCTCAGGTAATAATCCAGAGATTATTACCTTTTTGAGGTTCTGCTTTTTAATTTAGCCCCTAGCTGCTCATACTCCCTCAGCAGAACCTCTTCCCTCGTCCTACATATGCTGTTGGTACCTACGTGGACCACAATAACTGGATATTCTCCCTCCCACTGCAAGTTCCTCTCCAACCCAGAGCAGATGTCCCGAACCCTGGCACCGGACAGGCAAATGCAGCCTTCTGGACTCTCACCCTCACACTCGCACTTAGAATATCAGCGAGTGGGCACTGAGCACCTTCCGCACAGCCGTACGGACCTGCAGTCCATCCCCCATCGGTGGTCCTCGTATTCCTCCCAACAAACACAGTGGGACTATTAATGGGGTTCTGAGCCACCAACACTCGTAAACAGCTAAGTGGTGAGGAGAAGAAGAAGCACAAAAATAAAGCTGTAAATCTTTGCCTCTTCAGGCAGAGCTCCTCAGAAACGCATCGTCAACAGCTCATGTGCTGGTAACTGACGGTGCCCCCTTTTATACGAGTGTGTAGATAAATCAGCGATAACCAGATGGGGACACTGGGAAACTGGGTGAAGGGCATTAATACATATTGAAATTGTCAACCCTTGGGCGCTAGAGGGAACTGCTGACAGAAAATTGCCTTGGGCACAAAATGGGCAGAGAATTTTCTCCACCCCAATTGCCTGTTGGTTTTGCCCAAATTATATCCCTTTCTCAGGCAAAACCAAATGGAAAAATCTAAGCTTGTGGGTTTTGCTGGAGGGATAAACTGAAGTACGCCAAATTGCCTTCCTCACCTGGACTTATCTTGTGGTGCCACTTTGAGACATTCCATGTTTTTCCCCTTGCTCCCTGTGAGAAGTGGTGCCCTCCCTTTGCCCAATATCTCCCCAAACAACAGGGTCAGGATTTAAACATCATCCTGAGACCACACTCTGTCAAACCAATCACCCTTCAATCCCTACAAGAACTGTTGGGACTTTTTAACACTCGCCAAATTCTGTTTTTACAATTAATTGCCAGCCGTGGAAATATTACTGTGTTAATTTCATATGCTTCTGATGATTGTAGCGCAATGCTTTTTGAAGATTTACTGGTTGCACAAGTGGTGCAAGGGTTTTGGTTTATGATAAGGTACCTACAACAGAGGCCCCAAACTACATTTTGTGCGATTATTTTAGAATGAATGAAAGAGTAAATTTTATGAGAGTCAGTTCTCCCAGCACAGAGCTTTGCACATCAGGAGCGTGCGTCAGCAATCCGGGCATGGAGGCTTCCCTTTAACGGCCGCAAAATCGTGCGGACGGTGACTGATGCACTGACCTCTATGCCAAAACTCCTTTGTCACGCAAAGCCTTAACATTTACCCTCTAAAGTCTGGAGCAGTTACCTGCCCGCTACCATGATTTTCATTTGAGGTGTCCTCTCTGTTTGTTTCTGTAGATCTCACTAGAACCTGTGATAGTTCAAACCCTGAGGTTATACATGAGGGAGAAAGGATTAGAAGGATATGTTGATAGGGTGAGATGAAGTAGGATGGGAGGAGGCTTGTGTGGAGCACAAACACCGGCATAGACCCGTTGGGCCGAATGGCCTATTTCTGTGCTGTTAAAATTCAATGTAAATAAAAATCCGGAACTGCTTCTCAGTACTCTGGCCAGGTGGCCCACTATCCCACTCTGATCTAATCTTCATGTTTGCAGCTTTCTGTCCGTACCCTCCTCTTACTGTGTTTTACTGATCTTTCCTCCTTGTAGTTGTGGATGAACAGAATGCGCACACCCAAGAACAAGCTGCAGTGGAACTGAAAAAAGACATTGAGGAGGATTTGAAGGAGGAGGAAAAGGAGGAGGACGAAACAAAGGAATCTGACATCCAGACAAGTACGATTTCTTCATCCATTTCTAGGTTCATTCTAGAATGGGGAGTGCATCCAGCTTGAGTTTATTATGCAGATCACGTTAACACCAAACGTAGAGCACGACACATGGTTTCAGAGCTTTCTGCATTGCAGGCTGAATTCAGGTATCTCATGGGTTTGAAATCATTGATCAAATCTCCGTATTGTTTATGTTGCACCTTTGTAAGTATCAGTTTGCGGTGTGTACTGATGGGAATCAGTCAAGCTGGGCACTTTCATGACCAAACCAAAACAAAGCAAATGAAGCACGGGGGTTCATTTCTTGCTGGATGGAATTGAAAAGCAGAGAAGTTATGTTAAACTTGTACAGAACCTTGGTTAGACCACACTTGGAGTACTGTGAGCAGTCCTGGTCTCCATATTATAAAACGGATATAAAAGCACTGGAGAAGGTGCAGTAAAGATTTACAAGAATGAACTGAGAGGCTACAACTATCAGGAAAGACTGAACTGGCTGGGTCTCTTTTCTCTGGAAAAGAGAAGACTGAGAGGTGACCTGATAGAGGTCTTTAAGATTATGAACAGGTTTGATAAAGTAGACATAGAGAAGATGTTTCTACTTAGGTGGGGGTTCCAAAACTAGGGGCCATCAATGTAAGAAATTCAGGAGAAACATTTTTACTTAGAGTGGCGAGAATGTGGAATTCACTACCACATGGAGTGGTTGAGGCGAACAACATAGATGCATTTAAGGGGAAGCTAGATAAGTACATGAGGGAGAAAGGAATAGAAAGATATGTTGGTAGGGTGAGATGAAGTAAGGTGGGAGGAGGCGCGTGTGGAGCATAAATACCGGCATAGACCAGTTGGGCCGAATGGCCGATTCCTGTGCTGTAAAATTCAATGTCATTCTATGTAAGGCTTTGGCTTGGCTCTTAAAGCCAAAACTAATTTGTACCAAATGGAAGAGATTTGATGTTGATGCTCCACATTCCCTTTATTAAACACCTCCACACAGGGAGCGGGGTCAGAGGGCTGGTATAATATTACGTAGACTTTACAGTGCAGAAACAGGCCATTCGGCCCAACAGGTCTATGCTGATGTTTATGCTCCACATGAGCCTCCTCCCACTTTACTTCATCTTACCCTATCAACATATCCTTCTATTCCTTTCTCCCTCATGTGTTTATCTAGCTTCCCCTTAAATGCATCTATGCTATTTGCCTCGACCACCCCATGAGGTAGCGAATTCCACATTCTAACCACTCTCTGGGTAAAGAAGTTTCTCCTGAATTCTTTATTGGATTTATTAGTGACTATCTTATATTTATGACCGAAAAGCTCAGCAAGTGAGGCAGCAACTGTGGAGAAAGGTCTTTGACCTCAAACATTAACTCTGTTTCTTTCTCCGCAGATGCTGCCTGACTTGCTGAGCTTTTCCAGCATTTTCTGTTTTTATTTCAGATTTCCAGTATCCGCAGTATTTTGCTTTTGTTTTATATTTATGACCTCTAGTTCTGGTCTCCCCCACTTGGAAATATCTTCTCTACGTCAACCCTATCAAACGCCTTCCTAATTTTAAATTTCTCTATTAGGTCACCTCTCAGCCTTCTTTTCGACCGAAAAGAGCCCCAGCCTGTTCAATCTTTCCTGATGGTTATAACCTCTCAGTTCTCGAATCATCCTTGTAAATCTTTTTTGCACCTTCTCCAGTGTCTCTATATCCTTTTTGTAATATGGAGACCAGAACTGTGCACAGTATTCCCAAGTGTGGTCTAACCAAGGTTCTATATAAGTTTGACATAACTTCCCTGCTTTTCAATTCTATTCCTTTAGAATTTAAAAATTTTTTTTTTTATTATTGCAGTCTTCCCTTGGCATCCCACCAAACATGTATAGACTCCCGCTGCCCTTTGCACTCACTGACTGCCTGTGTTGGGAGGCACTCCATGCCCGTTTGAGTGGTACTGAAATATTTCAAAAGTTTTCACCGGTGCATTCGATTATAGCCAGATCTTACTGACTTTTTCAGTTAAACCCTGGAATAAATCCATTGCCTTGCTCCGCCTGCACAGAAAATGCTTTATGCTGGTGAAGAGTGTCGCTAGATGTTTCAAAATTGGGTAAAAGCAGAGCATAAAGAAGTTTACTAGAGTTAGTGCGCACTTGTTCATACTTGGTTAATTAACAGTAGAAGATCATAATTGAATGTGTTGCTGGTATAGATTTCTGCTCCTTAAGATGCTCTACATTTTTACAAAGCTTTTTTTTGTCATTGAAAATCCTTTGTTGTTTTTATCACTTTTTATAATATTCAGTAGTACCAATGAACAAATCTAGTAATCTGGTATTCTTTTCATTATTTCAGCTCTCCGGTCTGCTCAAAGATCCCCTCCAGAGAGACGAATCCATCGCACCACCACTTGCTACACTGGTCCATTCACATCCTCACCACTGACCGCGAGCAAAGAAAATCTCCCAGTACTGAATACTAGAATCATCTGCCCAGGTATCCAGCATCCTGACACAGGAGAGAGGCTGCAGAAACTGGAAAGAATGGAGTAGAAACCTTTTGATATCTGGACCACCTATATTTTCTTCCAGTGGGTGGATAATGGAGTTGGTCACCATGGTGCAGAAGCTGAGGTTCAGTGATGTGTGACCTTCAGTCTGGACGGAGGTTAAACTTCAAACATGCATGAGTGGCTTTAGAAATCACTTTGAAAATCTCAGATACAGGGACACAACAACTTGCATTTATATAGCGCCTTTAACGTAGTAAAACGTCCCAAGGTGCTTCACAGGAGCGGTTATCAGACAAAATTTGACACCGAGCCACATAAGGAGATATTAGGACAGGTGACCAAAAGCTTAGTCAAAGAGGTAGGTTTTAAGGAGTGACTTAAAAGGAGGAGAGAGAGGCGGAGAGATTTAGGGAGGGAATTCCAGAGTTTAGGGCCTAGGCAGCTGAAGGCACGGTCTCAATAGTCTGGTCATACCCAAAGCTGCTGGTGAAAGAACAATGCCCCTACCTCTCTTCTCTCTCCCCCTCCCCCTTATACCCAGCTATTTAATTTAGCTTTATCTTTTATCCTTTTTTGAAGTAGCTCTCTTCCTTATTGGCTGAGAGGACAGGTTGGAACTTCCCTCGAGATGTCCTTCCTACCCTCCCTGATCACATTCAGTCAGCAAGATGCATGCATTGAGGGACTCACGGCAGCTCTCTTCTGATTCTCTCTCCTTCCTTTGGAGGAAGCTAATGGCCTCCACCTTTTCCAACCAGCTGGACCAAAATCCAAGTGCTTGTGTGTCGAGAATCTCTAAGGCCAACCTGGGTTCTACATTCCCCTTGACACAGTATGCTAATGTAGTGACCCACAATATCATCAGGTCATTTTGTCAATAATAAAGGCTGAACTTTATAACGGGAGCTCCCCACCACTGGGAGCATGGATCGGAGAATCGAGCACAGAGATCAGATAGGCTCTGCTTTTCCACTGATTTTAACGGAGTGAATATCGACACACTGTGTCAGCGAATGAATTGGAGGTGGGGCGGGATTTGTGGTTTTAATTTATAGTAGTCTCTGAATGCATGGCCAAAACTGCAGCAAACAGAATCTCCCGAGTACAGCAGGATTAATGCAGTGAGTGGAGGAAAGTTACATAATACAAATTATGTGCGTAAAATCAATCCCAGTCATTTACAGCAGTGCGGCCTCCTGGTGTGATTGACGGGGGAATCACCTCCATTCAGGCTGTCACTATATTGCAGCCTAATTTTAATGATCTGCGCATTAAGCTTGTTGACCTCTACATCCGATTCTTTGATCTGTGCTACCACCAAGCAAGGTTCTTGCTTGCATGCTACCTATCGATGTGTGTGTGTGTGTCTTAACACAGGTTTACGAGCTGGACTTGCTGCCTCCATCGCAGGAAGTTCGATCATCAGCAAAATGTTACTCGCGAACATCGATCCTTTTGGAGCAACTCCATTCATTGACCCTGATCCAGACGCTCTGTAAGAAGTGTTCTTTGTTGTACCAATCCTAATAATTATTGTTTTTTCTCTACTTATAAATTGGTCTATTCTTTTAAAAAAAAATGTATCTGACTATTTTATAGGTTATTGTCATGGGTGAAAATGTGCTAGCCAATCGTAAGAAAGCATTAATGTCTTTTAACAAAAGTTATGTTTTTTTTAAATTCCAGAGAAGGTTATACTGAAAAGTGTGTTATGAACAATTATTTTGGAATTGGATTAGATGCAAAAATCTCCTTGGAATTTAACAACAAGCGTGAGGAGCATCCCGAGAAATGCAGGTATCTACACATAGCATTCAACTTTTTACATTAGGAAATCGAGGTGAAGGGCCATGGTTCATAATGCATAACACGACAAAAGAATAAAACCAGAAAATCAGAGTTGTCTTCAGGTGACGCCAGCCTAAAGATTGCTGGAGGAAGGAAGAACTATGTGAGTTAAGGAGTTCCATTGTTCCTGGCAAAGACCTCCATTCTGAACAAGAACTCAAACTGTGGCGATCCTTTTCTCCCTCAAATAGGGGAGGTAAGGAGTTGATAAGTTGATTTCAAAAGCTTGAGGATTTAGAGAGAAGAAACAGTATATCAGGCAGATTATTCTGAGCTCAGAAGGAAGAAGAGAGGAAGGTTCTTGTGAGGAGGAATTTCTTCACTCAGAGGGTTGTGAATCTTTGAAATTCTCTACTCCAGAGGGCTGTGGATGCTAAGTTGTTGAGTATATTCAAGGCTGAGATAGATAGATTTTTGGACACTAGGGGAATCAAGGGATATGGAGATTGGGCTGGAAAGTGGAGTTGAGGTTGAAGAACAGCCATGATCTTATTGAATGGCGGAGCAGGCTCGAGGGGCCTTATGGCCTACTCCTGCTCCTATTTCTTATGTTCTTAAGATTGTGTGGAGATCTCACTCTAATAATATTGATAATGTTGAGAAAGAAAGGCAGTAATGCAGAGAGTTTGGCGGCCAGAGGAAGGCCAATCTTTTACTTGTACCTCGTGCAGGACTGCAAGAGGGTGGGTAGGAGAACCTAGCCACCCAGGCAGGAGAGCAGTACTCAACACTTGGGCTTCGTGGAGATGAGAGAGTTGGAGGGGGGGGGGGGGGGGGGAATTAGCACTAAAAAGGAAACTGAGCTCCAATGGAGGAGATGCAGGAATTTCATTTGAAGGGGAGATAGTGAGTTCAAGAATATCAGATGATGAAAAAGGACTGAGCGTCAAGCCATCAAAATTAAGTGGCATTGGCTGTTGATGGACTTGAGATACATGAATAAACTGTGTCTTTGAAGAGTCAGATGATGAACCATCAACTTCAGCGCTTGGTGACCTGAGACGAAGCTATGTATCATGAATCCTTGAATGTAGCTTCATATTATGAAGATCCACGTAAGCATTGGATACAGGGTCTTCAGTCTCTTCCACACAAAGCTCCAAGTATGGATATATATTTAATAATCAGTAATAATAACACAGTTCAGAAACTGCAACAGCACATCGCCTTCCATCACTCGCTCCTTCTCACAGAGCCGTCTGTGTTTTACCCTGTATTTACCCGAATTTCCCCCCTCCTTTCCCAAGGATGGGAGGACCCACAGGTCCCCCTTTCCACAGCCCATTCTCTCTATTACAGTACAACGGTAGCTTGTTTATCAGTGCTGCCAAAGGTTTGGAGATGTCCAGTGCAATGACAAAGTATTCTCCCAAGTATTTGAGAGCAGGGTGCATAATATAGGCAAAAGATTACCAGTGGATTGGCCATGAGTTAGGCCAGAACTTTCCCAAGGGCAATTTGAAAGTTAAACAATGATGCTTTCTTAAGATATGGAATATTATTAAAAATACCAATGTAAGGACAGTAATAGAAAGAAATACCAATTATAAGAGCAATATTAGAAGGACATACCAATGCAAAAAAAGAAAAAACTTGCATTTCTATTGTGACTTTCGCGACTTTAGGATGTCCCAAAACGCTTCACAACTAATGAAGTACTTTTGACGTGTAGTCACTGTTGTAATGTAGTAAGTGGAAGGAAATATACAATATCCCAGTAGAATCAGTCTGGGTGGAGTTAAGAAGCACTTGGGGGCAGAAAACACTGGTGGGAGTTGTCTATAGGCCTCCAAACAGTAGTGGTAATGTAGATAATGGGATCAAATAGGAAATTAGAGATGCATGTAACAAGGGTACTACAGTAATCATGGGTGACCTTAATCTACATATAGACTGGCCAAACCAAATTAGCAGTAATACTGTGGAGGATGAATTCTTGGAGTGTGTACAAGATGGTTTTTTAGACCAATATGTTGAGGAGCCAACCAGAGAACAGGCTATCCAAGATTGGGTATTGTGCAATGAGAAGGGGTTAATTAATAATCTTGTGTGGGGTCCTTTAGGGAAGAGTGACCATAACTTGATAGAATTCTTCATTAAGATGGAAAGTGAAGTAGTCCAATCCAAAACTAGGGTCCTAAATCTAAACAAAGGAAACTACGAAGGTATGAGGAGTGAGTTGGCTATGATAGATTGGGAAGCTTCATTAAAAGGCATGACGGTAGATAGGCAATGGCTAACATTTAAGGAATGAATGCATGAATTGCAACAGTTATACATTCCTTTCTGGCGCAAAAACACAAAAGGAAAAATGGCCCAACCATGGCTAACAAAAGAAATTAAGGATAATATTAGATCCAAAGAGTAGTCATATAAAGTCGCCAGAAAAAGTGGCAAGCCTGAGGATTGGGAGCAGTTTAGAACTCAGCAAAAAAAGACCAAGACATTGATTAAGAGAGGAAAAATAGAGTACGAGAGTAAACTTGCAAGGAACATAAAAGTGGACTGTAAAAGCTTCTACAAGTATGTAAAAAGAAAAAGATTAGTGAAGACAAATGTAGATCCCTTACAGTCAGAAACAGGAGAATTTATAGTGGGGAACAAGGAAATGGCAGAGCAATTAAACAAATACTTTGGTTCTGTCTTCACGGAAGAGGACACAAATAACTTCCCAGAAATGCGAGGGAACCAAGGGACTAGTGAGAAAGAGGAATTAAAGGAAATTAGTGTTGGTAAAAAAAAAATAGTGCTGGAGAAATTAATGGGACTGAAAGCCGATAAATCACCAGGGCCTGATAATCTGCATCCCAGAGTACTAAAAGAGGTAGCCATGGAAATAGTGGATGCATTAGTTGTCATCTTCCAAAATTCTATAGATTATGGAAGAGTTCCTGCAGATTGGAGGGTGGCAGATGTAACCCCACTATTTAAAAAAGGAGGGAGAGAAAACAGGGAACGACAGACCGGTTAGCCTAATATCAGTAGTGGGGAAAATGCTAGAGTCTATTATAAAGGATGTGATAACAGGACACTTAGAAAATATCAATGGGATTGGACAAAGTCAACATGGATTTATGAAAGGGAAATCATGTTTGACAAACCTACTGGAGTTTTTTTGAGGATGTAACTGGTAGAATAGATAAGGGAGAACCAGTGGATGTGGTTTATTTGGATTTTCAGAAGGCCTTTGATAAAGTCCCACATAAGAGGTTAGTGTGCAAAATTAAAGCACATGGGATTGGGGGTAATATACTGGCATGGATTGAGAATTGGTTGACAGACAGGAAGCAGAGAGTAGGAATAAATGGGTCTTTTTCGGGGTGGCAGGCAGTGACTAGTGGGGTACCGCAGGGATCAGTGCTTGGGCCCCAGCTATTCACAATATATATCAATGATTTGGATGAGGGAACCAAATGTAATATTTCCAAGTTTGCTGACGAAACAAAACTAGGTGGGATTGTGAGTTGAGAGGAGAATGCAAAGTGGCTTCAAGGCGATTTGAGTGGGTAAATACATGAAAGATGCAATATAACGTGGATAAATGTGAAGCAGCCTCGCAAAAGTGCTTGTAATATGGCGGAGAGACATAGATCTCATTAATACGGTGGAAGCTACTGGAAAGCCTCAGTGGAAAGTTTTAACTAATCTATTTGAAATCAAGTGAACAGTGAAAAAAAAAATTGATAAAACAATCAGACCTTTTCCGAATGATGAATAATGTCCTCCATACTCTACTAAAAGAAGCACAATCGCCAGAACTTGAAATGGTGGATACACTGTGGCCTTAATAAAAATTCTGCATTGATACAGAGGAATCAATATTTTTCTCATGTCGTCAGTGGCAAAGCCCATTTTGTTCCACAAAAATACAAAGTAGGAAATATTAGTGAAACATACCTGTGTCTTTCTGAATATTTTCTCCATTTTTTTTTTAGAAGCCGGACCAAGAATATGATGTGGTATGGTGTGCTTGGCACCAAAGAGTTACTCCAGCGCACCTATAAGAACTTAGAACAAAAGGTGCAACTTGAGGTAATGCTTTGTATCTTTCACTGTGTTAAACCGGTCAAACCACAAGAAGACCCTGTCAATTCAAGTGATGCAATCATATTAAAATGCCATGAAATCCCTTCAAATACGGAATGTACTTGTCACAGGACAGTGTCATTATCAGGGGAGTTTCACCTTAAGAGTTCTCTCAGCAACTAAATGCATTGGGATTGTTTAAAACTTCAGTGTGACAAAGTTTGTGGTTTGTTATGACAGGCATTTATGTTGTAGTATCTGAGACATTTGGAATTAAGATAGTATGATCACCTTTATTTTCCTTCATTTTCAGGTCTTCTCTCTGTATAATGGGTTTAGCCCCCCAAGTCAGCATAATAATCATGAAGCTGTGCTCCTGTCCCTTTAAGAATTGCATTGGAACTCTCCAGGTGGATCTCACAATATCTAATGTGGCTTCCTCCCATGCAGTACATACTTCTTGCTCAGCATCACATCTAAAGGGTAACTAGGGAGAGAGTAGGGCCTCTTAAGGATCAACAAGGTCATCTATGTGCGGAACCACAAGAGATGGGTGAGATCCTGAATGAATATTTCACATCGGTATTTACGGTTGAGAAAGGCATGGATGTTAGGGAACTTGGGGAAATAAATAGTGATGTCTTGAGGAGTGTACATATTACAGAGAGGGAGGTGCTGGAAGTCTTAACGCGCATCAAGGTAGATAAATCTCCGGGACCTGATGAAATGTATCCCAGGACGTTATGGGAGGTTAGGGAGGAAATTGCGGGTCCCCTAGCAGAGATATTTGAATCATCGACAGCTACAGGTGAGGTGCCTGAAGATTGGAGGGTAGCAAATGTTGTGCCTTTGTTTAAGAAGGGCGGCAGGGAAAAGCCTGGGAACTACAGACCGGTGAGCCTGACATCTGTAGTGGGTAAGTTGTTAGAGGGTATTCTGAGGGACAGGATCTACAGGCATTTGGAGAGGCAGGGACTAATTAGGAACAGTCAGCATGGTTTTGTGAGAGGAAAATCATGTCTCACGAATTTGATTGAGTTTTTTGAAGGGGTAACCAAGAAGATAGATGAGGGCTGTGCAGTAGACGTGGTCTACATGGACTTCAGCAAAGCATTTGACAAGGTACCGCAAGGTAGGTTGTTACATAAGGTTAAATCTCATGGGATCCAAGGTGAGGTAGCCAATTGGATACAAAATTGGCTTGACGACAGAAGACAGAGGGTGGTTGTAGAGGGTTGTTTTTCAAACTGGATGCCTGTGTCCAGCGGTGTGCCTCAGGGATCGGTGCTGGGTCCGCTGTTATTTATTATTTATATTAATGATTTGGATGAGAATTTAGGAGGCATGGTTAGTAAGTTTGCAGATGACACCAAGATTGGTGGCATTGTGGACAGTGAAGAAGGTTATCTGGGATTGCAACGGGATCTTGATAAATTGGGCCAGTGGGCCGATGAATGGCAGATGGAGTTTAATTTAGATAAATGTGAGGTGCTGCATTTTGGTAGATCGAATCGGGCCAGGACCTACTCCGTTAATGGTAGGGCGTTGGGGAGAGTTATAGAACAAAGAGATCTGGGAGTACAGATTCATAGCTCCTTGAAAGTGGAGTCACAGGTGGATAGGGTGGTGAAGAAGGCATTCAGCATGCTTGGTTTCATTGGTCAGAACATTGAATGCAGGAGTTGGGATGTCTTGTTGAAGTTGTACAGGGCATTGGTGAGGCCACACTTGGAGTACTGTGTACAGTTCTGGTCACCCTATTATAGAAAGGATATTATTAAACTAGAAAGAGTGCAGAAAAGATTTACGAGGATGCTACCGGGACTTGATGGTTTGACTTACAGGGAGAGGTTAGACAGACTGGGACTTTTTTCCCTGGAGAGTAGGAGGTTAAGGGGAGATCTTATAGAAGTCTATAAAATAATGAGGGGCATAGATAAGGTCGATAGTCAAAATCTTTTCCCAAAGGTAGGGGAGTCTATAACGAGGGGGCACAGATTTAAGGTGAGAGGGGAGAGATACAAAAGGGTCCAGAGGGGCAATTTTTTCACTCAAAGGGTGGTGAGTGTCTGGAACGAGCTGCCAGAGGCAGTAGTAGAGGCGGGTACAATTTTGTCTTTTAAAAAGCATTTGGACAGTTACATGGGTAAGATGGGTATCGAGGGATATGGGCCAAGTGCAGGCAATTGGGACTAGCTTAGTGGTATAAACTGGGCGACATGGACATGTTGGGCCGAAGGGCCTGTTTCCATGTTGTAACTTCTATGATTCTATGATTCTATACTCAGTTATTTTCTCCAGTTTGTGGTAACTGTTCATTCCAGTCCTCTGTTCCTGTGATAAGTTCAAAAGGCACCTTCAGTTGTTTTATTATCTTCTTGTTCTATTTCCGAAAGTGTAGAGTAGTTCCTTTTAATGCACTAAAAGTTTATTTTTTGACAAATCGAGTTACATATCCCATTCCAAGAATGACGGGTTCCCTTATATGCTGATGTGCAAGTGTCAGCTTGGCTCATTTGGTAGGGCGCTCATCTCTGAATCAGTAGGCTGTGGGTTCAAGCCCCACTCCAGGACATGGGTACATAATATAGGCTGACGCTTTGGTGCTACACTGTCAGAGATGCCGTCTTTCAGATTTGGCATTAAACAGAAGTCTCGTCTGCCTGTTCAGGTGGATATAAAAGATATCATGGCACTAAAGGAAGAAGAACCAGCGATGTCCTGGTGTCCTGGCCAACATTCCTCCCTCAATAAACACCACCAAAAAACAGGTCGTCCAGTTCATCCAATTGCTGTTTGTGAGATCTTGTGTGCAAATTGGCTGCTGGCTTTGCAATGACTACACTTCAAAGTGAGACACTGTATGTCAAGTGCTTTGGGGTGTTTCTGACAGATGTGATAAGATACTCTATAAATACAAGTTCTTTCTAATAAGTTCAAGATTTGTACTTGCTACAATAAATCCTTTCCCAGGTTAACCGGACATTTCTAATGTTTCCTTAGCCTCGGCCTGGTCCTGTGGTGGAACAATATAGTTGCTGTTGCACTTCATTCGTGATCCCCCTCCCCCCTTCCTTCTTTGTCAATTTTATCTTCACTCACCCTTTTGCTGAAGGCTTTGAGGCCTTTCTTTTATTTGATCTCAGGATATGGTCAACACGGGCAAGTTTGAATTTATTGCCCGGCCCTAGTTGCTGGGTAAAAGTTCCATGATTTCCCAAGTGGCCATTCTTCATGTATGAGCCAAGGCGCTGATTGTTGGCAGGCGATTTAACTCCAGGAATTCATTAGATGGAAACCCAATCCTGTCCTCATTAAGCATCTCCACAGGTGTACTTCCAGCAGGGGTTAGTGGCTTGGATTCAGGAGCGGAAATCCTGGTCAGTTTTTATCCTTCCTAGCCTATGGTTTCCAAGACTAGTCGTTATGAACTTCATTGCTGCCCCAACTGAGGTCAGCTAACTTAAGACAGACCAGGAATTGAACCTGCCTTCCCGAAGGATTCAGCTACTCACCGAGTGTCATCTGGGACCCTCTGTTTAGGAGTATGAAGTGTGAGTATGTGAGTAAGACTTTCCATTGTGAATGGAAAGAATGGGCCGATGTTGAATAGATACAAGATCTTCTAAGCATACAGATTCAAATGTCAAAGAGAAAGCAAGGCCTTTTTGTAAAGCAATTCATGTTGAAAGTCGACACAAACGCCATTGTCAAACGCTTCTACTGCCACCAATAGAGGATTCTGAAGAGGAGAATTTAAGCAAGGTCTCACTTTGAAAGATTCTTGTCTTACACTGTGGAACAATTTTGTGGGCAAAACTGGCAAGGCAGTATTTATTACCTATCCCTAGTTGCCCTGAGGGCATTAGGAGTAAACCAAATAATGTAGGACTGGAATCACATGTAGGCCAGACCGGGTAGCTGAGTGGCAGCTTCCTTTCCCTGAAGGACATTAATGAACTAGTTGGGTTTTCACAACAATCTGGCAGCATTCATGTTCTTATTTCAGGTTTTATTGAATTCAGCTTTACAACTTGCCATGGTGGGATTTGAACTCACGACCTCTGAATTATTGGTCCAGTGCTATAATCACTAGGGCACCATACCCTTAATTACAGTTACGGCATTGTTCCAAGAGATTTGGTGTTATGAGCCACCTTCATGTTCACTCAGAGAGCCGGCACAGGCAATCCTCAGTGACTAAAGATAGTCATCCGGGAGGGGACAGTAGTACTAATGAGCAACTTGGGTTGCCTTTCTACATTAAAGGCACTAGATAGATGCAAGTTGTTATTTGTTATCACTTAGAGCATGGTGTATTGTTTCACAACCAATGGGGTCAGAATTTGAAGATTCTGGATCAGACTTAGAGTAGGGCCAAACAAGGGAGAGGAAAAGCATGCAAGAGTCTTGCAAGGAAACACTTGAACATCCCTTCCCTCCCCAAACATTTCCTTAAGTCTCACTGACATGTTAAGGAAAGCCTTTAGATGGATCTATGCCTGAGCATCAGGTTGACTTCAACAGCCTTAGTCATGAAACTGGTAGGTGCGAATGTTCTGAGTTGCTGGTCCTTTGTGTTTTGTGCTGCCCTGCAAAGAAGAATAGGACTAAATGTTTGGACGTTGGGACAACCAGCTGGACAAAGTGCCCATAAGGAATTTTGCACCTCATCCGTCTCACTGGCTGCTGCCTTTAAATTCATGACTTAGTTACAAGTGAGAAGACAACACTGCATGAAAGTGAAGTTGTCACAGAAGCAAAGCTCCATAGCCCTGAATCTTATACATTATCTAAACATCAAGTTACCTGGCACATCGAGCAATCAGTGTAATGTCTTCAGGTGCTTGTGGAAATAAATGAAGCTACCTACAGGGCAAGTCTTTAATTAAAACAAAGAAATGGGAGAACTCTTGAAGCCACAGTGTTTTAGCTCTGTACAGCTTCCATTCCCTTGCATACCAGTAATTCTTAGTCATGATGGTTTTATCTGGTGAAATACACCTGATAAGAGTCAGGTTGTGGCACACTCGAGTCCATTGGAAACTATGCACAGTAACTAACTTCAAACAAGTGCTCTCGAATACATGGCTTTAATACTAGTCATGGGTTGGCACCCCGGTTCTATTGAAGTTCCTTTTAGAAAGAAAGATTTGCATTTATACAGCGCCTTTCATGACCTCGGGACATCCCAAAGTGCTTTACAGCCAATAAAGTCCTTTTCAAGTATAGTCATTGTTGTAACGTAGGAAATTTACGTCTCAGAGAGTGTATTCTATACTGTCATGTCCAAATATACCAAGGGTCAGATACAGTAACAGAAACACAGCAGGTATTAAGAACATAAACATTACATAAAATATTATAGCTTAGATCCAAAGACCACATGGATTGTGTGGTCCATTTCTTACCTCATTGGTACAAGGTTTTCCTCTATGTTGTGAGATCATGTGCAAGGTTACTATCTCTTTCAGTTCTGCAGTATTCTCCCCCAAGTTCAGCACCTCAGACTTGTTGCAGGAGATGAGCCATGGTGATGGAGGGATACCTGTGGGAACTGTGGGATTTTTACCCTCTGGGTGAAGAAATGTGGGATTTATACCCTCTGGGTGAAGAAATGTGGGATTTATACCCTCTGGGAGAGAAGCTGGGAGATTTATACCCTCTCGGAGAGGAGATGTGAGATTTTACTGCAGATATTTTGTGATTTTGAAAATGTATTTTTTTTAAAAAATGTTTAAACTCTTATTTTGAATATTACAAATTTCAGAGGAGCAATCTGTGGGAACCTATAACCAGATTGTGCAATCAGAGTGACGTATTTACACAGGCAAAACCCATTATAAATATAGGATTTACAATGGGGAAAAAACAGACACAAAAACATGTTAACATGCATTCACATTATATAGACAAGAAGTGTGCACAGATGTAAGGTTTTTAATATTATAGATATAAATAACTTAGATGGGAGAGTGGAATTGGAAGCTAAGACTCCCAAGTATGCAAGATACCAAAATAGAAGAAAGGAGAACTGTGACTACATCTGGAATGAATTCGTTCTTTTCGATAACTGGGCCAGTAGGTGGCAGGTTTAATCCATGGAATCACAGAGGGTTACAGCACAGAAACAGGCTGTTTGACCCAGCAAGCCTGTGCCAGTGGTGGTCTCTGCATGACCCACCTGGCCGAATCAACACTTTCCTGCTTGCTCCCTATGCCCTTTAACAATCCTCTCTTTCAAGCAGCTATCTAATCCCCTTTTAAGATAATTTAGAGATTCAGCATCAACAACGTTTTGTGGAAGAGAGTTCCACATTCTAACTACCCTCTGTTCTTCTTTTCCTCTCCTTCCCTTCAATTCTATTTGTGGTTATCTTAATTTGTGCCCTCTCATTACCGTCTCTCCACCCAGTGGACACAATCTACTACTAAATGTAAAATTAGTACCGGAGCAAGGAAGTGAGAGTGGGAGTAAGTGTTAAATGGATCATTGGCACAGTGTGCTGATGGGGAATGAGATCTATGGCTTATAGTGGCTAAATCTGTGAAATCATCAGTGCAGTGTGTAGCTGTTATAAAAATGGTATATAAGGTATTGGGTTGCATTGGCAGAGAACGCGATTTAAAAGAGGTTGTATTACTGTGTAAGGTGTTAAATCAGACCCATCTAGAATAGAGTGTGCAGTTCCAGTCACTCATAATCACAGGAAGGATATTATTACCCTTATGAGGATACTGAAGGGAGCAACCAAGATGATTCTGTGTGTCAGGAATTTGAGTTCTATGGTTGTTTTTTTTGGAAGAGACTGTTGTTATTTCATTGATGTTTTCAAGGTTATAAAGGATTTTGAGAAATTCGATTCAAGCACGTTATTCAGTGAGGTGAAGGGTTCAAGTAGCAGCAGGCGAGGAGCAACAAGGGAAGGCGGATCAAACTTTTTCACCCAGAAGCTGAGATATGTGTGGAATACATTACTAGAGAAGGCCAAGGAAGCAGACTGTATAAATGTGGTCAAGAGGCAAAGAGAACTTTGAGATGGACGGGATTAAGAGTTAGGGTGAGAGAACAGGTAGGTTGGGTTAATAATCTGAAGAGTATGTTGGGACTCTACCAATTTTTAAAAAAGTTTTACAACTTACAAGATGTCAGCCGTGGCTCAGTAGGTAGCACTCTCCCCTCTGAGCCAGAAGGTTGTGGGTTCAAGTCCCACTCCAGAGTCTTGAGCAGATAATTTTGGCTGACACTTCTAGTGCTGCACTGTTCGAGGTGCTGTCTTTCAGATGAGATAGTAAACCGAGACTCTGTCTGCTCTCTCCGGTGGGTGTAAAGGATCCCATGACATTATTATAAGAAGAGCAGGGAGATCTCCCTGGTGCATTGGCCGATATTTATCCCGCAACTAATATCACTAAGACCGATTATCTGGTCATTATCACATTGCTGTTTGTGGGACCTTGCTGTGCTCAAATTGGCTGCCGCGTTTCCTACATTACAATAGTGACTACACTTCAACTGTACTTCATTGGGTGCAAAGCACTTTGGGATGTCCTGAGGTCATGAAAGGGACTTTATAAATGCAAGTCTTTCTTTTATAGTGCTTGTATGTACCCGCATGTGGATGGAATTGCATGTAAGATAGATTGTATCTTCTCAATAAGGTAAACTCTGAAGATTGACAATAGATACACCAGTCATTTCCATTGGCAAGACTTCAGCCCAAACCAACGAATAAGAGCGGGGCTATGTCTTTGTAGTTACAATAAAGTTAAAATATTGATGGTACTAACATAGGAGTATGTCAGAAATAGCATTGGTTAGATGTGGCGATAAGTACTGAATATTTACATCCCTCAGGAGGCAGACACACCTAATATTGAAGGGTTGGTCCATGTAAGTTCATTGAAGGCATAAGCGACATTGTACTATTACCTGCCCCAACCTTAATTTGAATAGAATGGAAAAATGGGTGTGCGTTATTTAATTGTGTTGAAATAAAGGTGTTCCTTTTTTCACCCAGTTTCTTTTGTGTGTTACAGTGCGATGGACAATACATTCCCCTACCCAGTCTCCAGGGCATTGCTGTATTAAACATCCCCAGCTACGCCGGAGGAACCAACTTTTGGGGTGGGACGAGGGAGGACGATGTAAGTTGCGTGAGGAAAAGATGGCTATTTCTGTCAATAACAAACCAATTGGTTCTTGACCTCGAGGCTTTTCTGCTCTCCTCATTTGATCCTGGCTGCATCTCTCATTGATTGGATAATTTCTAAAATGCTTCATGAACTGCAGAATTTAGGCATTGAATACTATAATATTATTGTTCAAAAACTGCTGCCATAGTTGTAGACCCTTCCAGCGAATGCAGGGATTGTACTGTATTTTGTATTGAGAGCCTGGAATATTTCACAAATGGATGCACTTTCTAAACAATGTTGTATCAGGTCCATTTTCCATAGTACCACAGTGCTTGCTTGAACACTCCTAAATGTATGCTGTACTTCCCTGCATGCCATACTCTTGCTATTGCTGATTGCCTTGTTACTAAATGTTTTTATGCAGGATATAAACATTTATTTTAAGATATTGTAATAAGAATGCTTAGAGGGAATCCAAAACACTGGAAACAGTCAGATAACCATTTAAATGTCTACTCAAGTACTATTTATCTCTCTCGCGATCACATCTGTCAATCATATTTCAATTTTCTCCACAGTCATATGTCACCAAAAAAAATCTACCCAATTACATTCCAACAAAAAACACCAGCCAACTACATATCCTTCAAATTAAAATTTCTGACCTGTGGTAAGTATAAAGGTTAAAAATTTCCCCTTTCATGGTTCCTCCCACTTCGTACAGTGGAACCAGTCCGATAAGCTCATCCCATACTTCCTCGATACCTGGCCTCCCCAACTCTCACTGGGCTCTGCTCCCTAGGCTCCCGCTTCCCTTACCCCTTGACTACTGCTGCTCTCTACCTGTTAAGCCAGGGATCAGCTGACAGGCTCACTGAGACCACACTCCAGCTCCTTGCCAACTCTACATACGGTTGTCTATTCTGGAGCTTCTTCAGTGTTTCTGGAAGTCGAATAGAACCAGATGGCTCATGAGAGATTAGCCTGGACTAGAGGCCAGGGAGCCAGTTAGCCTTTGCACCACTCATGTCGACTTCTTTTCTTCCCTCCCTGAATGGTGCTGCCCAGGTCCTTCCCAGCCCTGAGTCCAAGAACCCATCATTTATGTGTTGCTGGCATATGAGCCAGAGCCACCATATAGATGAGAAACTTTACTTCAGGCCTCAGATTACCCATGGATGAACTCGTAATATAAAATCAGCTTTAATTATCCCCCAACCCTATTTCGATTGTGATTTTAAAAATGTTATCCACAAAACTGTTGTTGCATTTGCCTTTAAGTTTATTGCTCACCCTTTGAATTCTTGGTCAGGATAGCTCTTAAAGCTAGAAATTTCTGTTGGTGATGGAAGCAGATGAGCACTTTAAAGTAAATGGGAAATGGAAGAATGTCATGTGTTCGTCCACTAACATTGCCACCAGTATTGTCTATCCTTTAACAGCAGTGACCATGTGTAAGGGGTAGTTTTATGACTTTGCCCTCCAATTCAGAGTTTAAGTTCAATGGATGGGAGATGGTTTGTGCCGCAAATCGGGCACTCTCCCTTCCTGACGTGTGCTGCAGTGATGGGAGAGCAAATTCATAAAGGTACCCTTACAATTCCTTTCTGCTCTATCAGGAAAGGGTTCAAGATGCAAGTACTGATGTGTCTTGTCATGCAGCTATTCTGTCCTTCCCAGAGTTGTGAATTCTGTGCTCCTTTTAGATCTTTGGTGCACCCTCGTTTGATGACAAGATCTTGGAGGTGGTGGCTGTATTTGGAAGTATGCAGATGGCAGTTTCGAGAGTCATCAAGTTGCAGCATCATAGAATAGCCCAGGTGGGTATGTTGTTCTGATATTTCAAAATAATTGTTATTGTTTAATCTCCATATAAAATGATTTATCTGCTGTTCTATTGGGTACCGACTATTTAAGGGTTTGGAACCCTTGTATACCTTTATGGAAACATGGCCTTATCTTTAAGTCCTCTCTGCCTCATTCTCAATTTCTACCTCAGTTCTTTTTCTCCTCTTGTCAGCATCAGTCTGTCTTCCCAGGATAATGTTCTTCTGTTAAAGCTTTTCTGCAAGATATTTTTTAAAAAAAAAGATTTCACTGTCCAACATAATCAACAGCATTAACATCTGAATTTGGATTGCATTTATTCTTTGCATTACATTCTTGTATTGGTACCAATATCCACTGATGCGGTTTATCATCAACCGTGGTTGTTGCACGGACGCAGAGAAGACTTGTACATCCTGCCAACAATGGAATCTCTGACCAGTGCCTGCGTTGCCTCCGAACATCACAGAACGTCCTGAAGAGCACAGCCTGTTACCTACTGTCCAGCAGGGCTCTTTATAACTGTGAGAAGCACTGTATAGTATTCCCAGAGGAAGCATTAACCGTACCCAATGCTACATGCATCACTGAGAACTCAAATTCCATTTTTGTTTCAAGAGCTCCAGTTCATACAGATTGAAAACAACAGAACCATTCACCAGGTAGATAGCTGGTGAGAAGGTTTTGGAGTTCTTTCTAACTTCCATAAGCTCCTCCACTGCATTAACAGTGTGAAGTTAGATGAGGATATCAATGTCAGGTTCATCGTCCTTTAACAAGTGCCTTGACCGTGGCCGATAGCCCAGCAGTCAGTGCAGCAATGACCACAGCCTCATTTCCAGCTGCCACAAAGCCAGAGCTGGAACTTGAGCTCATCCAAAACTCTGCTGCCCGTATCCTAACTCGCACCAAGTCCCGTTCTCCCATCACCCCTGTGCTCACTGACCTACATTGGCTCCTGGTCCGGCAACGCCTCAATTTTAAAATTCTCATCTTCGTGTTCAAATCCCTCCATGACCTCGCCCCTCCCTATCTCTGTAACCTCCTCCAGCCCTACAACCGTCCGAGATCTCAGCGTTCCTCCAATTCTGGCCTCTTGCGCATCCCTGATTTTAATTGCTCCACTATTGGTGGCCGTGGCTTCAGCTGCCTAGGCCCTAAACTCTGAAATCCCCTCCCTACCTCTCCTCCTTTAAGATGCTCCATAAAAACCTACCTCTTCGACTAAGCTTTTGGTCACCTGTCCTAATTTCTCTTTATGTAGCCTGGTGTCAAATTTTGTCTGATAACGCTCCTGTGAAGCGCCTCGTGACGTTAAAGGCGCTGTATAAATGCAAGTTATTGTTGAACTCGTGTACAGGGTTTGCCCTTCTCCCTCTCTGGTTTCTCAGGCCTGAACTATGGCTAAAAGTCATACAGTTGTCATGCAGCCCATTCAGTCCTTCATCCTGCATTCGTACAGTGAATTATCCGCTGTAATTTAAGCCAAAGCATCTTGCATCACCCATACACCACAAGAAGGGTTTGGCTGATTTGGGTATCTGCTGCCAGATCCAATTGGTTCTAGGAGCATCAAGATTCAGAAATGACCATTCTGCCCATGAAAGTTCCTGGCCTCTGGTACATTAACCCGTCCGATATGACATCGAATTGTATGGAAATTCTGTTGATTCTATTACCGTAATTGGCAGATTATTTCAAACACGTATCATTCTTTGAAGCCCTTCCTGAAAGTTGTTCTAAATTTACTGGCCCTCTGTTACTTTCCTGGTGTACTTTGCGACAATCTCTGTTTAACTTATCATCATTCTTAATATCCCTTTTAAGCTATTTTAACAAATTTCTATACTGTTCCAAGAGTCCTCCCCTCCATTTTTTTTTTACCTCTAAAGGTTTGTATCGTTTGTTTCCTTTCTTTTTAATTCCCACATTATTTAACCTGTGCATCCATTTTGGACACTGCTTTACCCTTATTTTTCTTCCACCGTCCCTAAACTGAGGTATCTTCAGCAATATATCCCAGTTAGTTTCATTTAGTTCATCCCTTTGAGATTTGCCTGATCCTTACTGGCACATCGTAAATGTGATTGCCAGATTGGTCTTAAATTTAGTCTGAGTTGCTCTGGTCGCTATGTGAAGTGAAATCGTAAATATGTTCCTCTTGAACACATTTACGATGCTGTTACAGATACTAATCAGATCACTTCATTCACACAGACCTTAGTAGCCCCCAGAGACTCCACTACTTATGATATCATGGATGCTGCCAAGATTTCAGTCATCTAGAAGTAGTCCTGAATGCTGACATGAGAGAGATGGCCCACTATTGCAAAAGATGGAGACTTTTTGCCAAGCGCTTTTAGCCAAGTGCTAAACAGACAGTTTCCAGCTGTTTCCATCTAAAGCACACAAAGACCAACAAACAGCTGGACATCTTCTTGAATGGACAGAGCCTGGACCACGACCCAAAGCCTTTGTGTCCAGATGTTACACTGGACCGTACCTTGACCTGCAAGGAACATCTTACCAAGGTCTCGCTGAATATAAAGGCAAGAAACAATTGATCAGCAAACTAGCTGGTTTAATCTGCAGAGCCAATGTGCAGACACTAGGGCCTGAATATTAACCTCCCCCACAACGGGTGGGAGGAGATCGGTGGTGGGGGGGTTAAACTCTTAAAAAAAAAACGGGGAACGTGTCCCCAACCCGCTGTGTACGCACCAGTTGCCGTTTTTACAGCGGTGGGTTTCCTGGAGTGCGACACTTCATTAACATATTTAAATCAGGCTCCCACAGTGCAATAGGCAGCCTGATTTAAGTTTAACTGTTGCCGGCCGGGTTTCCCAGGGCTCAGGAAACCCAGCAGTGAAATGGAGGCGAGAGCTGCTGGCTCCAGAAGGTAAGTGCTTTTTATGGCACTCCTTGTGGAGCGGGAGTGCTCCCCGCCGGCCCCTCAAGCAAACCTTCGGCCTCCCCTTTGCCAATCGTGGCGCCTCTCCAGCCCCTGCCGCGATCGACTACCTCCAACCCCCGAACTCCAGCTTGCCCTGCGATCGAGGCCGACCTCCTCCAAACCCCAATATCCGGCCTCCAGCTGCTGGTTTTCCCGCCTGGCTGCCGGCCAGCCTGTCAATTTGCCTGGCTGCCGGGCGGGAAACGGAAGATAAAAATGGTAATGAGGTCCTGGTGTTAAATTCGGCAGGACCTCCGCATGCCTGGCCTTGCCGGGTATCCCCCCACCTCCCTGTAAGTAGCGGGGCCACAAGAAACTCTGGGTTTGCCTTGCATTATTTGGCAGCAGAGTGTTGCTCCCCGGTGCGGCTCAGCTCTCCTCACATAGGACTTAGTAGACAGTCAGCAGAGTGAAACTATGCGTATACCTGTAGTAATAAGTATTATGAGACCAACCAACCTGGCCGAGCTAATAGTCCAGCCCAGCGTCGCCCCTTCTGACATCAGGCGACAGGTCGACTTGCAAAACCTGCTCCTCATAGTGCAAGAGCTGCCACATCTACTCCTGTTTAAAGAGGAGTTTAATCCACCGAGTCACCTTCTTAGCTCAGGGCTCCCTGTTTGGACAATTCCTGTAATGTCCAACTGTCACCTCCAGATGGCCCATTAGGTGCCAAGAACAAGCTTCAGACACAGCCAATTCCTATTTAGTGACACATCCGATGGACCAACCCTCGGTTTTGACCTTCCACATCATCTGTGGTAAAGCTTAATCGCTTCAGATGTGCTGTGAGTGACTCCGGGGGTAAGTTTAACTTTTGCCGTGTTGTAAATGGGTAATATTGGATCGGCCGCCCAATACACACCCCGCTGATTTTCCTTTCCATTGAAGTCAAAACATGAAAATTACATAGAATTTACTGCAGAGAAACAGGCCATTCGGCCCTACTGGTCCATGCTGGTGTTCATGCTCCACATGAGCCTCTTCCCACCTAATTTCATCTCACCCTATCACCATGTCCTTCTATTCCTTTCTCCCTCATGTACTTAGCTAGCTTCCCCTTAAATGCATCTATGCTATTCACATTCTCATCATTCTCTGGGTACTTTGATCATTAATATGACTCCCCTCTCACCCTGGTATGTTTGGCATTCTTGCTAATTTTACACCTTTCCTCTTCTGATTTGTTCTTACCTTGTCTCTTTCCTACACTCCTTGCCCCTTTTGCTATCCTTTCTGCTTCCTCATCTTGTTTTTCCCTCCAACACAGTACTGTTACTCTCTCATCAAGGACATTGGTCCCAACTTTATTCAGTGAAACCTGTTCATCCTGTGCAGGCCTCTCCTACCCAGAACTGTCCCAGTGCATGAGGAATCTGAATCCTTTCTTCCTAATTTTTTTAAAATTCATTCATGGGATGTGGGCATCGCTGGCGAGGCCAGCATTTATTGCCAATCCCTAATTGCCCTTGAGAAGGTGGTGGTGAGCCGCCTTCTTGGACCGCTGCAGTCCGTGTGGTGAAGGTTCTCCCACAGTGCTGTTAGGAAGGGAGTTCCAGGATTTTGACCCAGCGACGATGAAGGAACGGCGATACATTTCCAAGTCGGGATGGTGTGTGACTTGGAGGGGAACGTGCAGATGGTGTTGTTCACATGTGCCTGCTGCTCTTGTCCTTCTAGGTGGTCGAGGTCGCGGGTTTGGGAGGTGCTGTCGAAGAAGCCTTGGCGAGTTGCTGCAGTGCATCCTGTGGATGGTACACACTGCAGCCACGGTGCACCAGTGGTGAAGGGAGTGAATGTTTAGGGTGGTGGATGGGGTGCCAATCAAGCGGGCTGCTTTGTCCTGGATGGTGTTGAGCTTCTTGAGTATTGTTGGAGCAGCACTCATCCAGGCAAGTGGAGAGTATTCCATCACACTCCTGACTTGTGCCTTGTAGATGGTGGAAAGGCTTTGGGGAGTCAGGAGGTGAGTCACTCGCCACAGAATACCCAGCCTCTGACCTGCTCTTGTGACCAGAGTATTTATATGGCTGGTCCAGTTAAGTTTCTAGTCAATGGTGACCCCCAGGATGTTGATGGTGGGGGATTCGGCGATGATAATGCCGTTGAATGTCAAGGGGAGGTGGTTAGATTCTCTCTTGTTGGAGGTGGTCATTGCCTGGCACTTGTCTGGCGCGAATGTTACTTGCCACTTATGAGCCCAAGCCTGGATGTTGTCCATGTCTTGCTGCATGCGGGCTCGGACTGCTTCATTATTTGAGGGGTTGCGAATGGAACTGAACACTGTGCAATCATCAGCGAACATCCCCATTTCTGACCTTATGATGGAGGGAAGGTCATTGATGAAGCAGCTGAAGATGGTTGGGCCAAGGACACTGCCCTGAGGAACTCCTGCAGCAATGCCCTAGGGCTGAAATGATTGGTCTCCAACAACCACTACCATCTTCCTTTGTGCTCGGTATGACTCCAGCCACTGGAGAATTTTCCCCCGATTCAATTTTACTAGGGATCCTTGGTGCCACACTCGGTCAAATGCTGCCTTGATGTCAAGGGCAGTCACTCTCAGCTCACCTCTGGAATTCAGCTCTTTTGTCCATGTTTGGACCAAGGCTGTAATGAGGTCTGGTGCCGAGTGGTCCTGGCGGAACCCAAACTGAGCATCGGTGAGCAGGTTATTGGTGAGTAAGTGCTGCTTGATAGCACTGTCGACGACACCTTCCATCACTTTGCTGGTGATTGAGAGTAGACTGATGGGGCGGTAATTGGCCGGATTGGATTTGTCCTGCTTTTTGTGGACAGGACATACCTGGGCAATTTTCCACATTGTCGGGTGGATGCCAGTGTTGTAGCTGTACTGGAACAGTTTGGCTAGAGGTGCAGCTAGTTCTGGAGCACAAGTCTTCAGCACTGCAGCTGGGATGTTGTCAGGGCCCATAGCCTTTGCTGTATCCGGTGCACTCAGCCGTTTCTTGCTATCATATGGAGTGAATCGAATTGGCTGAAGACTGGCTTCTGTGATGATGGGAATATCGGGAGGAGGCCGAGATGGATCATCCACTCGGCACTTCTGGCTGAAGATGGTTGCAAACGCTTCAGCCTTGTCTTTTGCACTCACGTGCTGGACTCTGCCATCGTTGAGGATGGGGATGTTTGCAGAGCCTCCTCCTCCCGTTAGTTGTTTAATTGCCCACCATCATTCACGACTGGATGTGGCAGGACTGCAGAGCTTTGATCTGATCCGTTGGTTGTGGAATCGCTTAGCTCTGTCTATAGCATGTTGCTTCCGCTGTTTAAGCATGCATGTAGTCCTGAGTTGTAGCTTCACCAGGTTGGCACCTCTTTTAGGTATAATTGGTGCTGTTCCTGGCATGCTCTTCTACACTCCTCATTGAACCAGGGTTGATCCCCTAGCTTGTTGGTAATGGTAGAGTGAGGAATATGCCAGGCCATGAGGTTACAGATTGTGCTGGAATACAGTTCTGCTGCTGCTGATGGCCCACAGCGCCTCATGGATGCCCAGTTTTGAACTGCTAGATCTGTTCTGAATCTATCCCATTTAGCACGTTGGATGGTGTCCTCAGTGCGAAGACGGGACTTCGTCTCCATGAGGACTGTGCGGTGGTCATTCTTACCAATACTGTCATGGACAGATGCATTTGCGACAGTTGGTTGGTGAGGACGAGGTCAAGTAAGTTATTCCCTCGTGTTGGTTCGCTCACCACCTGCCGCAGGCCCAGTCTGGCAGCTATGTCCTTCAGGACTCGGCCAGCTCGGTCAGTAGTGGTGCTGCCGAGCCACTCTTAGTGATGGACATTGAAGTCCCCCACCCAGAGTACATTCTGTGCCCTTGCTACCCTCAGTGCTTCCTCCAATTCTAATGCTGTCTCTCTGCATTTAACTGCCTTATCTTATTCCTCTACTGATGAGCATGTGGCTCTGGGAGTAATACTTAGATTACTACCCGTGAGGTCCTGCTCTTTAATCTCTCCTAATTACTGAACTCCCCATTGCTCTTCCAATGACATGAACATGAACCACAAGTTATATAAAATTGCTAAGAATCTAGAGCACAGAAACAGCACACAAACAGGCCATTCGGCCCAACTGTCTATGCTGGTGTTTATGCTCCAACACAAGCCTCACCCCAGTCCTCTTTATCCATGTTCTGGCTGTTCCCCTTCCCTCTCTAAACTCTTTAGCTCCTGCTCTGTGATATCCCTGGGAGGCAACACACTACTCGAGACCCTTGCTTGCGACTATAAATATGCCTGTCTATTCCAGTGACTACAGAATCCCCTATTACTGCTGCATTTCTTCACTTCACCTCCCTCCACCCATGGCAGCCACTTGTTCCAGGGTTCCGTGGTTTTGCTCATGGTTGCCTTCCTCCGAGTTGTTGTTATTATTACAGTTCTTAATTTCATTACTTATCATTTCTTTGTCAATTCAACTCTCAGAAAATCCCTGCACTGCCTCCCACTTGCTCTTCCTACCCCAGTGGATGATCACCCACTTCCCCTCTCCACTAACCCCCTCTGCCTGCAGAGTGATCACAAACTGGAACGTACATTCCAAGGACCCTACAGTCTCCTGAATGTGACTAAGTGTCGTCAGCTACTCCTTGAGCTTAAAGCACAAGCAATCACAATAGAGTCATCCCAGACACAAGAGGTATCCAGGACCTCCCACATCATGCACCAGGCACCCACATATTGCAGGCTTCAGTTGTCTGCCCATCCTGCACTAAATTGTTTTCTCTTAAAAGTTTTATGAATCACTTCAACATAGTGCTCATTTTTTCCTCAATTTCTCTTCCTTTTCCTCAGGAACATTGTGGTTTAACTCCAAGTGGAATTTAAGGCTATCTGCACCTCACGGTCGAGTTCCCTCTAAGGATGAACTGCTGCTGAGTCTAAACTCCACACTCTCCTGGCCTTTTGCACTCCACCAGCATCTCGCAGATCAAGACTAACCTCTCGCTTGTCAGCTCAAATTTAAACTAAAATTTATCCACCGATCCCACCACTGAATCTCAAACTGCAATGGCCTCATCAGGACCCCTTTGCTACGCTAAAGCTGCTCTTGTTTTACCTCAATTTCTCCTCCTTTTCCTATGGAACATCCTCAGTGTTATACAGTAGCTGCTGCTTTGGTGACAAGAGTTTTTGATTAAAATTCCTAATGCTGTTTATTCATTAGTTGTCATAGTCTGATTGTGTGTGATATACCAAGATTAAAGTGACCTAATATTCCGCAGTGTCGATCCGTGAAGATCACCATTCTGGGAGATGAGGGCGTACCGATACAAGTGGATGGAGAGGCATGGATACAACCACCTGGGGTTATCAAAATCGTGCACAAAAACAGAGCACAGATGCTGACAAGAGACCGTGTAAGTATGCAAGAAAATTTTATTTTAAGTAACTGAAGACATTACAATCATATGAATTAAGAGCAGGGGTAGGCCATTCGGCCCCTCGAGCCTGCTCTGCCATTTGATAAGCTCATGGCTGATCTGATTGTGACCTCAACCTTACTTTCCCGTCTACCTACTATAACCTTTGACTCCCCTGTTAATCAGGAGTCTATCTAACTCAGCCTTAAAAATATTCAGTGACCCTGCCTCCCCCGCTCTCTGGGGAAGGGAGTTCCACAGACTCACGACCCTCTGAGAAAAAATGTCTCCTCATCTCCGTGTTAAATGGGAGACCCCTTATTTTTAAACTGTGGCCCCTAGTTCTAGTCTCTCCCACAAGGGGACATTGTTTTGCTTCCGATAACATTGCCAGAGTATAGCATTGAAGGAGTTTTCTGTGTTGATCCCCTGTGGTGTTGCACGTGGGGAATAAAGACCAATATGTAGTTTTCAGGTGAAGTGGGGTTCGAGAATAGTGGACAGTTGGAACAGGACACGCCGAGGTCATTCAGTTCCCGTCGTGAAGTCATGTATTCTGTCATTTTTATTACTTAGAGTAAAATAGAAAAAAAAACTTAGAAATCTGGGAAGTCGAGAAGTCGAACTGGTTGGAGCACAGGAGTTAGTCTGCAGTCCAGGCTGAAAAGCTGGGAGGAGCAAATCGAGGCTGTTCAGTGCCACCACTGGCAGGAGGATGTAATTACAGTGTGATGTATTTGCATAGGTAGTTTTCACTATAAATATGGACATTGGAGTTTATAATTGAGAAGCAGGCACAAAAGTGTAATAATTAGTGCTGACAGGAAATAAGGTTTTGTCGACAGGAAATATATGCAGATGTGTGTGATATACATGTAAAAATTAGGGGAATCATTTTACAAATCCTATGTATCTGGTGGGGAGCCCCACTCGCTGAGCAAATCAGAAATTCAGGCATGCATTTTCCAACCTTTCCTTATAATGGTTGGGAACGTTGGTAGCTAAGACTCAGGGAACTGCCCGTATCAATTAATTGAAGATGTGCACACCTTTCCCCTTTGAGAATTTAAAAGTAAAAACAGAATTTGGCCTAATACTTACAATATGAAAAGTCCTAGAAACACTGGAATAGTTTTCAAGGATTAGTGATGGGAATGGGTATCGGGAATTTGGGTGTGGTGTCAGTATGCCCTGGATGATTTTTTGTGCCCAAATTCCCAAAGATCTGCTCCCGTTGCACAAAGCTGTGTGACTGGAGTGTTAACTCGTCAGACAAACCCTGCTGCCTACTTAAATCAACACAGAACTAATGGTCAGCTTTCTTTCACACTACCACATTACAACAGTGATTCACTTCAAAAAGTACTTCATTGGCTGTAAAACCCTTTGGGACGTCCTGAGGTCATGAAAGGCGCTATTTAAATGCAAGTCTGTCTTCTTATCCAGGGCGTCGCAGGGGAACTCTGCGTTCAGTGGTTTTATAGCAGTAGATGTATTGGAATGAAGGGGTAAGGAGTTCCTCTTTAAGGGGTCTGTATCATGAGTGGAAATATGAACAGTGTTTGCAATCTGCTTCTGTGATTTTTTTTAAAAAACGTGTCAGATAATTGGTTAAAACATAGAAAACACCGGGGGTGGGTGAAAATACCCATAATTAATTAACGGAGTTTGAAATATAAGTCTTACAATGCATTAAACAAAAAAAATCAGGCTTAAATAGCAAAAAAAAAATCAACAATGAAGCTACAGAAAAAGTAATAGTAAGCCGAAAATATTTTGATTTTCCAACCAACAATGAAAGTGCAACTCACCTTTACAAAACTTCTGTTGCAGGTCAGGCTAATCCTACACTTTTGTGCCCATTTCATATGGGCAGCAGACTATGGACAAGGAGGCAGTTTTAAAACAAAAAGCCACCAAGTATAGTGTTCCAGGCAATGAACAATGCTGTCCAAAAAATTATACTCACTGGGAAATGGCTGTGCGTTGTGAGCAGAACTTGGTAAAAGTTCCCCCATTATACCAATACCCCCTTTAAATTCAGCATATTATTAAACACATTTTTGGAAAGGGCTTACAGCATTTACTGTTGCTTTGCAATTTTTCATACTTAAAACCCATCCGGAAAGATCCAATAATCTGAAGGACATGATTAATTGATAAAGAGCATGTTCTTTAACTTTAATCCTTTATGATAAATAGATGCTGGCAATTTGCATTATCCATACAATGTGGAGAATGCATAGTTGGATCTGTTTACAGGTTCAAACCAGTATGTTCAAACTGGCGCCAATTGCAGACCCCCTGCAGGACGGCGCCAATTGCAGACCCCTGTACAACCAGGGAACAGGCCATTTTAGATCTGGTGATGAGACAGGATTGATTAATGACCTCAAAGTAAAGGATCCCTTAGGAAACAGTGATCATAATATGATAGAATTTCACATCCAGTTTGAGAGTGAGGATCTTGGATCTGAAACTACTGTATTAAACCTAAATAAGGGCAGTTACAATGGCATGAGGACAGAGTTGGCTAAAGTGGACTGGGAAAATAGATTAGAAGGTATGACGGTGGATAAGCAGTGGCAGACATTTAAAAAGATATTTTATGACTCTCAACAAAGGAAGAAAGATTTCATGAGAAGGGTGTACCAACCATGGCTAACTAAGGAAGTTAAGGATCGTATCAAGTTAAAAGAAAAGGCATACAATGTGGCAAAGATTAGTGGTAAGCCTGAAGATTGGAAAAACTTTAGAAACCAGCAAAGGAGGACTAAAAAAAAAGGAGGAGAAAATAGATAGAGAGTAAACTAGCAAGAAATATAAAAACTGACTAAGAGCTTTTACAAGTATATAAAAAGGAAGAGGGTAGCTAAAGTAAGTATAGGTCTCTTAGAGAATGCGACTGGGGAAATAATAATGGAAAACAAGTAAATGGCAGAGGCATTGAACAGATATTTTGTATCTGTCTTCACAGTAGAAGCATACCAATAATAGTAGATAATCAAGGGGCAAAGGGGAAGGAGAATCTAAAAACAATCATTATCACCAGAGAAAAAAGTACAAGGCAAACTAATGGGTCTGCAGGCTGACAAGTCCTCTGGACCCGATGGCTTGCATCCGAGGGTCTTAAAAGAAGTGGCGACAGAGATAGTCAATGCATTGGTTGTAATCTTCCAAAATTCACTAGATTCTGGAAAGGTCCCAGCGGATTGGAAAACTGCAAATGTAACGCCCCTATTCAAGAAAGGAGGGGGACAGAAAGCAGTTAACTATAGGCCAATTAGCCTAACATCTGTCATTGGGAAAATGCTGGAATCTATTATTGAGGAAGCAGTAACAGGACATTTAGAGACTCAAAATAAAATCAAGGAGAGTTAACATGGTTTTATGAAGGGGAAATTGATTAGAGTTCTTCGAGGAAGTAATGAGCAGGGTGGATACAGGGGAACCAGTAGATGTAGTGTATTTGGATTTCCAAAAGGCATTCGATAATGTGCCACATAAAAGGTTACTGCACAAGGTAAGAGCTCATGGTGTTGGGGGTAATATATTAGCATGGATAGAGGATTGGCTAACTAACAGAAAACAAAGAGTTGGGATAAAGGGGTCATTTTCAGGATGGCAATCTGTAATTAGTGGGGTGCCGCAGGGATCAGTGCTGGGGCCTCAACTATTTACAATCTATATCAATGACTTGGATGAAGGAAGCGAGTGTACTGTAGCCAAATTTGCTGATGATATAATGCTAGGTGGAAAAGTAAGTTGTGAAGAGGACACAAAGTGTTTGCAAAGGGATATAGATAGGTTAAGCGAGTGGGCAAAAATTTGGCAGATCGAGTATAATGTGGGAAAATGTGAAGTCATCCACTTTGGTAGGAAAAATAAAAAAGCAAAATGTTATATAATTTTTTTAAAAATTCGTTCATGGGATGTGGGCGTCGCTGGCGAGGCCGGTATTAATTGCCCATCCCTAATTGCCCTTGAGAAGGTGGTGGTGAGCCGCCTTCTTGAACCGCTGCATTCCGTGTGGTGAAGATTCTCCCACAATGCTGTTCGGAAGGGAGTTCCAGGATTTTGACCCAGTGACTATGAAGGAACGGCGATATATTTCCAAGTCGGGATGGTGTGTGACTTGGAGGGGAACGTGCAGGTGGTGGTGCTGGTACACACTGCAGCCACAGTGCGCCGGTGGTGAAGGGAGTGAATGTTTAGGGTGGTGGATGGGGTTCCAATCAAGTGGGCTGCTTTGTCCTGGATGGTGTTGAGCTTCTTGAGTGTTGTTGGAGCTGCACTCATCCAGGCAAGTGGAGAGTATCCCATCCCACTCCTGACTTATGCCTTGTAGATGGTGGAAAGGCTTTGGGGAGTCAGGAGGTGAGTTACTCGCCGCAGAATACCCAGCCTCTGACCTGCTCTTGTAGCCACAGTATTTATGTGGCTGGTCCAGTTAAGTTTCTGGTCAATGGTGACCCCCAGGATGTTGATGGTGGGGGATTCGGCGATGGTAATGCCGTCGAATGTCAAGGGGAGGTGGTTAGACACTCTCTTGTTGGAGATGGTCATTGCCTGGCACTTGTCTGGCGCGAATGTTACTTGCCACTTATAAGCCCAAGCCTGGATGTTGTCCAAGTCTTGTTGCATGCGGGCCCGGGCTGCTTCATTATTTGAGGGGTTGCGAATGGAACTGAACACTGTGCAATCATCAGTGAACATCCCCATTTCTGACCTTATGATGGAGGGAAGGTCATTGATGAAGCAGCTGAAGATGGTTGGGCCTAGGACACTGCCCTGAGGAACTCCTGCAGCAATGCCCTGGGGCTGAGATGATTGGTCTCCAACAACCACTACCATCTTCCTTTGAGCTAGGTATGACTCCAGCCACTGGAGAGTTTTCTCCCTGATTCCGATTGACTTCAATTTTACTAGTGCTTCTTGATGCCACACTCGGTCAAATGCTGCCTTGATGTCAAGGGCAGTCACTCTCACCTCACCTCTGGAATTCAGCTCTTTTGTCCATGTTTGGACCAAGGCTGTAATGTGGTCTGGAGCCGAGTGGTCCTGGCGGAACCCAAACTGAGCATCGTTGAGCAGGTTATTGGTGAGTAAGTGCTGCTTGATAGCACTGTCGACGACACCTTCCATCACTTTGCTGATGATTGAGAGTAGACTGATGAGGCGGTAATTGGCCGGATTGGATTTATCCTGCTTTTTGTGGACAGGACATACCTGGGCAATTTTCCACATTGTTGGGTAGATGCCAGTGTTGTAGCTGTACTGAAACAGCTTGGCTAGAGGCGCAGCTAGTTCTCGAGCACAAGTCTTCAGCACTACAGCCAGGATGTTGTCGGGGGCCATAGCCTTTGCTGTATCCATTGCACTCAGCCGTTTCTTGATATCACATGGAGTGAATCAAATTGGCTGAAGACTGGCTTCTGTGATGGTGGGGATATCGGGAGGAGGCCGAGATGGATCATCCACTCGGCACTTCTGGCTGAAGATGGTTGCAAACGCTTCAGCCTTGTCTTTTGCACTCGTGCTGGACTCCGCCATCATTGAGAATGGGGATGTTTGCAGAGCCTCCTCCTCCCGTTAGTTGTTTAATTGTCCACCACCATTCGCGACTGGATGTGGCAGGACTGCAGAGCTTTGATCTGATCTGTTGGTTGTGGAATCGCTTAGCTCTGTCTATAGCATGTTGCTTCTGCTGTTTAGCATGCATGTAGTCCTGAGTTGTAGCTTCACCAAGTTGGCACCTCATTTTTTTGGTACGCCCGGTGCTGCCCCTATATAAGTTGAGAAATACTACAGAATGCTGCGGTACAGAGGGATTTGGGTGTCCTCGTACATGAAACACAAAAAGTTAATATACTGGTGCAGCAGGTAATTGGGAAGGCAAATGGAATATTGGACTTTATTTCAAGGGGGATGGAGTATAAAAGCAGGGAAGTCTTGCTACAACTGTACGAGGTGCTGGTGAGACGACACCTGGAGTACTGCGTACAGTTTTGGTCCCCTTATTTAAGGAAGGATATACTTGCATTGGAGGTGGTTCAGAGAAGGTTCACTCGGTTAATTCTGGGTATGGAAGGGTTTTCTTATGAGGAAAGATTGAGCAGGTTGGGCCTATACTCACTAGAGTTTAGAAGAATGAGAGGAGATCTTATTGAAACATATCAGATTCTGAGGGGGCTTGACAGGGTAAATGCTGAGAGGATGTTTCCCCTCATGGAGGAATCTTGAACTAGGGGGCATAGTCTCAGAATAAGGGGTCACCCATTTAAGATGGAGATGAGGAGAAATTTCTTCTGAGGGTTGTGAATCTTTGGAATTCTTTACCCCAAGAGTGGTGGAGGCTGAGTCATTGAATATATTCAAGGCTGAGTTAGACAAATTTTTGATCAAAGGATATGGGAAACAGGCGGGAAAGTGGAGTTGAGACCAGAATCAGATCAGCCATGATCTCATTGAGTGGCGGAGCAGGCTCGAGGGGCTGAATGGCCTACTCCTGTTCCTATCTCTTATGTTCTTATGTAGTACTAATTAGTCCCTTGTCGAACAGTACTAATTACAGACATCCTGCAGAACAGCGCTAATTAGTTCCTTGTCAAACAGTACTAATTACAGACCCCTGTAGAACAGTACTAATTACAGACCCTGTAGAACAGTACTAATTACAGACATCCTGCAGGATAGTACTAATTACAGACCCTGGTAGAACAGTACTAATTACAAACGGAGTGGGAGGTGGAGTCTCTATAATTGGTCTAGGTGTCTCTGGGTTAGGAAGGAAAAGATGCACCTTGGATTCCTGCTCCTGTTACACTAGTCCTCGAGGAAAGTTGGGTGAAGACGAAGATAAAATCAAACTTGACCACCTGGCCACTCCACGGTTAGTACTCACGGTAGACTTGCACATGACAAATGGCAGCTCTGCCAGTGGATGCCCGCCCCATCAGGAGTCATGGCCTTGGGGAAAGGAGGGGAGAAAATCCCACCAAGAATAAGAAAAGATAATGAATTCCAACATTTAATCTCGCCTCCACAGTATCTCCTGTCAGTTTTGTAAACTCTGCTGTAGACCATCCTGTTGGAACAAATTGAAGTATAAGGTCAACAACCAAATTGGCCACTTTTCCAGAGGATAAATTTAGCAGATCTCACCTCCGATTACATGCGTGGAGTGCAGAATCTGCACCTGTGAGGAAAATATTGAAAATTAAATCGGCAGTGCTATGTTTTTCAGGATTGTCAAAATTAAATTGAAGCAATAAGTGACATGAGGTCTTTCCCCTGTAGGACTTTAGATAATGTGGTGAGTGTAATGATGATGTAAAACAGACTGCATTTCCAATATGGGCTTTGTAGAACTCTCTTAGTAGCTGACAGTATCATTGCTTGGTGCACCACACTCTCGTGTGATTGTGTTATCGAGTCTAGATCACGTGATGAGCTTCTGTTGTCTCAGCAAAAGCCGCCATAATATCCAATTCAAATTTTCAAACATTCAGCAGAATCCAGTAATCAAGTGGTAGTTTCAGAGTTAAAATAAAAACTAGTGGATCTACCTGTGCAATTGGTCACCGTTAATACTCTGATTCATCCCTTCTGAACCTGACTTTAGGAACAGGAGGAGGTCATTCAGCCCCACGAGCCTGTTCTGCCATTCAATTACACCATGGCTGATCTGTATCTTTACTCCATCTACCCGCCTTGGTTCCATATCGATTAATACCATTGCCTAACAAAAATCTATCAATCTCAGTTTTGAAATTTTCAATTGACCCCCCAGCCTCAACATCTTTTGGGGGGTGGGGGTGGAGGGAAGAGAGTTCCAGATTTCCACTCCCCTGTGTGTGAAGAAGTGCTTCCTGACATCACCCCTGAACAACCTAACTCTAATTTTAAGGTTATGTTCCCTTGTTCTGGACTCTTCCACTAGAGGAAATCTTTTCTCTCTATCTAACCCATCAACTTTTTAAATCATCTTAAATACCTCAGATAGATCACTCCTTAATCTTCTATACTCTGAATACAAGCCTAGCCTATGCAACCTGTCCTCATAATTTAACTCATCATTCTGGTGAATCTGCACTGCACCCCCTCCAAGGCCAATATATCCTTCCTGACGCGTGGTGCCCAGAACTGAACACAGTACTCCAGATGGGGCTTTACTTTGTTTTCTTATCTCTAGGTGAACTGCTAAGTTACAGGAGTAAAGCAAAGGAAAACATAGGAACTATATGTAGTATAGTTTTATTCTGTATAGCTGAAGGGGGAAGAGAGAGAAAGATAACAAGGACAATTTAAAAAAATAATGCATTGGCCAAAAGGTAAAGAGGGATGGAGTGTTCAGTCTTTGTTGTTTTTGTTCTCGGGATGTGAGTGACCTTGCCAAGGCCGCGCTTAATGCCCATCCCTGGTTGTCCCGAGAAGGTGCTGATGGGCTTTCTCTACGCAGTCCTTGTGGTGACAGTGTTTACACAATGCTGTTGGATAGGGAATTCTAGGATATCGACCCAGCGACGATGAAAGATGGGCGATGTATGTCCAAGTCAGCATGACTTGGAGGGGAACTTGTAGGTGATGGAGTTACCATGACATTGCTGCTCTTGTCCTTCTCACTGGTAGAGGTTGTGGGGCTGGGAGGTACTGTCGAAGTAAGCTTGGTGAATTGCCGCAGTTCATCCTGTAGATCACACATACTGCAGCTAGAGTGTGCTAGTGGTGGAGGGGGGTGGATATTGAGTCCAATATAGGAGTACTAATTGAGTGAACTGCTGTGTCCTGCATTCCATCGCACTCCTCACTTGAGCCCTGTAGATGTTGATGAGGTTTTGAAGGGTCAGGGGTCACATCTAAAGAAAGGATCAACCTTGTTTACGTTTCGTCTCCTCCAACTCCAAAAAAACGAGGAAGAGCCGATTTTCTTGTAGTTTGGTTATCAGTTCCTAATATTTGCTTATGGCTTCCTGCCATTTGCTTAAAGTAACAGCAGATGAGTGGAGTGGAGAAAGTTGGTCACCAGGGACATTGGGGCCATGGCCTAGTCGCCTCCTTCACTCACAGTCAAAGCTCAGGCATGAATAGTGGCAACTAGTTGAGGTACTGAAGATGACTGGCACCTGAGTAATGTACCCAACAAGGAGTCAGTGCCTTCAGGAGAAAGTAGGGGAAAAGTGCTGATGAATAAAGAAGAAAATACAAACCGAATAACAGAAATCCTACTTATAAAGACATTGGCCCAGAATTTGCTGCCAAAATAATGGCGAGTTTGATGGCGCTCGCCGTTATTAATGTGTAAACCGTCCAGCAACTTGTGGCGAGGAGGCGATACCCCGTGAATTGCGAATCGCCGCATGTTGCTGGTCGATTTTCGCCGCTCCACCATCCGGCCTCGTGAAAACGGCATCTTACCCTCAACCTCCCCGTGATTTCATGAAATTGCCATTAAACTCATCAAAGAAACTTAGGGCAGGTACGTAACAGCGTCCATACCTCTTTAATGAGGAGATTTATGTTCCTGCAATGCCAATCAACCTCTCCAGCCCAGAAAGAGAACAGTTATTCACGCTTCCAGCAGCTTACAAGGGCAAAAATGTGCGAGCTGAAAAGTGAGGGGGAGAGTCTAACTAACGGGGCAAGCTGCAAGATGCCCCACACCAGCAAATTCTGGGCCTGAATGATCTATGCTACAGTTTTCATTATTCACTTTGTTTTGTACAGGCGTTTGAGAGTACGCTGAAATCTTGGGAAGACAAACTCCGGTACGACTCCTGCAGACACGCTCTTCGGCCTCACCTGTACCCACAACAGTCTGTAGACCTGGCCACGGAGGAGGAGGTCACCCAGCTCCAGCTCTGTGCCCAAGCAGCTGAGGAGCTAATCACAAGGTATGTCGTAGGTCACAGTTTCTCAATCCAATGGGTCCATGTGGGATGTTGCAGCAGTGAGAGGTTTTTTTCCCACGAGTGCCAAAGACCCAGGAGCCCTGATGACAAGTGTAAACATCTTTGTCTGGGTGTGTGAGGGATCTTTAACAGAAGCCATGGACAGGTAGGATAACACTTCTGTGAAGCGCCTTGGGCCGTTTTTACTACGTTAAAGGCGCTGTCGAAATACAAGTTGTTGTTGTGAGTGGGTAAAATTGACGAGCAAGTTTGGAGGGATAAAATGGTACATTCTGCACACTACATTATAGGATAAGTGCACCAATCCCACATTCTCAGCCCTACTTGAAGACTTTTGTAAACAATTTTACAACACCAAGTTATAGTCCAGCAATTTTATTTTAAATTCATAAAATAAAATTGCTGGACTATAACTTGGTGTTGTAAAATTGTTTACAATTGTCAACCCCAGTCCATCACCGGCATCTCCACATCATGACTACTTGAAGACAGTATGGGTCAGGAAACTGGGGCTGGATTGTCATAGCCCTGTCTCCGACCTAAACTCCCTTCAAGAGCAACATGCCATTGGGTGTGCGGAATCAGTGAATTTACCCTCTGGAGTAACGTTCCATTTATTCGCCAGACAGGCTATTGACTGGCAACCAGTGCTAGCTGTTAATGTACATTTTTAGGGTGCGCACCCTATTTTTTCCCCCATGTCGCTGGTCCTGCCTAGACCATGTGTCCCTTGCTCTTAGTTGGCTGTCGGGAGATGCACGAAAAAGAGACCCAGTGGAGACTCTCAGCACATTTCCTTCCTGCCCCCTCTCTCTCCCTCCCTCTCCAATGGAGAGTCTTACTCATGGCTGAGGTCAGATACGGAGTGCAAGGCGGAATCAAACGGGCTGCAGGTAACAGCGTCACTCTGTCTCTTAGATGGTGATTTTGTTTCAGTTCCACCTCCGTAATACAGTCTGTCTCCACCCCTGCCTCAGCCTATCTGCTGCTGAAATCCTCATCCATGCTTTTGTTACCTCCAGACTCGACTATTCTAACGCTCTCCAGGCCGGCCTCCCATCTTCCATCCTCCGTAAACTTAAGCTCATACAAAACTCTGCTGCCCGTATCCTAACTCACACCGAGTCCTGTTCATCCATCACCCCTGTGCTCGCAGACCTACATTGGCTCCCGGTCCGGCAACGCCCCGATTTTAAAATTCTCATCCTTGTTTTCAAATCCCTCCGTAGGCTCGTGCCTCCCTATCTCCGTAACCACCTCCAGCCCTACAACCCTCCGCGATCTCTGCGCTCCTCCAATTTTTGCCTCTTGCGCATCCCCGATTTTAATCGTTCCACCATTGGCGGCCGTGCCCTTAGCTGTGTAGGCCCTAAACTCTAGAATTCCATCCTGAAACCTTTCCGCCTCTCTACTTCTCTATCCTTTAAGACGCTCCTTTTGGTCACCTGTCCTGATATCTCTTTGTAGCTCGGTGTCAAATCTGGTTTGGTAACACTCCTGTGAAGTACCCTTGGGATGTTTTTCAATGTTAAAGGTGCTATATAAATACAAGCTGTTGTTGTCCTGTTGATTATTAGTGAAAATGTCACCCAATATACTGTGACACTTTTATTTTCCAAGCGTAAAGGAGTTCTGTGTAGCTGGAGAGGAACTAATTAGGTTTTCTAATTCAAACCTCAACACTGCGCAACAATGACGGATTCATGGAACAAACACCCACACGACTTATAAAAAGAAAGAAAAACTTCACATACTGGAAGTCTGAAATAACAACAGAAAATGCTGGACATATAAAGCATTTCTGTTAGCATCAGAGAAAGGGCGGGTTAATGTTTCGGTATATAAACCCTTCTTCAATTCTCAGTTTTGAAACCTGGTGTTCACTTTGCCTGTTTAAAGTGGTTTCAGACTGGTGTTAAAATTCCAGGCAGAGGAACCTCACATGAACACGTGAAGCATTCACCAATGCTAATTTCTAGGCTATAAGTCCTGTCCAAAGCATATTCACTAGCCTAGAAATTAGTGTAGGTGACACTAGAGGACAAAATTTTTAATAAACTTTATTGAAGTCTTTAAATAAGCTTTAAAATGTCTTTACCCAGAGAGTGGTTATAATGTGGAACTTGCTACCACATGGAGTGGTTGAGGTGAATAGCATAGATGCATTTAAGGAGAAGCTAGATAAGTACATGAGGGAGAAAGTACGCTCCTATAAAGCACCTTGGGACATTTTACTACATTAAAAGTGCTATATAAATGCAAGTTGTTGTTGTGGGACTCCGCACTTGTTAACATGAAAAGGGCAAAGCTAAGGTCAGAGATAAGGTCAGAACTTTTCACAAAGTTCTGCTTGGAAGCTTGTTTAATTAAACTTCAAATGGTGGAGAATCAGGGTAAAACCTGGGAATGGTTAAGAAATTGGCTGAAAGTTAGGAAGTAGTGGCTACTAGAAGGGGGAGCAATGTCACGGTCAGCGAGTACTTCAAGGATTGATCTTGAAAGCCCCATTGTTTCTGACTTGCATTAGCAATTTGGAATCAGAAACTCAATGAAAACTGATCAGATTCACAGACTGTACCAAAGTGGGGTGAAGGGAGCAGTCAAACCTGAAGATGGGCCTACAAAATGAGTTACATAAAATGTGAATTATTGGAGCACCAACCAATGAAATTTGATATCAGTGTAAAGTATTGCAAACTACCGCCCCATCTCCAACCTCCCTTTCCTCTCCAAAGTCCTTGAACGTGTTGTGACCTGTCAAATCCGTGCCCTTCTTTCCCGCAACTCCGTGTTTGAATCTCTCAAATCAGGTTTCCGCCCCTGCCACTGAAACGGCCCTTATCAAAGTCACAAATTCTGTGTGACTGGAACATAAGAACGGGAGGAGACCATTCAGCCCCTCAAGTCTGTTCCACCATTCAAATAGATCATGGCTGATCTGTATCTTAACTCCAGCTGCCCAGCTTGGTTCTGTAACCCTTAATACCCTTACCCAACAAAAATCCATCAATCGCAGTTTTGAAATTTTCAATTGACCCCCAGCCTCAACAGCTTTTTTTGGGGGGCATGGGGGGGGATGGAATTCCAGATTTCTACTACCCTTTGTGTGAAGAAGTGCTTCCTGAACGGCCTAGCTCTAATTTTAAGGTTATGCCCCATTGTTCTGGACTCCCCCACCAGAGAATATAGTTTCTCTTTAGCTTCCCTATCAAATCTTTCAATCAACTTACATAGAATTACATAGAATGTACAGCATAAAAACAGGCCATTCGGCCCAACAGGTCGGTGCCGGTGTTTGTGCTCCACACGAGCCTCCTCCCACCCTACTTCATCTCACCCTATCAGCATATCCTTCTATTCCTTTCTCTCTCGTGTGTTTCTCTAGCTTCCCCTTAAATGCATCTATGCTATTTACCTCAACTACTCCTTGAGTTCCACATTCTTACCACTCTCTAGGTAAAGATGTTTCTCCTGAATTCCCTATTGGATTTATTAGTGACTATCTTATATTTATGGCCCCCAATTCTGGTCTCCCCTGCAAGTGGAAACATCATCGCTACGTCTACCCTATCAAACCCTTTCATAATCTTAAAAACCTCGATCAAGTCACCCCCCAGTCTTTTTTCTAGAGAAAAGAGCCCCTGCCTGCTCAACTTTCCTGATAGGATGATACCAGAACTGAGAGGTTATACCGAATAAATCTTTCTTACACCTTCTCCAGTGTGTCTATATCCTTTTTATAATATGGAGACCAGAACCGTGCACAGTACTTAAGCACCTCGATTAGATCACCCCTTTAATCTTCTATACTCAAGGGAATACAACCATAGTTTATGCAACCTGTCCTCATGGTTTAACCCTTTTAGCCGCGGTTTCATTCTGGTGAATCTGCACTGTACCTCCTCCAAGGGTGGTAAACTATCCCTCCTCATCCTTCTCGACCTGCCTGCAGCCTTTGACACGGTTGCCCACACCATCCTCCCCCAACACCTCTCCTCCATTGTCCAGCTGAGTGGGACCGCCCTCGCCTGGTTCCATTCTTATAAATCCAGTCATAGCCTGAAAATCTCCTGCAATGGCTTCTCTTCCCACTCCCACATCGTTACCCCTGGACTCCCCCAAAGATCTATTCTTGGCCCCCTCCTATTTCTTATCTACATGCCGCCCCACAGCGACATCATCCGAAAACACGTCAGATTCCACGTGTACGCTGATGACACGCAGCTCTACCACACTACCACCTCCCTCGACCCCTCCACTGCAATTGTTTTGTTCCGCTGTTTGTCTGACATCAATATTGGATGAGCAGAAATTTCCTCCAATTAAATATTGTCTTTGGTCCCCGCCACAAACTCCGTTCCCTCACCACCGATTCCATCCCTCCCCCTGGCCACTGTCTGAGGCTGAACCAGACCGTTCACAACCTCGGCGTCCTATTTGACCCCAAGCTGGGCGTCCGATCCCCTGTCCTCTCCATCACAAAGACCGCCTACTCCCACCTCCGTCACGTCACCTGTGTCCGTTCATCTGCTGCTAAAACGCTCATCCCCAGACTCAACTATTCCAATGGTCTCCTGGCCAGCCTCCCATCTTCCACCCTCTTCCACCCTCTGTGAACTTGAGCTCATCCAAAACTCTGCTGCCTGTATCCTAACTCTCACCAAGTCCTGTTCACCCATCGCCCCTGTGCTCGCTGACCTACATTGGCTTCCGGTCCGGCAATGCCTCGATTTTAAAATTCTCATCCTCCTGTTCAAATCCCTCCATGACCTCGCCCCTCTCTATCCCTGTAACCTCTGTACCTCTTTGACCAACTGTCCTAATATCAATGTGTGTGGCTCGGTTTTAAATTTTGTTTGATAACGCTCCTGTGAAGCGCCTTGGGACGTTTTTACTACATTAAAAAGGCGCTATATAAATGCAAGTTGTTGTTATTGGCCAGACACATATTCACTGAGTGTGACACTTGCTGTCACCTCACTGCTGGGACCAGAAAATCCCAACTATAATGCCTGTATTTTTTTTGCACTATGTCTGTGTGTGCAGAATTGTGCGCAACTGTGTCTAACCAAATGCTTCTACACCACATCGTACACTGCCTGAGCCAGCAGTGGCTATCATTAAAAGAAGCTCCTAACAGATAAGGTACAACATGGAATCTTCAGGAGCCCCAGTTTATTTTGAAGTTCAGTAAATCACATTTGATAGTAATAGACAGGGAAACTCACATCCGCTGTTGAGAAATGTTCAAGATATTTTTGACACATCAATCTTAATTGATAATCTGTTAATTGAACAGATCCAACTGAGACACAGTCCCCATCACCCCTTTTTATGTAGGCATGTTACAGAACTCTACAATGTGTTACTGTCCTGAATCTGCTTCAGTCATGATTATTATTTGGCAGGACAATTCTGTTTTTAATAAAGATGATTCCAAAATTTAACCTAAGGTTGTATCACAAGATGAGCCGAGGCATAGAATATAACAGCAGGGAGGTAATGCTAGAACTGCATAAAACACTAGTTAGGCCACAGCTTGACTACTGTGTACAGTTCTGGTCACCATATTACAGGAAGGATGTGATTGCACTAGAGAGGGTACAGAGGAGATTTACGAGGATGTTGTCAGGGCTGGAGAATTTTAGCCTTGAGAACAGATTGGATAGGCTGGGATTGCTTTCTTTGGAACAAAAGGAGGCTGAGGGGAGATTTAATTGAGGTGTATAAAATTATGATGGGACTAGATTGGTTGGATAGGGAGGACCTATTTCCCTTAGCAGAGGGGTCAGTGACCGGGGGGTATAGATTTAAAGTGATTGGTAGAAGGATTAGAGGGGAGCTGAGGAGAATTTGTTTTCACCCAGAGGGTGGTGGGGGTCTGGAACTCACTGCCTGAAAGGGTGGTAGAGGCAGATACACTCAACTCATTTTAAAAAGTACTTGGATGTGCACTTGAAGTGTCGTTAGCTACAAGGCTATGGACCAAGTGCTAGAAAGTGGGATTAAGCTGGATTGCTCTTTTTCGGCCAGCACGGACATGATGGTCCAAATGGCCTCCTTCTGTGCTGTAACTTTCTATGATTACTCCCATAGCAGCCATTGCTTATATATGTTTTTCATTTGAATTATGGCGGCCCTCTGTGTGGTATTTCACAGTGTATGCTTCATTTAGGCTGGATGTTTTATTCTGCATCTGGTACAAGAGGTGTTGGATGGTTGCTCAAAACACACTTGGCATTTGCTCAAGTTATCCATTCGCTATATCTGAATCAATGGGGTAGATTGATTGTAACAGATTTTTTGCCATCATTTATATAAACAACTCTTCAGCCTGCTCATTTCATGATTCTGTTGATATATTTTTAAAAGTATACCAAAGCTGGCATGGAGCCTGGGAGAAGGGCAGAGCCCAACATATAAGCTCTTCAGGTACTTTTATCTTTAACCAACTGATCTCCCATAATGTTGCTCACGGATGGTCTGGAACTGTGATGTTTAGTTGCTAAGATGGAGCTCTGTTTAATGTAGCCTGTCCCTTTAAGGCCACTGCACAAGTACATCCTACATCCTGGGGTCAATGAGAGACTAATTGCTCCGGGAAGTTTCTGTAGACTGGCAGCTGCTTGTAAATCCTTGGTTTGGAGAGAGGCCAGATTATTAAGGTCAGAAAAACCGGCCAGAAGCGACTAGGTTTTCTTCTCTCATTTTGATGCTTTGAAATGAGACCTACACATATTAAATGCAAGACTTTTATTTATATAATAGCAGATCTTTCATAGCATTGCTTGTGATGAGTCAGGAGATACACTGTTTTACCATCACTATGACCATATCAATGGTCACCTGCTGGTGGATCTCGTTGGAGTAATCGCACTGATGTGAAAGGTAATTAAAGAAACTAAAAGCCTCTTCATTAATATATGAAGTAAAAAAAGCTTTTAGTTTGCTAAGGCACTTAAAGAGTTAATACTATATGCTTGTAGTATAATTGCTTTAGCCAAACGGTCCCCATACCCACGGCAGTTCCATTGTCTCACTCACACTGACCTAGAAAGTAAGTTTAAAATAACACTAAAAACTTTTAAAATTAAAAAAAGTCTTTTAGTTTAAGGCATTTAGACAGTTCATTTCACATATTTGTAATGTATAATGAGCTAAAGTGTTTGTAAACAATTTCAGTTGTTTTAACCATTCAGTGGCAGCTTATCCACTACTAAGAGCAGTGCTGGGAGGAGAGCTCCCAGAGAGAAGCGGGGGGGTTGCAGGTAAGTGGAGGGAGGGCAATTGTGGAGCGCGAGGCTAGGGGTGGTAGTCTCGGGGCAGGAACCAGCTATGATGGCAGTCCAGTCAATGGTCAGAAATGGTTTGGGTGGTTAGGCCCAAGTGGAAGGCTTGAGGCCAGCTACTATGCTACTAAGCAAAACGATTGGGTGGGTCGGCTGCGGCCTGAAGTCAGGTGGCCACAAATGGGTTGGGCAGGTAGGGAGGGAAGGTAAGGACCACAAGGGAAGAGCAAGAGAACACTCAGTGCCCTGGTTTATTTGGTGGAAAAACCTAAAAATCAGGTGAAAAACAAAATGGCAGGTAGAGCTGGGAGAACCATGCCATACTACAGCACAAAAGGCAGGAAAGCTCCTCTCATTCGAACTATGTTGATGTAGTGTTCAGCCATTATAAAATGTTGGTATAAAAATGTGACACAAAAATCAAGAAACAGGAAGTAAGCTTATGTGGACAAGACGTGCCCTCCCTTACAAAAAAACTTTTAATGAATGCTATGATACAAGAATGGGCCAGGAGCTCTCAAATGCAGATCCATGATAGTCACATGCCAGTCTCACCAAAGGTAAGTGGGGACGATACTAGCTTGAAGGCCCATTCAAAATGTGGGTTTCCACTGTTGGCAGCTTTATAGAGCGCAGGAGAACCACATGCCTACTGAAGAAGCACTCTGGAGGTATTGGGTATATTAAATTGTATCATTTACCCTGTTGAGCTTTGTGCCTTTCCATGCATTTAGAAAATCAAGATTATAATAAGGAAAGATGTTGCACTTTTTTTTAAGCATCTTTCACATTTTCAGGATGTCCCAAAGCCATTCATAGCCAATGAAGTACTTTTGAAATGTAGTCAGTATTGTTATGCAGCCAATTTACACAACACAATAAGATGCTGACCTGAATCTGTTTTTGGTAGTGTTGCCTGAGGAACGAATGTTGGCCAGGAAACCAGGAGAACTCCCTGCTCTTCTTTAATAGTGCCACAGGATCTTTTATGTCCATTTGAACAGGCAGGCAAGGCCTCACTTTTATTCTCATCCGAAAGATGGCGCCTCCAACAGTGTAGTACTCCCTCAGTACTGCACTGAAGTGTAAGCCTAGATTTGTGTGCTCAAAGTCTGCTGTGGGACTTGAACCCACAACCTTCTGATTCAGACAAGAGTGCTACCCACTGAACCACAGCTGACACTAATAATGGTTACTAATCCATTTGAAATGATAATGGAAATTGCAAGTTTTTGAAAGGAAAAAGGAGACAGAACAGTTGTTAGTTTACAGGAATGCCTGTGTGCTTTTTGAAGGCAGTTACCTAGGGCTGGATATAACGACTCATCAACAAGAGTCGGGATTTTCCACCTCGCAGTAATGGTGAATGTAGAGGTACCAGCAGGATTCTGATTTTCCTTCTCTATCTGTTGATCATAGGGGTTCAGGGAAGATTCGAATCGGCTGCTAGAGCTTCTGATTTGTTTCTTCTCTCTGTTTCCATGCTCCCAGCAGTAGGAATGAGAGCAGTTGAGAGGCTGGCCTGTCACTACCCAGTTTCTTGGGTCCCAGCCATGGCTCAGTTCATAGCACTCTCCCCCCTCGAGTCAGAGGGTCGTGGGTTCAAGTCTCACTTCAGGTGGACATAAAAGATCCCATGGCATTATTTTGAAGAGCAGGGGCGTTCTCCCCGGTGTCCTGGCCAATATTTATCCCTCAACCAACATCACTAAAAACAGATTATCTGGTCATTATCTCATCGCTGTTTGTGGGACCTTGGTGTGCTCAAATTGGCTGCTGTGTTTCCTACATTACAACAGTACTTCATTGGCTATCAAGTTCTTTGGGACATTGAGGTCGTGATAGGTGCTGTAGAAATGCAAGTCTTTCTTTTTTGGATTCCTCTCAGATCATATCCAGCTCAAGGCAAACCGCTGGCTAGTATTTGCTAAACGAGCAAGCTGCTGATGCAGTTCCCCTTGAGGGACATCCTTGTCTCATATCATGTGGGGTGCACATGACATCTAAAGCCCAACTCAAAGCGAGCATGAGTCAGAGGATACGTGGTGGGACAGAGATAAGGCTATAATGCTATGGCACCTATTCTGACATTGCACTCCATTTGAGCGCAGTTTCCCGCTGGGTATTTGAGATTGGCACGTTTACCCTCACAGCAATAAAACAATGCAAGAAAGTACTAACCACAGTGTCTGCCGTGGCTCAGTAGGTAGCACTCTTGCCTCTGAGTCAGAAGGTTGTGGATTCAAGTCTCATTCTAAAGACTTGAGCATAAAATTCAGGCTGACACTCCAGTGCAGTACGAAGGAGGTGCCGTCTTTCGGATAAGACGTTAAACCAAGGCCCCGTCTGCCCCCTCAGGTGGACGTAAAAGATCCCGTGGCACGATTTTGAAGAGCAGGAAATTTTCCCTGGTGTCCTGACCAATATTTATCCCTCAACCAACATCACTAAAACACATTATCTGGTCATTTTCACCTCGCTGTGCGCAAATTGGCTGCCACATTTCCTACATTATAATAGTGACTACACTTCAAAAGGACTTCATTGGATGTGAAGCACTTTGGGATGTCCTGAGGTCATGAAAGGCACTGTACAAATACAAGTCTTTCTTTCTTTACATTTATGCTCCCATCTTAATAATAGTGCATGTAGAATCATAGAAAGGTTACAGCATGGAAGGAGGCCATTTGGCCCATTGAGTCTGTGCTGGCTCTCTGCGAGAACAATCCAGCTAGTCCCACTCCTCTGCCCTATCCCCATAGCCCTGCAAATTTTTTCCCTTCAAGTACTTATCCAGTTCCCTTTTGAAGGCCGTGATTGAATCTGCCTCCACCACCTGCTCCGGCAGTGCATTCCTCATCACAACCACTCACTGTGTAAAAAAGTTTTTCCCTCATGTCACCCTTGGTTCTTTTGCCAATCACCTTAAATCTATGTCCTCTGGTTCTTGACCCTTCCGCCAATGGGAACAGTTTTTCTCCATCTACTCTGTCTAGACCTTTCATGATTTTGAATACCTCTATCAAATCTCCTCGCAACCTTCTCTGTTCCAAGGAGAGCAATCCCAGCTTCTCCAGTCTATCCACGTAACTAAAGTCCCTCATCCCTGGAATCATTCTAGTAAATCTCTTCTGCACCCTAAGGCCTTCACATCCTTCCTAAAGTGCGGTACCCTGAACTGGACACAATACTCCAGTTGTGGCTGAACCAGTGTTTTATAAAGGTTCATCATGACGTCCTTGCTTTTGTACTCTGCCTCTATTTATTATAAAGCCCAGGATCCCGTATGCTTTTTTAACCACTTTCCCAACCGGCCCTGTCACCTTCAACAATTTGTGCACTTATACCCCCAGATCTCTGTTCCTGTACTCTGTTTAAAATTGTGCCCTTTAGTTTATATTGCCTCCCACATTCTTCCTAACTAAATGTATAACTTCACATTTTTCTGCGTTAAATTTCATCTGCCACGTATCCGTCCATGCCACCAGCTTGTCTATAGCCTCTTGAAGTCTGTCATTACTGTTCACCACACTTCCAAGTTTTGCGTCATCTGCAAATTTTGAAATTGTGCCCTGTATACCCAAATCATTAATGTATATCAAGAAAAGCAGTGGTCCTGGTACCGACCCTGGGGACCTTCTTCCACTCTGGAAAAACAGCCGTTCACCACTACTCTCTGTTTTCTGTTACTTAACCAATTCTGTATCCATGCTGCTACTGCCCCTTTTATTCTATGGGCTTCAGTCTTGATGACAACCCTATTATGTGGCACTTTATCAAACACCTTTTGAAAGTCCATATACACCACATCAACTGCATTTCCCTCATCGACCCTCTCTGTTACCTCATCAAAAAACTATCCGGTTAGTTTAACATGATTTGCCTTTAACAAATCCGAGTTGGCGTTCCCAATCAATCCACACTTGTCCAGGTGACTGCTATTTCTGTCCCGGATTATTGTTTCTAAAAGTTTTCCTACCGAGGTTAAACGGACTGGCCTCTTTTTTTTGAACAAGGGTCTAACATTTCCAATTTTCCAGTCCTCTGGCACCACCCCCGTATCTAAGGATGATTGGAAGATTATGGCCAGTACCTCCGCAATTTCCACCCTTACTTCCCTCAGCAACCTCGCACACATCCCATCTGGACCTGGTGACTTATCTATTTTATGATGTGGAGATGCCGGTGATGGACTGGGGTTGACAATTGTAAACAATTTTACAACACCAAGTTATAGTCCAGCAATTTTATTTGAAATTCACAAGCTTTCGGAGGCTTCCTCCTTCCTCAGGTGAATGCTGTGGAAATGAAATCCTCAAACCTCTCGCATTTATAAATCACAGAACAATACCTGGTGATTACAGACATTCTTTCCAACTGCCCGTTGCCAAGGCAATCAGTGAGGACGGCCTCAACCGGGATCTTGGGTTCATGTCACGCTACACATTACCCCACCAGCCAACAAATGTTATCTGTCTTTAATATAACGGGTCATTTGCTGTCTTTTCCATGTTTCTGCCTCTCTATCTCTGTTTTTTTTTGGTGGTTTGTATATTCGGAGACCTTGTAGGTAACACCTGTCTGTCTGCACACTGATTGCCTTGGCAACGGGCAGTTGGAAAGAATGTCTGTAATCTCCAGGTATTGTTCTGTGATTTATAAATGCGAGAGGTTCGAGGATTTCATTTCCACAGCATTCACCTGAGGAAGGAGGAAGCCTCCGAAAGCTTGTGAATTTCAAATAAAATTGCTGGACTATAACTTGGTGTTGTAAAATTGTTTACAATTATCTATTTTAAGTACAGCTAGCCTTTCCAGTACCTTCTCTATCAATTATTAGCCCATCCAGTATCTCAACTACATTTTCCTTTACCGAGACTCTGGCAGCATCATCTTCCTTGGTAAAGGCCAATGCAAAGTACTCAGTTAATACCTCGGCCATGCCCTCTGCCTCCATGAGTAGATCTCCTTTCTGGTCCCTAATCTGCCCCACCCCTCCTCTTACTACCCGTTTACTTGCCGATAGAAGACTTTTGGATTCCCTTTTAATGTCTATTCTCATACTCTGCCCCTCATTTCCTTTTTCACTTCCCCTCTGAACTTTCTATATTCAGCCTGGTTCTCACTTGTTTTATCAACTTGACATCTGTCATATGCCCCTTTTTTCTGTTTCATCTTACTCTCTCTTTTGTCATCCAGGGAGCTCTGGCTTTAGTTGCCCTACCTTTCTCCCTCGTGGGAATGTACCTGAACCGTCCCCTCCTTAAAAGGCCGCCCATTGTTCAATTATAGTTTTGCCTGCCAATCTTTGATTCCAATAATCCAGGCCAGATCCGTTCTCATCCCACTGAAATTGGCCCTCCAATTGAGGATTTTTACTTTAGTGTGGCTCATGTCCTTTTCCATAGCTATTCTAAACCTTATGATACTATGATCGCTGCTCCCTAAATGCTCCCCCACTAACACTTGAACCCCCTCATTCCCCAGAACCAAATCCAGCAAAGCCTCCTTCCTCGTTGGGCCAGAAACGTATCGGTTAAGAAAGTTCTCCTGAACACACTTCAAAAATTCCTCCCTCTCTTTGCCCTTTATGTTATTACTATCCCAGTCTATATTAGGATAGTTGAAGTCCCCCATTATCACTACTCTATGGCTTTTACACTTCTAATTTCCCTGTAAATTTGCTCCTCTGTATCCTTCCCACTAGTTGGTGGCCTATAGAATACACCCAGTAGTATAATGGCACCTCTATTGTTTCTTAACTTTAACCAAATAGACTGTCTTTAACCCCTCCAGGACATCCTTTCTCTCCAGCACTGCAATATTCTCCTTAGTCAATACTGCCAACCCCCTCTCCTTTCTTCCCTTCCCTATCTTTCCTGAACATCTTGTATCCAGGAATATTTAGTACCAATCCTGCCCCTTTTGAGCCAGGTCTCCGTTATCACCACTACATCATATTCCCATGTGGCTAATTGTGCCTGCAGCTCTCCAACCTTATTTAACATGCTTTGTGCGTTTACACACATGCACTGTAAACCAATCTTAGACTCTAGGATGTGTAAAGAAGTAAGTTCATATTTTATGAATGAAATGCTCAGTAAAGTCACTGGGATTGAAGTTCTGGCTGGGAGTTGGATGCTGTAGCGCACACACTACTAGTTCACCTGTTCTATTATTCCGCTAGCTGCAGTTGTATTGTTTAAACCTTCTTCTCTTTAATGACTTTCAGAATCTGCGAGGCAGCCAAAAGCCACAGCCTTCTGGAGCAAGAACTGGCTCATGCAGTCAACGCAAGCTCACATGCACTAAACAAAACCCACCCAAAGTTCCCAGAGGTAAGAAATGTGGCAAAGTAGCAGTCATGTCCTGTTGGGCCCAGTCAGTGGTCGTTGTGTCAACTGAATTCGTCCACACAGACTTGTCATTTAATTCTTTGGTAACACGCTTTACTGCTTTTGAACCTGGATTGAGTAGTCCCGTCCTTCTGGAAATGAAGATGATCAAAGTGCCTTAAGCAGCTAAATTTGAACTCATGAATCACATAATTAAAAAGGGATTAAACTGACAAATGTCATGGACAAGCTAACTCATTTTATTTAAAATGTTTCAAATGTGCCCCTGTAGCACTGCTCGCAGATGAAAGTAAAAATAATGGTGTCTCTTCCTTTAGTTCTATCTGTTCATCTCTCTCTGATTATTTCTGTCTCTGTCTTCCACTCTGTCTCACACTTTTTCCTTTTGTCATCTCTACTCATCATTCTTTCCCGCTTCCTCTATCTACCAAAAAAATGGACTGATTTTTCCCTTTCAAATAAATCTGTGGGATCTTGCTGAGTGTCAGTTCGAGTTGCCACGGCAACAATTGTGAGCATTGCTATAAAGGTTGTTTTTGGCTAATCTGTACACATATACTGACGTTGGCCGGGGTAGGCCATGTTTTATTCTACAGATAAGGATGGATGTGGGCAATTCATCTCTAGTGTAAACAGACCTGCCTCATCCCTCCTCAGATCCTCCAAAACAAGTAGAAAGAGAAGAACACAGAGGGTCTCCACCTTCTGAATTTTGGTTGCAGCAGCTATGCAATAAAAAGTTGAAGCCAGTGCTCATCTGCACCACCACTGGTAATGCATCGCAAATGGTTGACCCTCCCGAGAGAGTTTATAGGCATACACAAACTTGGACTAGCTGGTCTTTTCCTGCCCGTCATCAAGACTTCCCCACAGAACAGTGATACCCAGAACATCAAGATTAGGCACCTACAACAACATGCATTTATATAGCATCTTTAATACAGTAAAACATCCCAAGTTGCTTCACAGGAGCGTTATCAAACAAATTTTGACACCAAGCCACATGAGGAGATATTAGGACAGGTGACCAAAAGCTTGGTCAAAGAGGTAGGTTTTAAGGAGCGTCTTTAAAGGAGAAGAGAGGCAGAGGGGTTTAGGGAGGGAATTCCAGAGCTTAAGGCCTAGGCAGCTGGGGGCACGGCCACCAATGGTATAGCAATTAAAATCAGGGATGCGCAAGAGGCAAGAATTGGAGGAGTGCAGAGATCTTGGAGGGTTAGAATCATAGAATCATAAAAATATGACTGGAAGGCTGTTTCCAGTGGGGTTCTGCAGGGCTCAGTACTAGGTCCCTTGCTTTTTGTGGTAGATATTAATAATTTAGACCTAAATGTAGGGGGCATGATTAGAAGTTTGCAGATGTTACAAAATTGGCCATGTGGTTGATAGTGAGGAGAAAAGCTTCCAGGCACAGAAGGAGGCCATTTGGCCCATCGTGTCTGTGGCAGTCGAAAAAGAGCTATCCAGCCTAATCCCACGTTCTAGCTCTTGGTCCGTAGCCTTGTAGGTTATGGCACCTCAAGAGCACATCCAAGTACTCTTTAACTGCAGTGAGGGTTTTTCCCACACCACCCTCTCAGGCAGTGAGTTCCAGACCCCCACCACCCTCAGTGAAAAAATTTCTCCTCAACGCCCTTTAATCCTTCTACCAGTCACTTTAAATCTATGCCCCCTGGTTATTGACCTCTCTGCTAAGGGGAATAGGTCCTTCCTATCCACTCTATCTAGGCCCCTCATAATTTTATATACCTCAATTAAATCACCCCTCAGCCTCCTCTGTTCCAAAGAAAACAACCCCAGCCTATCAAATCTTTTCTCATAGCTAAAATTCTCCAGCCCTGGCAACATCCTCGTAAATCTCCTCTGTACCCTCTCTAGTGCAATTACACCCTTCCTGTAAAAAGGTGACCAGAACTGTACGCAGTACTCAATCTGTGGCCTAACTAGTGTTTTATACAGTTTTAGCATAACCTCCCTGCTCTTATATTCTGTGCCTTGGCTAATAAAGGAAAGTATTCCATATGCCATAACCACCTTATCTACCTGTCCTCCTACCTTCAGGCATCTGTGAACATGCTCTCCAAGGTCCCTCTGGTCCTCTACACCTTTCAGTATCCTCCCATTTATTGTGTATTCCCTTGCCTTATTTGCCCTCCCCAAATGCATTACGTCACTTCTCTGGATTGAATTCCATTTGCCACTTTTCTGCCCACCTGACCAGTCCACTGATATCTTCCTGTAGTCTACAGCTTTCCTCCATACAAAAATTGGCTGTGTGGTTGATAGTATTATATGCAAAATTCCTAATCATGCCCCCTACATTTAAGTCTAAATCATTAATATCTACCACAAAAAGCAAGGGACCTAGTACTGAGCCCTGCAGAACCCCACTGGAAACAGCCTTCCAGTCACAAAAACACCCGTCGACCATTACCCTTTGCTTCCTGCTACTGACCCATTTTTGGATCCAACTTGCCACTTTCTCTTGGATGATGGTCGGAGCCTCCGCTGTTTCCTCCCCTGCTTCTCTAACAGCCTGGGATACATTTCATCCAGGCCTAGCAATTTATCTACTTTCAAAGATGCTAAACCCTATAATATTTCCTTTCTCTACATTTATCCCATCCAATATTTCAGACACCTCTTCCTTAACTACAATGTCTGCATCGTCTCCCTCGTTCGTGAAGACAGACACAAAGTATTCATTAAGAACCATACCCATGTCTTCTGTCTCCACACACCGGTTACTTTTTTGGTCTCGAAGAGGCCCTTTTCTTTCCTTAGTTATCCTCTTGCTCTTTATGTATTTATAAAACATCTTTGGGTTTTCCTTGATTTTACTTGCCAATGTTTTTTCATGCCCCCTGTATGCTTTCCTAATTGTAGGGCTGGAGGAGATAAGAGATAGGGAGGGGCAAGACCATGGAGGGAGTTGAAAACAATGGAGAGAATTTTAAAATCAAGCATTTCCAGACTGGGAGCCAATGTAGATCATTGAGTACAGGGGTGATGGATGAACGGGACTTGGTCCAAGTTAGGATACGGGCAGCAGAGTTTTGGATGAGCTCAAGTTTGTGGAGGGTTGAAAATGGGAGGCCAGCCAGGAGAGCATTGGAATAGTTGAGTCTGGAGGTAACAAAGACATGGATGAGGGTTTCAGCAGCAGATGAGTTGAGGCAGGGGTGGAGATGGGCAATATTACAGAAGTGGAAGTAGGCAGTCTTGGTGATGGAGCAGATATGTGGTTGGAAGCTTTTCTCAGGGTCAAATAGGACTCCAAGGTTGCGAACGGTCTGGTTCAGCCTCAGACAGTGGCCAGGGAGAGGGATGGAGTCCAGCACCCATACCCACCATCAGTCACCCCATAATCTCATGGGAGGGGCAAAAAACAAACTGAAAAAAGCCCATAGCCAAATCAGGAGGGAGGGGAGAAAAAAATCTGGGAAATTCCTCTCCGACCCCCTTAGGCAATCAAAGCTAGTCCAGGAAACCACACAGATCTCATGCTGTTTTACCTACATTTTATAAGACGTGATCTTGAAGGCATGTAAAGAGTCTGTATTTACCACCTGAGCCAGTAAATTATCCTGTTTACAGCACTATCCATGTTTGTTAGTTGGACATCATTCCCGGGAGTGAAGACTAATGATTATTTTGCATCTAACACCTCTGCTATGCCCTAACTTTCCACATGAATCCATCCTTACGTGTCTCTCGGTGGTCCTACACAGTTATTAGTGACTTCTGACTCTTTACATAACTAAAAAAAAAGTCCTTACAAACATACAGACAGGAGAAGACCCTCTGGTCCATCCAGCCTGTGCATCACAATATATACACTCCCACCCCAAACCATGTGATCTCCTGCAACAAGCTAAAAACCCAGACCAATTTGGGGGGAAAAAATCTTGGAAATTCCTCTCTGACCACCCCCCCCCCCCCTTAAGCAGTCAACACTAGTCCAAGAGATCACTCTGGCCCTGATAATGCTATGCAGTTACTTACTTACCTTTTTTTACAAAGCAATTTCCACCCCAGCCAGAAACAGTTCCAGCTCTCACTTGAAGGATTTCAGCACGAGCCAGCAGTCTGTTTATTTGCCATTGCTCCCACAATTATCAACAGTCTTCTTTTCCATTAATCTCTTCGTTTCTCTAGTAGTTGCTTTTATTACCCTTAAGTGTGTGTAATATTTATCTCTTCTTATGAGCTGTCTCTCTTTAACCTGTAGAAGTAATTTTGTTTCAGCCTAATTTGTGCTTGCACATTTCTGGTTAGCCATTTTGGTTTAGTGTCACCATGTGTCTTTTTAGTAACCCTTGGGACATACATGGCTTCTTTTTGCTTGAGAGTGGTTTCAGAAAAACTACCCATTTATTTTTTTTTTACTCGTTCATGGGATGTGGATGTTGCTGGCGAGGCTGGCATTTATTGCCCATCCCTAATTGCCCTTGGTGGTGGTGAGCCGCCTTCTTGAACCCCTGCAGTCCATGTGGTGAAGGTTCTCCCACAGTGCTGTTAGGAAGGGAGTTCCAGGATTTTGACCCAGTGATGATGAAGAAACGGCGATATATTTCCAATTTCTCAGCATCTATTTCCCTACACCAAGTTATAGTCCAACAAATTTATTTTAAATTCCACAAGCTTTCGGAGGCTTCCTCCTTCCTCAGGTGAATGGTGTGGAAATGACATTTTCGAATCCTTCGCATTTGAAAATCACAGAACAATGCCTGGTGATTACTGCCCGTTGCCAAGGCAATCACAGTGAGCAGACAGAAAGGTGTCACCTAAAAGGCCACCGAATATACAAACCCCCCCAAAAAAAGAGAGAGAGAGAGAGAGAAGGAAGACAGTCAATGACCCGTTATATTAAAAACAGATAACATTTGTTCGCTGGTGGGGTTACGTGTAGTGTGACATGAACCCAAGATCCCGGTTGAGGCCGTCCTCATGGGTGCGGAACTTGGCTATCAATTTCTGCTCGACAATTTTGCGTTGTCGTGTGTCTCGAAGGCCGCCTTGGAGTATGCTTACCCGAAGGTCGGTGGCTGAATGTCCATGACTGCTGAAGTGTTCCCCGACAGGGAGAGAACCCTCCTGTTTGGCGATTGTTGCGCGGTGTCCGTTCATCCGTTGTCACAGCGTCTGCATGGTCTCGCCAATGTACCATGCTCTGGGGCATCCTTTCCTGCAACGTATGAGGTAGACAACGTTGGCCGAGTCACAGGAGTACGAACCGTGCACCTGGTGGGTGGTGTCCTCTCGTGTGATGGTGGTATCTGTGTCGATGATCTGGCATGTCTTGCAGAGGTTACCGTGGCAGGGTTGTGTGGTGTCGTGGACGCTGTTCTCCTGAAAGCTGGGTAATTTGCTGCGAACGATGGTTTGTTTGAGGTTGGGTGGCTGTTTAAAGGCGAGTAGTGGAGGTGTGGGGATGGCCATAGCGAGGTGTTCGTCATCATTGATGACATGTTGAAGGCTGCGGAGAACATGGCGTAGTTTCTCCGCTCCGGGGAAGTACTGGACGACGAAGGGTACTCTGTTGGTTGCGTCCCGTGTACTTCCCCGGAGCGGAGAAACTACGCCATGTTCTCCGCAGCCTTCAACATGTCATCAATGATGACGAACACCTCGCTATGGCCATCCCCACACCTCCACTACTCGCCTTTAAACAGCCACCCAACCTCAAACAAACCATCGTTCGCAGCAAATTACCCAGCTTTCAGGAGAACAGCGTCCACGACACCACACAACCCTGCCACGGTAACCTCTGCAAGACATGCCAGATCATCGACACAGATACCACCATCACACGAGAGGACACCACCCACCAGGTGCACGGTTCATACTCCTGTGACTCGGCCAACGTTGTCTACCTCATACGTTGCAGGAAAGGATGCCCCAGAGCATGGTACATTGGCGAGACCATGCAGACGCTGTGACAACGGATGAACGGACACCGCGCAACAATCGCCAAACAGGAGGGTTCTCTCCCTGTCGGGGAACACTTCAGCAGTCATGGACATTCAGCCACCGACCTTCGGGTAAGCGTTCTCCAAGGCGGCCTTCGAGACACACGACAACGCAAAATCGTCGAGCAGAAATTGATAGCCAAGTTCCGCACCCATGAGGACGGCCTCAACCGGGATCTTGGGTTCATGTCACACTACACGTCACCCCACCAGCGAACAAATGTTATCTGTTTTTAATATAACGGGTCATTGACTGTCTTCCTTCTCTCTTTATTTTGGGGGGTTTGTATATTCGGTGGCCTTTTAGGTGACACCTTTCTGTCTGCTCACTGTGATTGCCTTGGCAACGGGCAGTAATCACCAGGCATTGTTCTGTGATTTTCAAATGCGAAGGATTCGAAAATGTCATTTCCACACCATTCACCTGAGGAAGGAGGAAGCCTCCGAAAGCTTGTGGAATTTAAAGTAAATTTGTTGGACTATAACTTGGTGTTGTAAAATTGTTTACAATTGTCAACCCCAGTCCATCACCGGCATCTCCACATCTATTTCCCTAGCCAATTTAGTTGACCAATCAACTTCTTCCAAGACTTCAGCCAGTTTATTGAAATTAGCCCTCTTGAAGTCAGGGACCAACATTATATTGTTAATAGTCTTTGCTTGGCTAATGAGATTACATCTAATTATGCTGTCCAGGTGTTGCCCCGTATGGAGTTGCAATACAGCTGCAGGATGAGTTCTAAAATCTAGGTGAAGAACTTGAGAGCCCATAGTCATATCACTAACACTTTGTTTTTTTAACTCAAAATCATTAATTGTATCTACAAACATTTTAGCTAATTTACCCACCACACTTGATGGTTCACCATCAATCCATTTTATACAAGGAAAGCTGAAGTCCCCCAGAATACAGACGTGGCCTAATCTAGGTGCTGTAACAATTGCTGACGAAAGGGCTTTGTTTCCAAGATGTCCTTGTCCTGGAGGTCTATAACAGGTGCCAATTAATAAATTAGACCCATCAGCTTGAATTAATTGTACCCAGATAGATAATCCTTTATCCCTTAACGCATTGACCAGGTCTTTGTATTCGGATAGGAATTTCTTTGTTCTACACATTATATCGTTTGTGCTTATGTGAAGTGCAACCACAGTTCCAGCTTTCTTACCTTTCATAAGGTTGCCTACTCTGTCTTGGAGACCTTTTACCTTTGCACCTGAAAAATAAAGAACTGCGTGGGACAATGCCGTACCTTTACGTAGCTTGCTATCAGTGTGTCAAACGATGGAGTCACCCGATGAATGAGCATGCTGCCTTACCTATCTCTCAGTCTTAGCCTTGGCCTTCTTCCCAATTGTCTTGCCCTTCTTCTGAGTTGGTTCCTTCATGGATCAACTTAATCCCAATCACCCTGCTGAGCCTGAACCTCCTCAAGCTCTGTTCCTCCACCATGCCCAGTAGCTGACTGCTGTGTGACCCATTGCCTTGGGGTAGTACTACTGAATCATGAACCTCGTGCTATATCCTCCTGGTTCAGTGAGATATAGCTGCCGAAAGCTGTTACTCGCGTGCTCTTGGGCAGGAAACTCTTCTGTAATTCTTCCCCTTGCTGGAGTGATACTTTGAAATCTGACTGTTACTTAAGCTTAGTAATACCAGGTTTGACCTGGAGTAAAATGCTCACTCTTTGGTTTGTCTGCAGCTGTGCAATGCTGTGTTTAACAAGGCCTTTTCTGGTTTAAACAGCCTATTTTCTCCCTAGTTGTTAACCTTTTATACTCCTTATTTTGAGTGAAAGAAATGCTCAGAGAGGCACCAAACACTGATAGATTGTTCATTGATGCTTTCTACAGTTTGTATCACATATTTAATTCCTTGCGACAATTAGCAACCTTGGGCCCATAGCTGGTAGGGGTTGCAGCCATTGCTGTATATACAAGTCTGACTGTGTAGAAAGCCACATCCATTCCTATCCATTGCACACAACAGGGGGGTAAATTTACCAACCCCGTGCTCCTAATGGAGAGCCACACACAAAGGACTACGACTCTGCAATGCCCATTCCCCAACCAACGGTCCCTTCAAAGAGGCCTAACCTCCAGGAGTGTGTGATCGGTGAATATTACCCTAGGGTTCCACTGGATTTCTTCTTGTGAATGACCTTTGTTTTTATGGTTGGGTCTGGTCTCCTGAATGACCAGGAGTAGAATTTACAAGCAATGTTGTTAGTAGCAAGTTGTGTCATCGCCAATGAAATTACCGTCAACACATTTACATTACATTGAATGTACAGCAAAAAATCGGGCTAATCAGCCCACCGGGTCCATGCCAGTGTTTATGCTTCACATGAGCCTCCTCCCACTTACTTCATCTCATCCTTTCAGCATATCCTTCTATTCCTTTCTCCCTCATGTACTTATCTAGCTTCCCCTTAAATGCATCTATGCTGTTCGCCTCAACTACTCCATGTGGTAGTGAGTTCCACATTCTCACCACTCTGGGTAAAGAAGTTACTCCTGAATTCCTTATTGGATTTATTAGTGACTATCTTATATTTATGACCCCTAGTTTTGGACTCTCGACAAGTGGAAACATTTTCTCTACGTCTATCCTTTAAAACCCTTTCATAATCTTAATGGCCTCTATCAGGTCACCCCTCAGCCTTCTCTTTTCTTGATGTGGAGATGCCGGTGATGGACTGGGGTTGACAATTGTAAACAATTTTACAACACCAAGTTATAGTCCAGCAATTTTATTTTAAATTCACAAGCTTTCGGAGGCTTCCTCCTTCCTCAGGTGAACGATGTGGAAAACGATTTTCCACATCGTTCACCTGAGGAAGGAGGAAGCCTCCGAAAGCTTGTGAATTTAAAATAAAATTGCTGGACTATAACTTGGTGTTGTAAAATTGTTTACAATTCTCTTTTCTTGAGTAAAGAGCCCCAGCTTGTTCAATCTTTCCTGATAGCTGTACCCTCTCAGTTCTGGTATCATCCTTGTAAATCTTTTTTGCACCTTCTCCAATGCCTCTATATTGTTTTTATAATATGGAGACCAGGACTGTTCACAGTATTCCAAGTGTCGTCTAACCAAGGTTCTATACTAGTTTAACGTAACTTCTCTGCTTTTTAATTCTATACCTCTAGAAATGAACCCCGGTGCTTGATTTGCATTTTATTATGGCCTATCAACCTCTGTTGCTACTTGTAGTGATTTGTGTATCTACATCCCTACATCCCTTTGCTCCTCTTCCCCATTTACACTCTTCACTTGTGCAGATGAATGACAATATTTAAACAGGAGCTAAGTCAGCAGGCTTATCTCGTTTTTGTTTCCTCTCTCCAGAGTCTCACCAGGAACACAGCAATTGAGATTGCCAGTAATGTGAAAGCCCTGCATAATGAAACGGAATCATTGCTTGTTGGAAGAGTTCCTCTGGTAAGGTGGTGGCATCTGTCGATACTGCTGGCAAATAATTCTACAGATCATGTCTAACATGGGTGTTCCAAGTGTTTCTTTTTGTGGACCGTATAGGTGCATGCTGCAGATACTCAGGGCCACATACAAACAAACAAAACTGATGGGCAGGAAAAGACCAGCTGGTCCATCAGTCCTGCCCTACACTCATGATGGCCAGACATCATGTTCAGACACTTGCCCTTTCCATGGCCTCTATATTAAGCATGTGCGGGGACCAAAACTGGACATGGTGTTGGACACCCCTGATGTATAATCTTCTGAACTAGTCTAATCCTGCGTTTACTGTTAAAGAAGATAATTCTGGTTTTAAATAAGTTGGCATGGTTTTGGGAGGCCTTCCTTAGTATATTCCTGAAGTGATATTAATGAGTTTCTCTTTGACCTCGTAGTCCCACACAGAGTGCCTGTGGAGCAAGAAACAGATAGTGAGGGCAACTGCTAACGACTAACCTCAAAAAGAAACCAAAAACAGAAAATAATGGAAATAGCCTTTGTCAGAACTGGGAACCGTTGCTCATCAGACACAGTGCACCATGCCAAAATGAACCGGCTTGCCAGATAACACAGCATCAGTTGATTTAAATATTTTTGTGGCGCCCATAACGTGTATCACGTGACATGGGTTTGGGGGGCCAGATTGGCTGGCATGGACAGCCAGTGGACACTGCTTGCTGCCCTGAGAGTGCGCTCATTTTTATGGGGCGTTAAGTGAGCTTGCAGTATTTATCCATTGAAGGCAAAAGGAGTGCACAGTAGAGACAAGCACAAAGCTCCACGCAAAAAGGAGAAGAGCATGAGATGGAAATGAGTCAGATGGGAGGGAGAGATAGCAGGGGCTTGGAATGGAACGGAGGGGGGAGAGCCATCAGGGACTGGAGATTGAACTGAGTCGGGTGGGGGGGGGGGGAGGGAGAGAGAGACATCAGGGACTTGGAACGGAACTGAGTTGGGTGAAGTTGCTAATGGTTGGAAAAATTTCACCACCAACAGTCCTATTTTAACCTCTGGGTGCATATGTTTCAAACTAGACCAGTCTCACCCCGCTGTGTCGCACCCAAGCACATTTTATGATACCCGAAAGCCTTAGTGCATTATAAATGCGATGACTGTAATCAATCAAACCACGCAGATCTGTGTGTTTAATTTGGAACTGATAGCAGCCACAGCAATATTTATTGTGAACTCAGGGACTAACTATTTTATTGTTTGCACTTCTGACAGCAACTGGACTCGCCTCAGGAAGAGCAGCTGTCTGCAGCATTACACAGTGTGGATGTTGAGCTGCAAAAGCTTGCAGAGATCCCGTGGCTTTATCATGTGCTACAGCCAACAGCTGAAGAGGTATGGAGCACCACTGTTACTTATTTGCCATTTATAAAAACAAAGGGCCCTAAATTCTGCAATATTCCTGGGGCCATCTGGGGCGCGATGGCGGAGGGCAAGTGCAGGTATTGGGACGGGGCCCATTAGATGATGGCTGGGCATGCGTAGGGAGGAGGCAAGGGGACCCCTCTTTGAAGTCTACGACATGGATGGAGGTGGGATTGGCGGGATGGTGCCATGCACTGCAATTCCCGCCTCTGGTACCCCCGAACATACTGTACGTCCACATGCAGCAGGAGTACCGTACTCTCGGAAAGACGGAAGTGGGGCCCACCACACTCTTGAATGCAGTTGGCTGCTGTGTCAGCCGTGGCTCAATTGGTAAAGATTTCACCTCCGAATCCCACTCAAGTCCCGCTCTACTTGAGCCTATAATCTAGTCTGATGCTTAGGTGCAGTGCTGAGGGAGCGCTGCACTGTCAGAGGTGCTGTCTTTCGGTTGAGACTTTAAACCGAGGCCTTGTCTGCCCTCTCAGGTGGACGTAAAAGATCCCACGGCATTATTTCAAAGAAGAACAGGGCAGTTCTCCCTGGCGTTCTGGCTAATATTTATCCCTCAACTAACATCACTAAAAAAACAAATCATCTGGTCATTATCACTTTGCTGTTTGTGGGATCTTGCTGTGTGCCAAATTGCCTGCCACGTTTCCTACATGAAGTGACCACACTTCAAAAAGTACGTAATTGGCTGTAAAGTGCTTTGGGATGCCCTGAGGTCGTGAAAGGTGTTATATAAATGCAAGTCTTCCATATCCTGCTCTCCCCTCCCCATCCCCCTGTCAGAAATCAGATTTCCACCCTTACCCACCCCAGCAATTTCAGGGTCTTATTACCCATTACCACCTTTCTTGCCTTGCACTATCATCTCTTTTGTCATTTAATCACTCCTGCCCTCCACCCTATCACAGACCTTCCCTTTTGTTCTTTCTTCCCCTCGACTTTCCTCCTCCCCCCCACCCCCCCCCCCCCCCGTCCTTGGCTCCGTACTTGCTTATAAACTGTTAAATCTTTACTTCTTCCAGTTCTGATAAAAAGGTCTTCGACCTGAAACATTAACTCTGTTTCTTTCTCCACAGATGCTGCCTGACTTGCTGAGTATTTGCAGCATTTTCTGTTTTTATTTCAGATTTCCAACAGCCACAGTATTTTGCTTTTGATCTAGTGTTTAATTCAATGCCACCTCTCTTCCAGGAATGCCCACCCTGAAGATGTTCGGCTCTTCTCTCCGACAGGATTTCCGTTTGCCTCTTATACCTTGTTCACCTTCATTGCTTTCCGTTTCCCTTCTTGTGTTTGATGAGGCTTCTACTAAAACTCGCTTTCACAGCCACATCTCTTTCTTCAGCGACTTGTCTCCTGCTCCGACTTCTTCCACATGGATTCCAACTTAAATTCCACCCATGAATACAAATATCTCCATGGTATTCAGCGTTCCTCGAACCGCTGTTCTTGCCGCTCAACGCCATGCACCACCACATGTACGCTCTCGAACTCTCTCTTCAGCAGCACCGCCTCACTCTGTTTCAGAGTTCTCCTGGTCCGCAGTTCCATTTCATCCTTCGCCCCCATCCAGCGCTTTAACAAAAAACTTTTTTTCTTCCTTTTAAGTGTACTTTACTTGTCCCATTATCACCCTCCTTGCCTTGCACCATCATCCCTTTTGTCATTTAATCACTCTTGTCCTCCACCCTAATACAGACCTTCCCTTTTGTTCTTTCCTTCCCCCCCCCCCCCCCAACCCTTTCCCTGGCTCTGTACTTGCTTAAAAACTATTAAATCTTTAACTTCTTGTAGTTCTGATGAAAGGTCTTCGACCTGAAACATTAACTCTGTTTCTTTCTCCACAGATGCTGCCTCACTTGCTGAGTATTTCCAGCATTTTCTGTTTTTATTTCAGGGCCTTAATTTGGTGAATTTTCTACTCATTAAGGTGACGATGACACAAAGATAGGCCGTGTGGTTGATAGTGAGGAGGAAAGCTGTAGACTGCAGGAAGATATCAGTGGACTGGTCAGATGGGCAGAAAAGTGGCAAATGGAATTCAATCCAGAGAAGTGTGAGGTGATGCATTTGGGGAGGGCAAACAAGGCAAGGGAGTACACAATAAATGGGAGGATACTGAGAGGTGTCGAGGAAGTGAGGGACCTTGGAGTGCATGTCCACAGATCCCTGAAGGTAGCAGGAAAGGTAGATAAGGTGGTTAAGAAGGCATATGGAATGCTTTCCCTTATTACCCGAGGCATAGAATATAAGAGCAGGGAGGTTATGCTGGAACTGTATAAAACACTGGTTAGGCCACAGCTTGAGTACTGCGTACAGTTCTGGTCACCACATTACAGGAAGGATGTAATTGCACTGGAGAGGGTACAGAGGAGATTTACGAGGATGTTGCCAGGACTGGAGAATTTTAGCTATGATGACAGGATGGATAGGCTGGTGTTGTTTTCCTTGGAACAGAGGAGGCTGTGGGGTGATTTGATTGAGGTGTACAAAATTATGAGGGGCCTAGATAGAGTGGATAGGAAGGACCTATTTCCCTTAGTGGAGAGGTCAATAACCAGGGGGGAAAGATTTAAAGTGATTGGTAGAAGGATTAGAGCGGAATTGAGGAAAAATGTTTTCACCCAGAGGGTGGTGGGGGTCTGGAACTCACTGCCTGAGAGGGTGGTAGAGGCAGAAACCCTCAACTCATTTAGAAAATACCTGAAGAGCTGTGACCTGCAGGGCTACGGACCAAATGCGGGAAAGTAGGATTAGCCTGGGTGGCTCGTTTCTCAGCAGGCACGGACACGATGGGCCGAATGGCCTCCTTCTGTGCCATAAATTTTCTATGATTCTATGACCCTGCTAGGGAAAGGGACTCCTTTAGCACCCTATGTTAGCATCAAACGCTCGCAGGTCAGGCACGGACTCTCCTTTGTGTGTGTGTATATATGTATACGTATATATATATTTTTTTAATTCATAATATATATACATAACCCAGCTGGTCCCACCTCCGATCAGCTGGATAGACAGATATGACAGTGAGCTTATTTCACCAGTCCTGTGGGGAGCCCAAGAGACAATGGTTTGGCTACAGGTGGTCAGAAGATGCAGCTGAGTCTGTGCACGCCGAAAATGGTGGCAGCCCTGTGTCGAGACCGTTGTTGGGAATTTTTTTTCAGTGTAGGGGAGGAACTATTAGTGGCAAGTCTGATAAAACAAGTCATTCTGTCACCAGCTGCAGCCAATTAAAAACACTCCTCGTTGGGTCCCAATTTGGGCCTTCCCCTCTTGAGAGTCCTTACTCCTGCTGCACTGCATGTAGCAACGGTCCACCTAAAGGGAAAGGAAGGGGACGAGTTCACTCTGCACTGCTCTCATAACAAGCTCCCACTAGCTGGTTACAGGGGTAAATTCACCGATCCTACACTCCCAGCACAGAACCACGTTCAGAGAGAACACATGGAGGTAGGACTACAACACTGTACTGCCAATTCTCCGACCCTTTGAGCATGACAGGATCGGTGCAACAACAACAACAACTTGCATTTATATCGCGCCTTTAACGTAGTAAAACGCCCCAAAACACTTCACAGGAGCGTAATCAAACAAAATTTGACACCGAGCCATATAAAGCGATATTAGGACAGGTGTCTAGATCAAAGAGGTAGGTTTTAAAGAGTATCTTAAAGGTGAAGAGAAAGGTAGAGAGGAGGGAGGGAATACCAGAGCTTAGACCATAGACAGCTGAAGGCTGCAGTCTTGGCAGAAACTTGGCAAGTTGCTTGTCTGGTCAACTTACAGTGTATAGTGAGTATAGAAACCTAGAGAGGTGAAAGTGAGGAAAATAATTTTCCATTGGAAAACCTTTGAACTAGTGGAGCTGACCACCTGCAGAACTGACATCTTCAGGCAAAATATGCCCCCTGCCTCCGCCTGGGCTCCCAAAGTGCCTGACTTGACCTGAACCCTCCTGTATTTGCAGGTTATTCAAAACACCCAGATGTTCCACTGGTGCAAGCCTTGCATCTGGTAGCAGGGTTGGGAGGTCAGCTGCTGCAGTCCTGAGAGCAGGCCGCTGCCCCGAGAGGCCGCCGAGCGCTGCCTCGAGAGGCCATAAATAGAAGACCTGCCACTTGAATCTCTTCTTGCTGCACCCAACAAAAAAAGAAGGAACTTGCCTTCTGCCCGGCTCCAACAGTTGGCACCCAGGCTCTGCTCATCCTCCAATCATGAGAGGAGTAGGGTGCAAGGCATAAGGTCCACTATCAGTGGGCAAATTTCCAAATGGGTCTGGAGTCCACAGAGGAAAATGGGACAGGAGGCACCTTTGCCTCACCCCCGCCTCACTAGCAGGGGTTTTCCATGTTTGTAACAGCTGTGGGCATAACCGCTCCATCCCCACTTCTGCCTCCACCCCCGGGAAGCCCCTGGGCAATGCAAAGGAGCAGAAATCTGGTGTAACAAGTCCCCACCCCTTTCTTCCCTGCTTTTCCCCTGGGAGTTGAGGCACAACACAGAGGGAAATTAGCCCTGTTATCTCCAAGTCACAAAGTAAATGTGAAGTCCAGAACACAGTAATGAGATTAGTGTGTGTGCTCTGTGCTATAAATAAGAGTGTGAGTGGATTGTTTAGAATTGAGCGTGTGTGGGAAGTTCTGCTGCTTGTGTCAGTGCTGTGCCACAAACACTTTTTATCACAGTGTTAGGTTTGAGAGAGTGAAGGCCGCTCATAATGTCGTGATTTCCAGTCCCTCCTGTTCCATCCGCTAGGTTTACAAAGTGCGTGTCGGTACCCAGTGCTATACAATGACTCCTGCACGTCGTCTACTGGCAAACATGAGAGCAGTTAGCAACTTGTAGGAGAATGGTTTTGCTGAATAGAGCCGGATCTATTATTCAGAAGGCTTCACGGACTTATAAAGCATTTAAATGACCAAGAAATCAAACCGTGATCTAATTTTCAACAGGACCATTCGTTGGAATTTGCCAAAAGAAACAGTCGAAGTGCTATGTTCCGAATTGTGCCAAAGTTTAAGAAAGAGAAAAGCCAAAGGCATAAGTCAGCCCCTCAGCCAGGTAAGGTGTTGTTTTTCTTGTCCAATGATAGCTGATTGTCTCTCACCACTTCAGCTGTGGGTGGGTGTTTCCGCAGGTACAGAATCCCTTTCGGGGGATCTTTGATTCTGCACAGAAATGTCTGGGGTGATGGGAGAGTATAACTGGGAATGAGAGCAGGTTCCAGGTACTATAAATTCAAGGGCTGAACTGGGAAAAGGTATATATAGCAGGTAGATGTTACCAATGAGCATTGCCAGCACAGAGCTTCACCCGCCTCCTGAATTTGGGCTCAGTGGTCAGTGCACCCCGCACGGTTACCCACCCATTAGGAATTCCTGATACACGCGACTGCCTCATGGGGCTCTGCACCAAGAGTAATGTTGTAAAATCTACCCTTTGAGACCTGGAGGAAAAAACAGGAAAATGTTTCAAGCTCGAAATTTTATGAAGTCCAAATGCGAAATCTAATTGTTGAATGATCTTCCAGTTACCTATCCTCATGCATGGCATAGTTACTGTTAGTGCAGTTAAATCCTTTTAAGTGAATATTGTATTGGAAATGTTAGCACAAAGGAATGCTTACATTGGCATGACCTTTTGTGTAATTGTAATTTCAACGAGACACTTTTGCATCTTGAATTAACATTGAAAAGCAAGAAAAAATAGGTTCAAAAGGATTCCAGAAGGGATTTCCCCAGTATAACACTTTGATTCCATCTGACGGATCTGTCATGCGCAGAAACCCAAACCATAAGGAAGAGTCTCCGAACTACTGAGAAATCCACATGAGTAGAGCTGATCTCTCCCCACAGGGTCACAATCCAGCTCACTTTAAGTCCAGGTTGACCAGAGCCATGTCTTGGGTCCCCTAAGTGTGTGTACAGGTACTACTGCAGTTTAACCAGCTAAATGTTTGCAATTACCCAGCATTTAGCACTGAGAAGCTTTCCAATGCTTTGTGTAGCAAATCATCCTACATTTCAGGGCAATTGACATGCAGGAGGTCAATGGCAAGAATCTCAGTCTCCAATAATAGGTCGACCCTCTGGGTACCATTAATGAATCAGGCTGGCTAGTCCACGGTCAACAGTGCCCTGGAGGATCGTGGACCTGCCTGGTTCAGGTATGGCATTACTAAATCTTCCACAGGAGATAGACTCAGTACCAATTTCTATTGCTAGGTATGTAGAGCCAACTGTACCCCAAACAGACTCTGCTTATCTCCCCAACCCTCACTCCCCCCACACACACGCACACAAGGAAAATAATCACTAGTTGGTCATTGGACAATTGACAAGCACCAGCATGACCCTTGTTAGATTGACAGCAGGAACCAGCAGTTCCATCCAGACAACCTGGTGAGCAGCCCAACTCACCATTAAATGTGTGAGTGCATTGCTGCCATCCTCTTCACCACCACATGGATACACACCATACCCCGCTGGATGGCACAGAGTCTCAGCGGCAACTGTCTGCCAGTCTGCAACTCAATGAAGGTAGGTACCGGACTTGCTTACATATTTATCTCCCAGGTCCCACCTTCCAGCAACCTGTCATCCGAAGTCTCAGTTTCCTTACCAGTCATTTGACAGAAATCTGCCTTCAACATGGTGAAAGGACCTACACAGTACGCCAGCCATCTTGATTTCAGATACCGACTAACTGCTTGTCCTAGTCCTCATCTAAGGGGCTTTGCCAAAGAGATAGGCTTGTTGTTGGGCTGACTCTCCCTCCAAGGTACTAAGCAGCAGGTTGCTATTGGCTGGATCTCTCCCTCCCTGAAACTTTGCTCCTTTTGTCACAAACCCACCTTGTAGCTTGGTTCCAGATCTTGCATGCAAATCCATAACATTGCAGTTAGGGAGCACCCACCACCATATTCCACCGGTTGAGGATGGTGAATGGAGTCTGACAAAGCCTATATGCCAAGAGTGCCATAAACCTTTTAGAAATGCCTGCAACAGACAGCCCAAGACTGTCCCTGATGTTGGCATCAAACGATTTATGAAGCAGCATTAAATTGGATGGGTGGCAGTTTACAACCTTGGCCCCACTCCTCTTTTGGGAGAGATAATATTGGGAGTCTCCAGTCTACCCTTCCACAGATCTTAGAGCTGGAGTAGGCAGGATTCGGCCATGTACCCCAATAGCTTCCAGCTTCTGCACAAAGGCCGCAGGAGGCACCTGGTTGGCTGCTTTATCAAAATCAATGAAACCAATGCCCGTGTTTCCCCTGAGCCTTATACCATTCTGAATCTTCTTGTTAAGCCTCAACCTGCCTTGCAGACGAATGAAGTCCAGCCTGTTCCTTTTACACCGTGGGCCTGCAACACTCCTGGAATAATGTGCTGCAATGACCCCAGGAACCACCTAAAGAGCTAGTTATCAGCATGATTCCTTGGATATTTTTGATCTTCCCCCTTCCTGTGAATAGGAACAACAATTGCAGTCTGGAATACCAAGGGTATATGTGCCTCAAATACAATCCTATTCCCCAGCCCAGCAAGAGTGCTCCAAGGCAAAGTTGGCTGTTGCTGTTGCTAATCCCATCAAATCCTTTAGGCTTCTTCCCTGCCTACAACTATTAGGAATTTATCACAAATACACCATTATCCAGAGGTTACAGTGCAGGGACACTTATTCCCAACAAACTGGTTCATTGAGGCCTTCCATCTGCTCCGCACATACTGCCAACTTTTGCAATCTCCATCCAGTTGGGTCCCATTGGGTCAAACGGCAACTCGATATAATGCTGTTTCCAAACACCTAGGATATGCTTAGGGGGCTTCTGAACAGCACCGGATGGCAATTATTGGCACTTGTTCAGAGGAACCTTTTCAACCCTGATTGATGTTGGACCCTATTAAAAGAAAGGGCGAGAAAAGACCCTTCAAGTCAACCCCATCCAGTTGACAGTGTAACCTCACACAAAGTTCACCCACCCTATATCAACGCTCTCTTAAGAGGCAGTCAGTAGCCAATGTATAAATGATTTAGGATAATTCTTGCATATCTAGGAGCCCTTGTGGATGAAGGCAACTCACTGATTTGCTTCAGCTCCCTAATACCCTGTTAGCTCTTTTATGCCCTACCTTTGCAGTAGTCCTCCAGTATTCCAAAGCGACTTTCAAGTACCACTTTAAACACCCCCTGCTTTTGCAGAGTAGATCTCATTTCCTTTCCAGGACCCTGATTAGTGGATGAACAGCTAGTGGGCTCTATCTTCAGTTTGTTTATGAATTTGTCTACATGGGCAGAATAAGGAAAACCATTCATCACATATCTGCTATCAAGTCCCAGAGACTCAGTCCCAGTTGGCAGGCTTTGTGGCTGTGCGTGTTGGCATAATTTGTAGCAGAAACTATGGCCATTCCTTCTTGGGAGGCCAGCTTCTTGATCAACAACAATAACTTTGCATTTACGGAGCACCTTTAACATAGAAAAACATCCCAAAGTACTTCAGAGATCTAATCAAAAGATAGATGCTGAGCAAAAGAAGGAGGGGTGATCAAAGAGTTGGGTTTTAAGGAGGGTCTTAAAGGAGGAGAGGGAGGGGGAAAGCCAGGGAGGTTTGGGAAAGGAGTTCCTGAGCGTGGAGCCTAGGCGGCTGAAAGCATCGCTGCCGATGGTGGGGTGATGCACAAGAAGCCATAATCAGAGGGACGGAGAGCTTGGGGGAGTTGTAGAGCCATAGCAGGTTACGGAGGTAGGGAGGGGTGAGAGGAATTAAACACTAGGATGAGAATTTTAAATTTGAGACTTTGGTGGACGATGGGCCAATGTTGGTCAGCGAGGGCCAGGATGATAAAGAGCTGCCCTCTTGAAGAAGGTAACTGGCTAGAGATTGATGATTTCTCAGCAATGTTGAACAATACCATTGGAAAGCAAAGGATGTGCTAAGCTTTTCACAATGGCATGATCAATTGGCCTTGGGAAGGATGCAGAGGACACTGTTGCTGGAGAGATTTGCACCTCCTTTGTAGAGCCTGCATAACTGATCCCTTCCACCCATATGGAAACGGGAAGCAGTTCTGCACGGCCATCCAATGATGTACCTAATAGAGTTAACATGAATTGGCAGACTTCGTACTGTCCTAGCAGCTGTCACAGATGAAGTTGATGTATTAGCCTCCCATTCAAAACTAATATTCACTTCATTGTGTCCTATTCATTTCATTATCATCACTGACTATACATCCTCTAAAATACACCATTAATCCTGAATGTTAATTATTTAGACACTAATTTCAGTTTTAGCTAGGATCACGAACCCTCCAGGATTGTCCTGGAGTCTCCAGGAATTAAAGATTAATCTCCAGGACACTGCTGCGAGCAACACCCGGGAGAAAAATTAAAGGATCATAACAGTAAAAAAAATTGTGGGCTTTTTTCATTTTCTTTGAACGCTTTTGTTTATTAGTTATAAAAATATTGGAAATAGGGAAAAAAAGGCTGTTTGACCAACAGCCAAGAATCATCCATTCGGGTAACAAAGAGTCTGTTTGCTTTCCAATTGGTGCGGCAATACATTTTTTGGGGTGATGATTCAGTGAAAACTAGTATCAAGTGTTTAATTTCTACTTCAGAGAGAAATGTTGGCTTAGAGAGAGACAGAGGCTGATTACTGGAATGCAGATTTATTTTGTTCATACTGAGAAGTCAAAAAGAATAATTGTTTTCATAAAGATATAGCTGTCATGGGTAAGGAACAGACTAAGAACTTCTTTCCAAATTCTTTCACTCTTGTACCCCAGTGTTCACAGGGAAATAACTAAAAGCATGAACTTTTGAATATTTAATGATGTCGTTTTTGACACACTGTTGTTTATATGTAAAATTTATGTCTATGTAAGTTATGTTTATCAAAGCAGCTATGTGTGTGTTCATTGTTAGTGTCTGAAAATCACAATTTACGTATTTTCCAAGACCCAATTTTAAAAATGCTTCACTTTTCCCAAGGAGATCACTTAGAAATGTCTTTCTGAATTCTTCCCCCGCAGTACTGCAAGTTCTGAGAACCTCCTCCTCATTGTTACCTGATCCCATGTTCCAAACAGTATAGTTCTGGCCAATCCCCAGATTCCCACTCCACGTGCTGCCAAATGACGGGACCCCTCCCCCCATAGACCCAAAGCCCTAGAGCCACCTCTCACTACTGCCAAACCCAATGTCCTCTCCTGAAGTGCTACAAAACTTCAGGATGCCCTCCCCAATTCTATCAAACCCCAGGACCCCCATTCCAGTGATGACCAACTATAGGACCACCCCCTCAGTATGACCAAATCACCTGAACCCCCTCCTGGTGCTACAAAAACACCAGGACCTCCACTACAATGCTATCAAACCCAGGATTCCTGCTCCCTCGTGCTGCAAAATCTCAAGACCTCCACTTGCAGTGTTGCCAAACTCCAGGACCTCCACACTAGTTCTGCCAAGCCCCTGTCATACCAAATCCCAACTTCCTCTCCACAATACTACTAAACCCCATAACCCTCATTTCTAATACTGAGGAATGCCCAAGTCCAATCTAGTATATCTTGCCTACCATCTTGCTGTGTACCCGAAGAGACAAAGACTCAGTACAGAGATAAAGGAACATACAGTAAAAATCTTGGCCATTGATTTACAGTTTTCACAGGAAAATGGGCACATGGAAATTCTTCGTCGTTTCTCCCCCCCCCCCCCCAAATTGATCATAATTCCATAACATCATGTAGTAAATATGCAATTTTTGATCAGTCACTGTGAAGCCATTGGCTTCGGCCCCTGTTACAATCTCCATATCCTCCCTGGCCACTGTCTCAGGTTGAACCAGACTGTTCGCAACCTCCGTGTCCTCTTTGACTCTGAGCTGAGCTTTCTGATCCCATATCCTCTCCCATCACAAAGACTGCCTGCTTCCACCTCTGTAACATCGTCCGTCTCCGCCCCTGCCTCAGCCCGCCTGCTGCTGAAACTCTCATCCATGTCTTTGTCACCTTCAGACATGACTATTCCAATGCACTCCAGGCCAGCATCTCATCTTCCACCCTCCATAAACTTCAGCTCATCCAAAACTCTGCTGCCCGTACCCACTGAACATAACACTGTTGTTATAAAACAGTAATTCCCATGTCTCATCATGAGCAATGCCACACAAGATCCACTAGTATTTAACCGTGATATAGCAATGCATGTTTCCTGTTTGTTATGTCACAAATCCCTGTGTCACACTTCAACCATCACACTTTGGCATCACTCCAGGACTTGAGCATATGATCAAGGACTTCACTTAAGCTGACTTCACTCATCACTACTGAGGTAGCGTTGCATTGTTGGAGATGTATCTTTCAGACGAGATGTTAAACCTAGAACTAGTCTGCCTGTTCAAGTGGATGTTAAAGGTCCCCAGGCAGTATTCAAAGAACAGGGAATTTTCCCAGGGTCCTGGCCAACCACCATTCACCAAAAGCAGTTTAACTGGTTGTTCATCACATTTCCTGTTTGTGGGATCACGCTGTGTATAAAATTGGCCGCTTAGTTTGCCTAACCTAACAACAGTGGCTGCACTTCAAAAGTAATACATTGGCTGTGAAGACTTGATCACGTGCTGTATAAATGCAAGCTTTTCTTTTGTAACCTCTAACACCAGGAGGGTAATTAACTCCCAAGGGGGGGTGGGTTGGGGGCAAATGGGCAGTAAAAATAGTTGATTTTTGGAGCAGGACGTATCCCGGCTCCAACATGCCCACTTCCGGGTTTAACCCAGGCGCATTTGGATGTATGCGCAACAGAAACCCGGAAGTCCCATCCCCACTGAAAGCTGGCGGGCCGATGTTTAAAAGGGGCAATGTACCTCATTGCGATAGTTGAGGCACTTAATTTTTCGTGTATCAGAAATGTAAAACGAATTTACCTGTTTGGATTTCTCATCGCTTCTGATTCACGTCAGGTGAAAGCAGGCGGGAAGGGCCGGATCCATGAGGTGAGTGCCTTTATTGCACTGCTTGTGGGCCCGGAGGAGCAGGACTGCTTCAAGGCCCACCCGATGTTGTCCATGTCCTTCCCCCCACCTCCGCCCCCCCCCCCATCATTCCGATTTCTTCCAGGGCCCATGAGCTCTTTCTATCTCCCTTCCCTTCTCTCCAATTTGCAGCTCCTTTCACTTCTGACAGGCAGTCAACCTGACAATCTGGCTGCCTGGCGCATGGGAAACCCGGAAACACAAACACTCACCTTCGATTGAGATGCGATCGCAGATTGCCACGCACTCATTTGGCTTCCGGGCTCCCCACGCGAATATCTACGGACGCGCTGGGTTCCCGGCTTTGGGGTGTCCCAAAGCACTTCACAACCAATGCAGTACTTTGAAATCCCCCACTATTATTACCCTATTATTTGCACAATTTTCTGAGATTTGCCTACATATCTGTTCCTCTATCTCCCCCTGACTGTTTGGGGGCCTATAGTACACTCCCATCAAAGTGCTTGCCCCCTTTTTGTTTTTAAGCTCCACCCATATGGCCTCATTAGAGGAACCTGCTAATATATCATCCCTCCTTATGGCAGTAATTGATTCTTTAATTAATATTGCGACCCCCCCTCCTCTTATACCTCCCCCTCTGTCTCGCCTGAAGATTCTGTACCCCGGAATATTGAGCTGCCAGTCTTGCCCCTCCCTCAACCATGTCTCTGTGACAGCAACAATATCATACTCCCATGTGTTTATCAACACCTTCAGTTCATCCACCTTATTCGCAAGACTCCTTGCATTAAAATAGATGCCATCCAGCCTTGCCCTCACATATTTGCCCTGTCTTCCAAGCTGACTTGTTTTTTTCTCTATATTTGGCTGCACATCACCCCCTATTGTAGCTCCACTCTGTATCCCATCCCCCTGCCAAGTTAGTTTAAACCCCCCCCAACAGTGCTAGCAAACCTCCCCGCAAGGATATTTGTCCCGCTCTGGTTCAGGTGCAACCCGTCCGACTTGTACAAGTCCCACCTTCCCCAGAAGCAGGCCCAGTGATCCAGGAAACTGAAACCCTCCCTCCTGCACCAACTCTTTAGCCACGCATTCATCTGTTCTATCCTCCTATTTCTATACTCACTAGCCTGTGGCACTGGGAGTAATCCAGAGATTACAACCTTTGAGGTCCTGCTCTTTAATCTGCTACCTAGCTCCCTAAATTCTTGATGCAGGACCTCATCTCCCTTCCTACCTATGTCGTTGGTCCCAATGTGGACCACAACCTCTGCCTGCTCACCCTCCCCCTTGAGAATGCCCTGTAGCCGCTCAGTGACATCCATGACCCTGGCACCAGGGAGGCAACAAACCATCCTGGAGTCACGTTTACGGCCACAGAAACGCCTGTCTGTTCCCCTTACGATAGAATCCCCTACCAGTATAGCTCTTCCACTCTTTTCCCTCCCAGCCTGTGCAGCAGAGCTACCCCTGGTGCCAGGAAGTTGGCTGCTGCTGCCTTCCCCTGATAAGTCATCCCCCTCAACAATATCCAAAGCGGTATATTTGTTTGAGAGGGGGACGGCCACAGGGGACCCCTGCACTGCCTGCCTGCTCTTCTTACTCTGCCTGGTGGTCACCCAATTACTTCCTGCCTGTACAACCTTTACCTGCGGTGTGACCATCTCACTAAACGTGCTATCCACGACGTTCTCAGCATCGCGAATGCTCCTTAATGAATCCATCCGCAGCTCCAGTGCCGCAATGCGGTTTGTCAGTAGCTGCAGCTGAATGCATTTCCCGCACACATGGTCGTCAGGGACACCGGAAGGGTCCCTGATTTCCCACATAGAGCAGGAAGAGCATAACACGGGGCTGGGCTGTCCTGACATGACTTACCCTTTAACTAATTAATTCCAATTAAATGAATCCCACCAATTTCACTTCAATTAAAAAGGTATACTCAAGGGCCCTTGCTGAACAGCAGTCCCCCACTACACAACAGAGACCAGAGAATCCACAAACTCTAACCTTAGACAAATTCAGCAGGAAAATACTCACCAGCCAATCACTTACCTCTTCCTTGGTGACGTCCCACTTGGATTACTTTTTGCTTCTTATTTATCTCAGGTCCAGGAGTTAAGTCCCTGTGATGTTGCACAGTAGTTGTCTCTTGGTGCAGGTCTGCTGCTGCTTTTATTCCACAATCTCAGTCTTCTACTCTCAGGTCCACTACCGCTCTGCAGGAAAAGTTTGGAAAAGCAAGGCAAAGCAGCACCTCCTTCCCTCACTTCACCAAACTCCCACAACTTCCCCAATATTAACTGGGATACTCAGAGTGTAAAAGGCTTAGAGGGTACAAAATTCTTAACGTGCATCCAGGAGAGCTTTTTGAGCCAGCATGTCGAAAGTCCTACAAGAGAGGGGGCGGTACTGGACCTAATTCTAGGGAATGTGGCCGTCCAAGTGGAAGAAGTGCTAGTAGGTGAGCACTTTGGTGACAGTGACCATAATTCGGTGAGATTTAAGGTGGTCATGGAAAAGGACAGGGAGGGGCCGGAAATAAAGGTTCTAAATTGGGGGAAGGCTGATTTTAATAGGATAAGGCAGGATCTGGCCAAAATGGACTGGGATCAGCTGCTTGTAGGAAAATCCGCATCAGAGCAATGGGAGTCTTTCAGAAGGGAGATTGAGACCATACAATGGCAACATGTTCCCGTAAAGGTCAAGGGTGGTTCCAAGAACTCCAGGGAACCTTGGATGTCAGGGGATATACGAGAATGGATTAGGAAAAAAAGGAGGGCTTTTGGCAGATACAAAAGGCTAAAGACGGAGGAAGCCCTAGAGGAGTACAAAAAGTGCAGGGGGATACTTAAAAAAGAAATTAGGAGATCAAGGAGGGGCCATGAAATAACACTGGCGAGCAAAATAAAGGAAAATCCTAAGATGTTTTATAAGTATATTAAGGGTAAGAGGATGACTAGGGAAAAAATAGGGCCCATTAGGGACAAAAATGGCAATCTGTGTGTGGAGCCGGCAGATGTAGGAGGGGTTCTAAATGAATTTTTTGCATCTGTTTTCACTATGGAGAAGGACGATGTAGACATAGAAATACGGCAGGGGGACTGTGATATACTCGAACATATTAACATCGAGCGGGAGGAGGTATTGGCGGTTTTAGCAGGCCTAAAAATGGATAAATCCCCAGGCCCGGACGAAATGTATCCCAGGCTACTGTGTGAGGCAAAGGAGGAGATTGCGGGGGCTCTGACACATATATTCAGAACCTCTCTGGCCACAGGGGATGTGCCAGAGGACTGGAGAACCGCTAATGTAATACCATTATTCAAGAAGGGGAGTAGGGAAAAACCGGGGAACTACAGGCCAGTGAGCCTAACATCAGTGGTAGGAAAATTATTGGAAAAAATTCTGAAGGACAAAATTAGTCTCCACTTGGAGAAGCAAGGATTAATCAGGGATAGTCAACATGGCTTTGTCAAGGGAAGATCATGTCTGACTAATTTGATTGAATTTTTTGAGGGGGTGACTAGGCGTGTGGATGAGGGTAACGCAGTGGATGTGGTATACATGGATTTCAGTAAGGCCTTCGATAAAGTCCCCCACAGGAGACTGGTCAAGAAGGTACGAGCCCATGGAATCCAGGGTGCCTTGGCACTTTGGATACAAAACTGGCTTAGTGGCAGAAGGCAGAGGGTGATGGCCGAAGGTTGTTTTTGTGACTGGAAGCCTGTGGCCAGTGGGGTACCACAGGGATCGGTGCTGGGTCCCTTGCTGTTTGTGGTCTACATTAATGACTTGGATATGAATGTAAAAGGTATGATCAGTAAGTTCGCTGATGATACAAAGATTGGTAGGGTGGTAAATAGCGAGGAGGATAGCCTCAGTCTGCAGGACGATATAGATGGGTTGGTCAGATGGGCGGAACAGTGGCAAATGGAATTTAACCCGGAAAAGTGCGAGGTGATGCACTTTGGAGGGACTAACAAGGCAAGGGAATACACAATGAATGGGAGGACCCTAGGCAAGACAGAGGGTCAGAGGGATCTTGGTGTGCAAGTTCACAGATCCCTGAAGGCGGCGGAACAGGTAGATAAGGTGGTAAAGAAGGCATATGGGATACTTGCCTTTATTAGCCGAGGCATAGAATATAAGAGCAAGGAGGTTATGATGGAGCTGTATAAAACACTGGTTAGGCCACAGCTGGAGTACTGTGTGCAGTTCTGGTCGCCACACTACAGGAAGGATGTGATCGCTTTGGAGAGGGTGCAGAGGAGATTCACCAGGATGTTACCAGGGCTGGAGCGCTTCAGCTATGAAGAGAGACTGGGAAGATTGGGTTTGTTTTCCTTGGAGCAGAGGAGGCTGAGGGGGGACATGATTGAGGTGTACAAAATTATGAGGGGCACAGATAGGATGGATACTAAGGAGCTTTTTCCCTTCGTTGAGGGTTCTATAACAAGGGGACATAGATTCAAGGTAAAAGGCGGGAGGTTTAGAGGGGATTTGAGAAAGAACTTTTTCACCCAGAGGGTGGTTGGAGTCTGGAACTCACTGTCTGAAAGGGTTGTGGAGGCAGGAACCCTCACAACATTCAAGAAGCATTTGGATGAGCACTTGAAATGCCATAGCATACAAGGCTACGGACCAAATGCTGGAATATGGGATTAGAGTAGACAGGGCTGATGGCCGGCGCGGACACGATGGGCCGAAGGGCCTCTATCCGTGCTGTATAACTCTATGACTCTATGACTCTAAGTGTAGTCACTGTTATTTTATAGGCAAACATGGCAGCCAATGACTGCGCTGCAAGACCTCAGTTATGCTGTGTTGGTTGACGGAGAAATGTTGACCAGGACACTAGGAAAACTCCCTGCTCTTCCTCGAATAAAGCCATGGGGTCTTATATCCACCGGAGCAGGCCAACAGGGCCTCGATTTAATGGGCCGAATCTTGCTGGAAGAGTAACAGCGTGTTAATGACGCACGCCGTTATTAATACACAAATCGTCCACTGAGCTCCAGCGATGAAGAGATACGGTGTGAGTTGTGAATCTCCAGAAGTTGCTGGTTGATTTACACCACTCCACCGTTTGCTTCGCACAAACAGCATCTCGCCCTCTCACTCCCCGTTTTTTTTAAGAACTTTCTGGATTTGCACATTAATTGCCCATTAAACTCGCCACAAAAAGTTAGGGCCGGTGATTAAGAGTGTAAGTACCTTTTTAATGTTGTGATAATTGTTCCTGCAATGCCAATCAACCCCTCTAGCCCAGAAAGGGAACAGTTTAAACTGTTCATTCTCATCACTGTAAGTAGTAAATTCTTCTGAGATTTTAAAAATTTCAAAATTTAAATTTTCAAATCTTTAAATCTTTTCCTTACTTTTCCTTTCTGACTTTTTTTCTCTCAATCCAATCTTTTTCTTTCCTTTTTATTTCTCTTTCTGCACCTGATTTAACTCTAATTCACCCTCCTTCTCCATCGTTCCTCTGTTTCTTTCTCAATCCTTCAATCTCATCAGTTAAAGAAATGGATTGTTGGTCCCGTCATTTACCAAGGTCCCAGCTGAAGGGTGAGGAAAAAGTCCAACTAACGGGGCATGCTGCGAGATGCCCCGCTCTAGCAAGATTTGGCCCATTATGTCTATTCCAAAAGATGATCTTCTGTTAATAAGACTAATGCTGCAGACGTACTTTAGGGTGCAAGAGTTAAGTTGGGAAGGCCAAAAATCTGGGTCAGGAAAGGGGGAGGATGCAGAGTTGGGCTGAGAGCAGAGAAGCTGAAAAGTTGGATGGGGTCAGAGAAAGAATTGATTGATTGTAGAGTTGAGTTGGGAACTTTGGATCTGAATGTTGCTACCCTCCCCGGAGGCAAGATTAAATCTGTAAAAGAGACAAGTCTGTGAAACAGAGTTTCTTCCTTCACGATTCTGGGATTCGAATTGGTCCTTGCTAAGCATGTGGCTAATGCAGGTGAATCAGAAAGCCAGAAGGAACTCCCTTCCATACAGACAAAAGGTGTTTTTGTAAATTAATAGTTGTTTTCCCCATAGGCTGCACCAACCGCCCCAGGCCTGGTTTTGGGCTCAGGGATCGGGTATCACCTTTGGCAGACTCTACTCACCATCTCCTGCTGAGCAAACCCTAAACCCAGATTTGAGGCACTTTATAATGTGAATTATTAATCCTAATTTAGATCTCTTATTTTACATTTTGCACCTTTTTAAAAAAAAAAGGTCAGGAATGTGGTATTGCACATGAATGGAGGGACAATTTCAGTCCATCCAGCCACCCCCAAACTTCAAAAGGAATGCCCAGTTCACGCTCTGTCATCTCCGAATTGATTTTCTTGCCAAGTGCCTGTCCAACTAGGAACGTAGGAATAGGCCGTTCTGCCATTCACTTAGATCACGACTGATCTGTATCTTAACTCCATTTACCCGCCTTGGTTCCATATCCCTTAATACCCTTGCCTAACAAAAAACTGTCAATCTCAGTTTTGAAATTCTAAATTGGCCCCCAGCCTCAAGTTTTTTGGGGGAAGGGAATTCCAGATTTCCACTACCCTTTGTGTGAAGATGTGCTTCCTGACGTCACCAAGTGTGAGGTCATCCATTTTGGACCTAAGAAAGATAGATCAGAGTATTTTCTAAATGGTGAGAAGCTAGGAACTGTGGATGAGCAGAGAGATTTAGGGGTCCATGTACAGAAATCACTTAAAAACTAGTGGACAGATACACAAAATAATTAAAAAGGCTAATGGAATCCTGACCTTTATCTCAAGGTGGCTGGAATACAAAGGGGAGGAAATTATGTTACAGTTAGATAGATCTCTGGTAGACCCCATCTGGATTACTGCGTTCAGTTCTGGACACTGCACCTCAGGAACAATACATTGGCCTTGGACGGGATGCTGTGCAGATTCACCAGAATGATACCGGGGCTAAAAGGGTTAAATTATGAGGCCAGGTTGCATAGACTCGGCTTGTATTCCCTCCAGTATAGAAAATTAAGAGGTGATCTAATTGAGGTGTTTAAGATGATTAAAGGAGTTGATAGGGTCTATTGGGAGAAACTATTTCCTCTGGTGAGGCAGTCCAGAACAAGGGGGCATAACCTTAAAATTACAGCTAGGCCATTCAGAGGTGATGTCAGGAAGCACTTCTTCACACAAAGGGGAGTGGAAATCTGGAACTCTCTTTCCCCAAAAAGTTGTTGAGGCTGGGGGGTCAATTGAAAATTTCAGAACTGAGATTGATGGATTTTTTTTTGTTAGGTAAAGGTATTTAGGATTATGGAACCAAAGCAGGTAAATAGAGTCAAGATATACATTCGCCATGATCTAATTGAATGGCGGAACAGGTTTGAGGGGCTGAATGGCCTATGTTTTTTTATTCGTTCATGGAATGTGGGCGTCACTGGCAAGGCCAGCATTTGTTGCCCATCCCTAATTGTCCTTGAGAAGGTGGTGGTGAGCCACCTTCTTGAGTGGCTTGCTAGGTCATTTCAGAGGGCGATTAAGAATCAACCACGTCTGGAGCCACACGTAGGCCAGACCGGGTAAGGACGGCAGGTTTCTCTTCCCTAAAGGGCATTAGCGAACCAGATGGGTTTTTACAACAATCTGGTAGTTTCATGGCCATTACTGATACTAGTTTTTTTTATTCCCCATTTTATTTAATTAATTGAATTTAAATTCCCCAGCTGCCGTGGCAGGATTTGAATTCATGACTCCGGATTATTAGTCCAGGCCTCGGGATTACAAGTCCAGTAACATAACCACTATGCTACCTTCCTGTTCCTATGTTCTTATGAGTGTGCACGCAGGCGCTTATGTGATTGTGTGAGTGTGGGTGTGTGCATGAGTGTGTGCGTGCATGCTCATCCAAATAAACAGCACTGAGCACCTGCACAGTTCTGGACTTGCAGTCCAACATCTGGTCCCCAGGTTTTAAATAAGCACACATGCAATAGCAAGGCTTGGAAGTGGATCGTGAGAGGTAACAGTTCACTTCTGGCCATGAATGATCGTGGTCTGGTGCCAACAGGGGTGCAGAGCACCAGGCAGATCATTCATGGCCAGCTGAAATGACTCAGTTTAGAAAAACGAATGCTGTTAAGTGGGTTTGACATCCAAATTATAGAAAGATCTACAGGAAATGGGTTGGCACTCAAAATTCTATGATGAGCCAAGTGCTATTTAAAGCAGCCTATCAGTAAGTGGTTTTCAATGTCTTTATTGGATATTCTTTTTAGGGTTTCAGCATCACATAATACAAAGGTACATTTTGAAGAAGAGTGACAGCATCTCCTCTCTGCTGTTACACTTCCTCCCGTGGACAGAGCATTTGCCCAGTGATAATTGGAATCTGCAAGGTGACGTACATAGAATTTACAGCACAGAAACAAGCCCTTTGGCCCCACTGGTCTATGCCGGTGTTTATGCTCCTCACAAGCCTCCTCCCACCCTTCTTCATCTCACCCTATCAGCATATCCTTCTATTCCTTTCTCCCTCATGTACTTATCTAGCTTCCCCTTAAATACATCTATGCTATTCGCCTTAACTATTCCATGTGGTAGCGAGTTCCACATTCTCATCACTCTCTGGATAAAGAAGTTTCTCCTGATTTCGCTATTGGATTTATTAGTGACTATTTTATATTTATGACCCCTAGTTTTGGTCTCCCCCAGAAGTAGAAACCTCTTCTCTACATCTACCCTATCAAACCCCTTCATAATCTGAAAGACCTCTATCAGGTCACCCCTCAACCTTCTCTTTTCTGGACTTATCAAGTAAATACAGTGCCTGTTGGGGTATGGAGCTCTACAAGCTCAAACTCCCAGACCTAATCCCTTGTATATACGGATTTTGTTGATCTGACCCACCATAGCATTATAATTGGTTTCAAAGTCACTCCATTAAGAAGGGGGGGGGGGGGGGGGGAAGAGGAGAGGAATCAGCCAGTGTTCCCCTTTCCTGACTATGTCCAGTGATGCCTGTCGGAAGATGCATACGTATGGTTATTTAGTGAGGACAGGATCTGCCTCAGTTGCGATATAACTCGTTGGCCAACAAGCCGGCCAACACTTAGTGTCTAAGCTCACATGTGAAGAATAATCACTGAGCAAGATACTAGAGGTTGGTTGGTGCCCGTGGAACCATATGCTAGCGTGAGTAAGCACCTTCTGGAAAAGGGGAGAAAGTTCAGGTAAAATGATAATCGACCTTACTTTATGTGAGTGCAATTTTAAAAACATAGGAACAGGAGTAGGCAATTCAGCCCCTCGAGCCTGTTCCACCATTCAATTAGATCATGGCTGATCGGTACCTCAGCTCCATTTACCTGCCCTTCCTCCATATCCCTTAATATCTTTACCTAACAATAATCTATCGATCTCAGTCTTGAAATTTTCAGTGACCCACAGCCTTTTGGGGGAACGAGTTCCAGATTTCCACTATCCTTTGTGTAGAAAAAGTACTTCCTGATTTCACTCTTTAAATGGTCCAGCTCTAATTTTAAGATTCTGCCCCCTCGTTCCGGATTCCCCCACCTGAGGAAATAGTTTCTCTGTATCTATCTACCCTATTGAATCCTTTCATCATTTTAAACACCCCTCAACCTTCTGAACGCAAGGGAATACAAGCCAGGTTAATACAACCTGCCCTTATATTTTAACCTTTTAAGCCCGGTATCATTCTGATGAATCTTCGCTCTACCCTTTCATGAGGTTCGGTACCCAAAACTGAACGCAGTATTCCAGATGGGGTCTAACCAAGGCTCTACACTACATAATTTTCTCACTTTTGAATTCCAACCCAAATTCCAAGTAAGTTGTGAAGAGGACATAAGGGGCTCGATTTTAGCACCCGCGATCGGGTGCATTCCTGGCGGGGGGGGGTTTGCGAAAATCGGGGATTACTGGGGCGGGTCTGGAGCCCGGCTCCAACCCGCCCACTTCCGGGTTCCCAGTGACGCGCTGACATGCGCGCGCAGCCCCCACATGTGGGACTCCCGCAGGCAATTAAAGCCGGCGGGGTGCCACTTAAAGTACTTGAACAGGTACTTCAGGTCGTTTACAGACCTGATTGACCTGATATTTTAGCAGGGATCGGATTTTGAAATTAACTGAGACTGTTTCCCGTACTGGGGGAAACACTCCCAGTTGAAATGGACGTGTTGCAGCCACCAGCCTGTGGCAGCTGCACAGGTCCATTTGACAGGTGGGGAGGGAGATCCTCACTCATTGCAGGAGGCCACTCTGTCACTTTGGACAAAGTTTGGCCTCCACCACCCTCCTCCTAACAGTAAAATTCACCAACTTGCACACTTACCCCGGTGTCCAGACACGTTTACCTACCTTGCGGACCCCCTCAGATGTACATCTTCCGGATGGGGGCCGCCGTAGCTGCAGTCATGACCTCCTCGGAGGGCGAACAGCATCACCGGCCATGCCGTCCACCTCTGACACGTGGAGCTCCACAACACAGTGCTGTGACACATCCACCTGTACAGCAGGAGGGAGGCCAATGGTAGAGAGAGATGCGTCGCAGAGGGCACTACCCTCGCCACAGGGTCCACAGACCGAGGCTCAGCTTCCTGGACCTCCCTGAGCAGCAGTGCACACGGAGGCTCAGAGTCACTCGACATGTAGTCGTGGACATCTGCAGCCTTCTTCATGCCGAGCTGCTCCCGGCTGGCCCGAGCACCATCTTCTTACCTGTCGCTGTCAAAGTTACCACTGCCCTCAACAATTTCTCCTCCGCATCCTTCCAGGGTGCCACCGGGGACGTCGCCGACGTCTCTCAGTCGTCTGCACAAAAGAGCCCTGCAAATACACCTACACCCACTCTGCATTGACACAATGGGTGGCATCAGTTGTGGGTCTTCATAGTGATCCTCAGGAAAGGGCATTATTGAACAAACCAGACAAGATTCACAAAGACGTGGCAGTAGTGGTGATAATATAATATGTTATGTGAGTTGATCAGAAATTAAATATAGGTAAACACCATGACAAACCCTCAAACACCCTTGTGCATCCCCTTCATGCTCACGACACGTTTGCCTTACGCTTCCTACTGCACATATGTGATGCATGCCCTGTGGCTGCAGCACAGGTCGTGGCAGGTTGAGTGAGGCTGACCGTGAAAGAGATGCACGAGAGGGTGAGTATGAGATAGAGCCATGAGATTGTATGAGGATTGGGTTGAGTGGTAGTGGTGGGATGAATACTGGCGAGGTGAGTAAGTGCAGGTAAGGTGAGGATGAGGTTTGAGTGGGTGTGACGGGTGATGTGATAGAGTAGTGTTGGCAGTGCAGAAGGAGATGTGGGGTGGGGCGGTGATATGGCAGACGGAGGGGAGGGGAATGAGTAAGTGTACTCACTTTGGCTGACCTACTTAGTTGATTGAAGTGCCTCCTGCACTGTTGGTGGTGCTAGTGACCTCCTCTGCCACCTCGAGCCAGGCCTTCTTGGTGGCAGAGACAGGCTGCTTCCTCCCGCCTGCCGGGGGGAAGATCTCTGTCCTCCCCCTCCTCCTCACCCCATCCAATGATACCTGGAGTGAGGCATCATTAAACCTGGTAGCAGCCTTCCCCCTGAGCTGCTCCATGCTGTAATTTTTCCTATTTTCTGCAGCAACAGTCAGTGGAGGACTGCCCCTTTAAATAGGGCTCCTCCAGCTGACAGACCTTGCTGCTCATGCGCAGTCCGCCCGCCGCGCAGTTTACCAGCGGGGAACCCGGAAGCACAGGTAAGTGGCTCCAATTAGCCTGCGATTACGTGCGGCGCACACTGATTTCACCGGGCACGTTACCCACGTGCCCAGTCAACCCCCCACTGAGAACCCGCCGCCCTGCTAATATCGAGCCCAAGGAGTCTGCAAAGGGATATGGATAGGTTAAGTGAGTGGGCAAAAATTTGGCAGATCATGGAGTATAATGTGGGAAAATGTGAACTTGTCCACTTTGGCAGCAGGAATAGAAAAGCAGTATATTATTTAAATGGAGAGAGATTGCAGAACTCTGAGGTACAGAGGGATCTGGGTGTCCTAGTACATGAATCACAAAAAGTTAGTATGCAGGTACAGCAAGTGATTAGGAAGGCAAATGGAATGTTGTCATTTATTGCAAGGGGAATGGAATATAAAAGTAGAGATGTTTTGCTACAGTTGTACAGGGCATTGGCGAGACCACATCTCGAATACTGTGTGCAGTTTTGTTCTGCTTATTTGAGAAAGGACATAATTGCTTTGGAGGTGGTTCAGAGAAGGTTCACTCGACTGATTCCTGGGATGAGGAGGTTATCTTATGAGGAAAGTTGGACAAGTTGGCTCTGTATACACTGGAGTTTAGAAGAATGAGAGGTGATCTTATTGAAACATATAAGATCCTGAGGGGACTTGAAGGGGTAGATGCTGAGAGGATGTTTCCCCTTGTGGGAGAGACTAGAACTGGGGGCCACAGTTTAAAAATAAGCAGTCTCCCATTTAAGACAGAGATGAGGAGAAATTTTTTCTCTGAGGGCCGTGAGTCTGTGGATCTCCCTTCCCCAGAGAGTGGTGGAGGCAGGGTCATTGAATATTTTTAAGGCTGAGTTAGATAGATTTCTGATTAACAAGGGAGTCAAAGGTTATAGTCGGTAGACAGGAAAGTAGAGTTGAGGTCGCAATCAGATCAGCCATGATCTTATCAAATGGCAGAGCAGGCTGGAGGGGCCAAATGGCCTACTCCTGCTCTTAATTCATATGTTCGTAACCCATTTGAGATAAAGGGCAACATTCCATGAGCCTTTCTTGATTACATTTCATGCCTGTGCTCTAGCTTTTAGTGATTTGTATACTCCTAAATCCCTTTGCTCCTTCACAGCTCCTAGTCTCTCACTATCATGAAATATTCCAATTTGTCTTTCTCAGATCCAACATGGATGACCTGACACTTCTCCACTCACTTAGTCTTTCTAAGTCCCTTTGTGTATTCCTGCTCCCATCTACACAACTTACTGTGCCTCCTAACGTAGTGTCAATTGCAAACTTGGATATACACCTCTCTATTCCTTCATCAGAGTCATTAATAATATGGTGAAAAGCTGAGGCCCCAGTACGGATCCCTGTGGGACACCACTCGTCACATCCCGCTAATCAGAGAATGAACCCTTTATCTCTACTCTCTGTCTCTTACCTCCCAACCAATTACTGACCCATGCCACAAGATTATCTCCAATTCCGTACACTCTGGTTTTTACTAATAATCTCTTGTGTGGGACCTTATAAAATGCCTTCTGGCTGTCACCTAGAAGTAGGGCTTCATGCTCATGGCTGCACATAACCATCCATCAACCTTTTCTGCAGATTTTATTACGTAGTCTAGATTGGAATCAGCCATGGCCATGATTACCTCAATCTTTGGGAGATAATAGTGAGACAGGTTCAGGCCTTCCCTCCATTCAGGCCATTCCCTGCATATTAATTTACTAAAGTTCTTTTTGCAACTTTAAAATCAAGTTCCTTTTTGGTTCTTTGCTCAGTAAAATTTGTTCTCTTGAAAGTTTAGGAAAGAAACAGGTAAGTCCAGGCCCATCTGGCCAGTCCCAAAAACTGAGACCCTTCAGTCGCCCGTTCCCTCATTTCTTTCTGTTATTGACTGTCCCCAAGGCAGTAGACTCTCACTGTTAGAGTATATATAACAGTGATGTTGGCCCCCTTTTATATTGTCTTTGAGTTCTCCAGTGTCATGTCAATCATTGTATAATAGTAGCTGCAGCACAGGAGGAGGCTATTCGTCCCATTGTGTCTGTGCCGACTCTTTGAGGGAGCTATCCAATTAGTCCCATTCCCCTGCTCTTTCCCATAACCCTGTAAATTTTTTCCCTTCAATTTACTCAATTCCCTTTTGAAAGTTACTATTGAATCTACTTCCACCACCCTTTCAGGCAGTGCATTCCAGATCATTACAACTCACTGAGTAAAAAAAAAAATGTTTCCTCATATCGCCTCTGGCTCTTTTGCCGATTACCTTAAATCTGTGTCCTCTGGTTACTGACCCTTCTGCCACTGGAAACAGTTTCTCCTTATTTACTCTTCAAAACTGTTCATAATTTTGAACACCTCCATCAAATCTCCTCTTAACCTTCTCTGCTCTAAGGAGAACAACCCCAGCTTCTCCAGTCTCTCCACGAAACTGAAGTCCTTCATTCCTGGTAAAATTCTAGTAAATCTCTTCTGCACCCTCTCTAGGGTCTTGACATCCTTCCTAAAGTGTAGTGCCCAGAATTGAACACAATACACCAGCTGAGGCCTAACCAGTGTTTTGTAAAGTTTTAGCATAACTTCCCTGCTTTTGTACTCTATACCTCTACTAATGTAGCCCAGGATCCCATATGCTTTTTTAACAGTCTTCTCAACTTGTCCTGCCACCTTCAAAGATACGTCACCAGGTCTCTCCGTTCCTGCAACCCTTTTAAAATTGTACCATTTAGTTTATATTGCCTCGCCTCATTTTTCCTACCAAAATGTATCACTTCACACTTCTCTGCATTAAATTTCATCTGCCATGTGTCTGCCCATTTCACCAGTCTGCCTCTGTCCTCCTGAAGTCTGTTCCTATCCTCCACATTGTTTACGACATTTCTGAGTTTCGTGTTATCTGCAAACTTTGAAATCATACCCTCTATACCCAAGTCCAGGTCATTAATATATATTAAAAAGAGCAGTGGTCCTAATACCGACCCCTGGGGAACACCACTGTATACTTCCCTCCAGTCTGAAAAACAACCATTCACCACTACTCTCTGCTTTCTGCCCCTTAGCCAACTTTGTATCCATGCTGCCACTGTCCCTTTAATCCCATGGGCTTTAATTTTGCTAACAAGTCTATTATGTGGTACTTTATCAACTACCTTTTGAAAGTCCATATACAAAACATCAACCCTCTTGGTTACTTCATCAAAGAACTCAACCAAGTTAGTCAAACTGATTTTCCTTTAACAAATCCGTGCTGACTTTCATTTATTAGCCCACACTTTTCCAAGTGCCAACTAATTTAACCCCGGATTATTGTCTCTAAAAGTTTCCCCATCACCAACGTTAGGCTGACTGGCCTGTCATTGCCGGGTTTATCCCTCTCCCCTTTTTTGAACAGGAGTGTAATATTTTCAATCCTCCAGTCCTCTGGCACTGTCCCTATATCTAAGGAGGATTGGAAGATTGTGGCCAAAGCCTCTGTAATTTCTACCCTTACCTCCCTCAGTAACCTGACATGCATCCCATCTGGACTGGTTGACTTTTCTACTTTGAGTACTGCCAACCTTTTTAAGTACCTCCTCTTTATCTATTTTGACCCTATCCAATATCATGAGTCGTGATGCCCCGCTTTCTTTCAATCTCTTATCACAGCTGCCTGAGTCTGTTCGAGGCTGCAGGACCTTTGGTTAGTTTCAGTTTCTAAACATAGAATCTCACTTACAAGGATCTCACTGCACATTTGGCTCTTCCTGTGCCTGTATATAAAAAAAATCAGTTTCCCATGCTGCATGATGTAAATTAACCTAATTGGAGGGGAAACAGCACAGACATACTGTGAAATACGGCAGTAACTGCACAGTTACGTACTAACTCTGGCAATAGGTCTTCAGTACAATGGTGTGCTCTGTGGCAGGCAGGAGTAAGATGTGGCTGTGCTGCAGTTAGTACGACCGTTCATCCATCGCAACCACAAGCTGATCTAGCCAACGATCCTTCAGAAAGGAAAGAATTACAGGCTTATAGCTTCTTCAGGTTAAAGGCACACACATGTCAGCCCATTCAAAATGCCACTGTATTTCACAATCAGTGTTATTTCAGATTGTCCCTCAATAACATTTTGACATGTTAGGATTTCATTACAGGGGCAGTTTTGCAAGGAAAGGCTCCTGATGCGAAACCTCACTAGATAGGAGCACAGGTCAGGGTTCTGGGCTCTAACTTCATTGTAGGGCCAGATCTCCGACTGCCTAGTGAGGCTCCACAAAATGAACTCACCTCAAAATGACCTCTTCTGTATGTGTTGTATGATATGTCGCTCATTGTGAGTGCCCGATTGAGCTAGTTTCCACATAGCATATTTTGGTGAGGGGCTACTGGATTAAGCTTCAAATCACAGCTTTACAGACATGACCTTGTCAGTTATAGCAAACGTGTTCATGTCTTGATAGAATGCAAGGATGTTCAGTGCTCAAAGGGTCAATACAATAACAATCGTTTGCATGGAAAAGCTACCTGGTGATGGGCTAGATGAATGTAAATGTTATTGTCCTCACCCTCTTTACCAGCACTGCTAGCTCCTCTGCTCTTTCCCACTCTTGCTTAACCTTTGCTTATGAAGCATGAAGGAATTAAGGGGCTTTTGCTCTTAACTTTGGTAGTTCAAAAATGGGGCACAGATGAAGTTGCTTCTTGGCTGGAGCTGCTCAGCTTGGGAGAATACAAAGAACGCTTCATCCGTCATGACATCCGAGGCTCTGAGCTATTGCACCTGGAAAGGCGTGATCTGAAGGTACTTCCTTTAAAGACCTTTATGCTACTTATTTTCCTTGCATTTATGCCTTTTTTCCCCTCTGTTCTCTGCTGTGCTTTGGCTTGGCTTGCTGTATACGATCGTGTGATGAAGCTTAACTAATATCTACCAAACTGATTGTCACTGTTGTTGGATGTGTGCATGTTAAGTGACATGGTCTCTCCACAAGGCATTTTGTACATCGTACCTAAAAGTACTTTTCTTTCTACTCCAGCCCATTACATGTATGAGGAGATGCGTAACATACCATGTGGAGATACTACTTTGGGCAGGGCAGTACTGGATTTCATAGAAGAAGAAAAAATGTCTACATCTGTGCTTCTATTTCAGCTCTCTGTTTTGCCTGTTGTCTGTTCTTTTCCCACCTTTTACTCTCTCTTTGTTGTAGTCTCTCATCCCTGACTGTTTCCACGGTGCTGCTTCCTATGTTTGGCTGAATGGTCAGGAGTCGTTGGTGCAGTTCCAGGACTGGGCTATCAGGATAGAATGGGTTGGACCATTTCCCACAGTGAGATTAGACAGTGTAATATTAATGCCTCTCATACTATCACCCACCATTCAGGCTGTTAGCCCTGCTGCCGCACTTGAACTTGAGTTATCTGCTAACCCTTTCAAACCCACTTACATAAAATTACATGGAAATTACAGCACAGAAACAGGCCATTCGGCCCAACTGGTCTATGGCGGAATTTATGCTCCACATGAGCCTCCTCCCACCTTACTTCATCTCACCCTATCAGCATATCCTTCTATTCCTTTCTCCCTTATGTGATTATCTAGCTTCCCCTTACATCTATGCTATTCGCCTCAACCACTCCATGTGATAGCAAGTTCCACATTCTAACCACTCTCTGGGTAAAGAAGATTCTCCTGAATTCCTTATTGGATTTATTAGTGACTAACTTTTATTTATGGCCTCTAGTTTTGGACTCCCCACAAGTGGAAACATCTTCTCTGTGTCTATGCTATCGAACCCCTTCATAATTTTAAAGACCTCTATCAGGTCACCCCTCAGCCTTCTCTTTTCGAGAGAAAATAGCCTCAGCCTTTCAGAATCAGTCTTTCCTGATAGTTGTACCCTTTCAGCTCTGGTATCACCCTTGTAAATCTTTTTGCACCTTCTCCAGTGCTTCTATGTCCTTTTTGTAATATGGAGACCAGAACGGTGCACAGTACTCTGAGTGTGGTCTAACCAAGGTTCAATAAAAGTTTTACATAACTTCTGTGCTTTTGAAATCTATTCCTCTAGGGATGAACCTCATTGCTTTGTTTGCAATTTTTACGGCCTTGTTAACCTGTGTTGCTACTTTTAATGATTTGTGAATCTGTACCCCTAGATCCCTTTGCTCATCCACCCCATTTAGACTTTTATTTTCCTGAATAAAGCTCCAAAAGACTTGGCACTCAAATATCACTATACAGATTCTTTTGTCCACTATTTTAGCAAAGCTATTAACTTGTTAAATTTATTTATTTTAAACAGATTAGCGCTTCCTTTAAGTAGCAGATACCCTTCCTGCAAAAAGCTTATTTGCAAAGGCCTTTGCCATGAAAAGGGGGATTTTTACGATCACTCAGTTAAAGGATTGGCAGTGGAACATGTTTACAATGCTCTGCCCTTATCAGCATTGAGTAGTTCCAGGTCAGCAATCCGCGCAGAGTAAAACTCCACTCTTCCCCAACCTGTTTAGTCCCAGTCTCAGAAAGGAAAAGCTGCTACACCAATGTGACATTCCTGTTTCCCACATCAGCCATCCTTGAAGCCTCTCTGACGAAAATTGCCAATTTGTGCTGCATTATGGACAACAACAAGTTGTGTTTTATCAATCGTCTTTAACAGTAGTGACCAAAAATGTTGTTGAACAGGTTGATTTTCAACTATAAGCCCCTGCCTGTCCAACACTTATCAGATGATCTAATTGAGGTGTTTAAGATGGAGAGAAACTATTTCCTCTGGTTTGGGGGGTGGGGGTCCAGAACAAGGGAGGACAACCTTAAAATTAGAGTTAGGCCGTTCAGGGGTGATGTCAGGAAGCACTTCTTCACACAAAGGGTGGTGGAAATCTGGAACTCTCTTCCCCCAAAAAGCTGTTGAGGCTGGGGGTCAATTGAAAATTTCAAAACTGAGATGGATAAATTTTTTGTTAGGCAAGGATATTGAGGGCTACGGAACCAAGGCGGGTAACTGGAGTTAAGATACAGATCAACCATGATCTAATTGAATGGCAGAACAGGCTTGAGGGGCTGAATGGGCTCCTCCTGTTCCTATGTTTCTAGATACATCCTCCTACAATTATAAGTGGGGATATCAACTGTATCTGTAATCCCCAGGTAGAGACGCTCCCTAGCAGTCTGGCTATACGTTATATAACTCTGGCCTTGGGCCACTGATGTCAGGACTTGGTGTTGTAGAATGTATGGTGAAGGTATAACTTGACAGCCTTGGATTGCAGGCTTTCACTTCAATCCCCACAAATCCCATTCAGCGATTGATTCTTTCGTATTCTTGAGGTCAGGCTTGCAAGGTTACTCAAAATTACACAGAAATGACAACACGGAAAAAGGCCATTTGGGCCAACCAGTCCCTGTTGGTGTTTATCCTGCACAGGAGCAGTAGTACGACCCACTCTGTTCCCATGTCCCTTTATCGTCCTTTTCTTCAACCACCTATTGAACCTATTCTTAAATGTTGGTGCGAGGGCCGATTCTACCCCGGAGTGTGTTTTGGCTGGCTGGCTGGGTGGGTGGGGTTTGGGTCGAGTCGAGTGTGTAAGTTTCAGGCCTGGGATAGTTTAACGCCCAGGCCTCATATAAAGGCCGCCGGTCCGGTTTCCATGGTTCCAGGCGGGAAGAGGGCACAGAGCTGCTGCCGGCAAGAGAGGATTGGCGGCACGTGGCAGGGAATGGGTTTCGGGAAAACCTTGCTGGGGTGGGTGGGGCAGATGTCCGGGGCAGCGGAGGCCGTGACTTTCCTTATGGGGTCCACAGGAGCACTGCTGCTCCTTCTGACCCCATAAAATAAATTTTGTTCACTTCCCTTCCCCACCAGCGACTCACCCGCTTCATCCTGACGAGAAAACCATGGCAAACTCCCTGCTCGGGCCTGTGTCCTGTAGAGTCATGGGACCCTGATTATTGTTTATGCAGGAATCTCCTACCTGCGCCCTCTAGGCACCTCATCCGCTGCCAAAGTCAGCAATGTTAAAATCATCATGGCGGGAAATGGAGCCGCTCCATCTTAACTGCTCTCCCACTCCATTCTCCCCCATCATGGAGAGTTAAAATTGTCCACCGTGATCTCAGCTTCTGTCACCAACTCCGGTAGTCTATCCACAGCCTCGCAACCCTTGGTGTAAAAAGGTTTCTCCTGCTCTCTGTCCTAAATCTCGAAAATTTAATCTTGTATCTATGTCCCCTCATTCTAGCCCCCTCAACCACTGGAAACACTGTGCTTCTATCTACTCTGTCCATCCTTTCATAATTTTAAACACCTCTGTCAAATCTCCCCACCATCTCCTCTGTTTTGATGAAAGGAGAGAGATTTCTGTGTACCCCAGTGGTTCCAGCAATGACAGTGCCAGGGCTCCCAATGAGTAGAGTAGATGGTGTCTTAAGCCTCCCACCTTGGTGACCCTCAGTCCCCTCATCACTTTCAGAATCGTTTAGAATTTATTTTTTTACAACACAACAATATCCCTTGGGAACCTATTACTGTGCTGTAGGAGATAGGCACAGTAGGATCGGAAGGAATTAGACTCTGTCCTGACCTCCCACTAGCTCCCTGGAGTAAACCAGGATTTAACACAAAATCATTAATGCTCAGAAGAGCACATTTCTCTTATGTAATTTTTTCCTGAGACACAACAGGTAATGGGGCTGAACCTACATTATGCGCTCAGGTCCCTGGAGTGGGGTTTGTACCCCGATCTTATCTGACTCAGAGGCAGATCAGCATTCCTTGGGCCAAAAGGAATAAAGGCCCCAATATTTTCCCAAACATACACAGTGTTATATTTAGGAAGAAAACTCTGCGCGGGGTGGGAGTGGTGGGCGACGCTCTGCGTGGGGGGGGTGGGTGGGTGTCACCCCACGCGGGGTGTGGGGGTGGGTGGGTGTGTGTCACCCCGCGCGGGGTCGGGGGGGGTGGACGTCACTCTGCGTGGGGGTGGGTGGGTGGGTGGGTGTCACCCCGCGCGGGGTCGGGGTGGGTGGGTGTCACCCCGTGTGGGGGGTGGGCGTCACTCTGCATGAAAGAGCCCTGCTCTCACCTGACTACTGAGTGGTATGAGTGGTATTATAACTAAGGGGAGCAGGAATATTATTTTAGGGAACAGAATGAGGAGGACCCTCCTCCCGTGACCCTATTCACACTTTTGTAATGGTTACATTTCTGCTTACCCTCTCATAGTTGAGTTTCACGTCGATGAAAATCTTTATTCAAGCAGAAAAGTCACCCGGTCCGGATGGGATGCATCCTCGGTTACTGAGGGAAGTAAGGGTGGAAATTGCGGAGGCTCTGGCCACAATCTTCCAATCCTCCTTAGATATCGGGGCGGTGTTGGAGGATTGCAAATGTTACACCCCTGTTCAAAAAAGGGGAGAGGGATAAACCTGGCAATTACGGCCAGTCAGCCTAACATCGGTGGTGGGGAAACTTTAAGAGGCAATAATGTTGGACAAAATTAGTTGTCACCTGGAAAAGTATGGGCTAATAAATGAAAGTCAGCACAGACATGTTAAAGGAAAATTGTGTTTGACTAACTTGATTGAGTTCTTTGATGAAGTAACAGAGAGGGTTGATGGTTGATAGTGCGATTGATGTGTATATGGACTCTCAAAGACTTTTGATAAAGTACCACATAATAGACTTGTTAGCTAAATTAAAGCCCTTGAGATTAAAGGGGAAGTGGCTGCATGGATACAAAATTGGCTAAAGGACAGAAAGCAGAGAGTAGTGGTAAACAGTTATTTTTCAGACTGGAGGGAAGTATACAGTGGTGTGTCCCAGAGGTTGGTATTAGGACCACTGCTCTTTTTGATATATATTAATGACCTGGACTTGGGTATAGAGGGTATCATTTCAAAGTTTGCAGATGACACGAAACTCAGAAATGTAGTAAACAACACGGAGGAAAGTAACAGACTTCAGGAGGACAGAGACAGACTGGTGAAATGGGCAGACACATGGCAGATGAATTTTAATGCAGAGAAGTGTGCAGTGATTCATTTTGGTAGGAAGAATGTGGAGAAGCAATATAAACTAAATGGTACAATTTTAAAGGGGGCACAGGGACAGAGAGACCTCAGGGTGTACGCATCTGGGGGTGTACGTATCTGGGGGGTGTATTTCTGAAGGTGGCAGCACAAGTTGAGAAAGCTATTAAAAACACATATGGGATCCTGGCCTTTATTAATAGAAGCATAGAGTACAAAAGCAAGGAAGTTATGCTAAACCCTTATAAAACACTGGTTTGACCTCAGCTGGAGTGTTGTGTTCAACTCTGGGCACCACACTTTAGGAAGGATTTGCAGAACAGATTTACTAGAATTTTACCAGGGATGAAGGACTTCAGTTATGTGGAGAGATTGGAGAAGCTGGAGTTGCTCTCCTTAGAGCAGAGAAGGTTTCAGAGGAGATTTGATAGAGATTGTCAAAATCATGAAGGGTTTTGATAGAGTAAATAAGGAGAAACTGTTCCCAGTGGCAGACTGGATGGTAACCAGAGGACACAGATTTAAGGTAATTGGCAAAAGAACTAGAGGTGACATGAGGAAACATTTTTTTACGCAGCGAGTTGTTATGATCTGGAAGGGTGGTGGAAGCAGATTCAATAAGAACTTTCAAAGGGGAATTGGATAAATACTTAAAGGGAAAAAAGTTACAGGGCTATGGGGAAAGAGCAGGGGAGTGGTACTAATTGGACAGCTCTTTCAAAGAGCCGGCACAGGCACGATGGGCCGAATGATCTCCTTCTGTGCTGTACCATACTATGATATTTTTCCTTTCTGTCTCTTTTTTTCTCTCTCTCTTAATCCAATCTATCTTTCCCTCTTTTTCTTTCTGTACCTGATTTAACTCTAATTCACCCACCTTCTCAGTACTTCCTCTGTTCATTTCTCAATCCTTTAATCTCATTGATTAAGGAGATACACCGTTGGTCCCGTCGTTCACCAAGGTCCCTGATGCCCCATTGCCCTCGCATTTCCAGCAAGTTACGGTGCAAATTGTATTCAAACTGAAGGGTGCAGAAAAAAGTCTAACTAATGGGGCATGCCACGAGATGCTCCACTCCAGCAAGGTTTGGCCCAGTGTGTTTATATAGTGTCTTCATGTGTCTCTCAGAATGATTTGAAAACATGCATTACTCCTACTGTTGTTATGTAGGAATTGCAGTATCCATTTTGTGCATAACAACATCCTATAAATAACAATGAGATGAATGACCAGTCAATTTGTTTTTAGTGAGAGAAGAATGTTGACCAGGACACCAGAAGAAGTCCCTGCTCTCCTTTGAAATAGTGCCATTGAATCTTTGGTATCCACCTCAACAAGCACCCAAGCCTTGGTTTAACCTGTCATCTGAAGCCTGGCACCTCTGCCAATACAGTGCCCACAACACTGCATAGGAGTGCCAGCTTAGATTACGTGCTCAGGCCTCGAAGTGGAGCTTGAATCCACAGCTCTCTGGCTCAGAGGCAAAAGTGTTACCAACTGCTAGGAAGCCATTTTGATAAGCGAGTAGAAACCACTTTGGAAGTTTCCAAAAAGCTCTCCATGCTTGGCTGCAAAATGCCACACCCATTTGAGCACATGGATTGATGCATTGCCTTTCAAGGGAGCCATAGATTCTGTTAACATATCCAGGCAAGGAGGGCCAGCAGTGGCCCAGAGAAACAACAGCTTGCACTTTCAATATTAGCCTCCCAAAGTGGGAAATCCTATCCAGTGGTTTTCAGACAAATTCACCAATCCTGCACCCCAGCAGGGAGCCTCACTCAAAGGGAGCGCAGGGCGGGTTCAACACTTGAGCGCCAATTCTCCCATGGTGTTCCCTTCAAGCTAGGCTGCCTGCTGGGAGCGTGGGCTCAGTGAATTGACTCTGATATTTTAGCTTGCGAAGTGAATGGGTGAAGGAAGCTCTCAGGAACGGCTACGGCATTTACTCCAGTGTCTGCTGTGGCTCAGTGGGTAGCACTCTCACCTCTGAGGTTAGAAGGTTCTATGCTCAAGTCCCACTCCAGAGACTCGAGCTCATAATCTAGGCTAACAATCCCAGTGCAGTACTGAGGGAGCGCTGCACTGTCGCAGGTGCAATTGTTTGGATTAAATTTTAAACCGAGGCCCTATATACCCACTCACGACCATAACTGCTCAGTTCTGTGTTGATCAGTCAGGTGACACATGTACCCTTTTTAATAGAAATTAATTTCAACTACGATCCCCTCAATGGACTGGGAACATGGGGCTTGACCCAGGCCCCGAGACGGGTAGGTGGCTGAATGGCGAGGATTTAGGAACATTGAAGATGACCATCCCTTTGGTAAATAAGCTGTCTTCCTCCTCATTTTATCTCCTCTGTAATCCCCTGAGCCACTACTTGGAAATGTTGTATCACTGGCTCAAATCTGGGAGGACCCATCGGGCAAGATCTAAGGATCACTCCATCAAACTTCATCACAGGAAAGATCCAGTGCCAGAACTTTCTAATGCCCTCAAGTCCCATTTAGCAACTTGGGAGGTTCTTGCCTTTATTTTCACACTGCTTTGGGAAGACTTGCTCGCACACAGTCGGAAAGTGGGTGGTTTTACTGTGTGGGTGTCAAGAGATTAACTTCTAACCGTGCTATGTAACTCTGAGAAACACTGACTTTTTGAGAGTTTTTTAAAAAAAAATCTAAAGTTGACAATGCAAACTGGAAAAGTGTTACATTGTCTGTTAAGCTTCTCTCTCTCTCTAAGTATTAAAAATGGGTCTTCACAGGCTCGGTGCAGACCGATAGATGTCGCAGAGTCAGCCGTGGCTCAGTTGGTAGCACTCTCGCCAAAGACCCGAGCACAAAATCCAGGCTGACAATCCAGTGCAGTGCTGAGGGAGTGCTGCCCTGTCTGAGGTGCCGTTGTTCAGATGAGATGTTAAACCAAGGCCCTGTGTGCCCTCTCAGGTGGACGTAAAAGATCCCACGGTATTATTTCGTAGAAGAGCAGGGGAGTTCTCTCTGGTGTCCCGGCCAATATTTATCCCTCAACCAACATCATTAAAAACTGATTATCTGGTCATTATCACGTTGCTGTTTGTGGGATCTTGCTGTGTGCAAATTGTCTGCTGTGTTTCCTACATTACAACAGTGACTACACTTCAAAAGTACTTCATTGGCTGTAAAGTGCTTTGCGACGTCCTGAGGTCATGAAAGGTGCTATATAAATATAGTTCGTTCTTTCCTTCTCAAGATTCGGCAGGGGCGGGGGGCAGCTGCTTTCTCACACTGCAAAGAACAGTCGATACTAAACGTGCAGGAAGTACTGCTAGGCTAGGTAAAGTAAAGTTTCCATGGCCAATATTTTGTAGTCTCCAAAAGGATTGGAGAACTCTGAACCATCATGGGCTTAAGGGTCTTGGAAGGAGATCTATCCAATTGCATGTGGAGGGTGAACTATATTCAAAGACTGAGAATAAATTGAAGAAAGGTAAGTCATTTTGATATTGTTTATCAGCACAAAGCTCTTGCTGTTGTCTATAATACTGCCATTTTGGTCTGACCAACACAGATATCGTTTCCTTGTTATCACGTGGCATGAGTATATGGCTTAGGTAGCTGAATAAAGAATAAATTTCAATAAAGTCATGATGCAAAAATGTACTTTTTCTTTGTTCCTTCAGGATCTGGGGATAACGAAAGTTGGCCACATGAAGCGAATTCTCCAGGGAATTAAGGACCTCGGCAAAAACACTTCCATGGCAGAAGTGTAGCTGTTCTGGTGCTATCTCCGAAAATAGAGGGGCATTGATTGGAATTCCTCAGGAGTCTGGGGATTGTATGACATTCTGCAGGATTCGTGACCTAGCTGCCATCACAGGGTGGAATGTTCAGGTGTTTGCTTCAGTTAATGTGTTTTTCTTCTACCCTTAAACTGTCATGAGTTTTACTGAGGGTTTTGTGCCAATGCAGTTAACCCTTAACAGCCATTTTAGATTGTGTTAATGTGACAAGTCCTAATATGCATCGGTAAACATGGGTTTACACTGAACTGCATAACCCTCCTGGAAACAAGGATGCTGCAAAATGGTAAATACAGGTGCAAAATATTTCAGGACTTCCTTCAGCGAGGGCCGTGGATCCAAAAACGGCTTGTTTTTATCGCAATTACATATCAATTTAATGCAGACAATTGCCTTTATTGCTTTAGAACGTGGAATTGATTTGTATCCTATACAATATCTGGAGTGGACTCATTATCAGTGTTTCTTGACCTGTGCATACGGTCTGCAGAACATATCACTCGATGGCCAAGGAGTCTAATCCAGACCGATGTAGGAAACACATGCTGTGTAGCATGCATGCAGATTATGCCGCATGGTATGCCTGCTTGAACTCTTTCTAGGATTGCATGACATATGCCTAATGCTTTTTTAAAAAAAACACTTGAACAAGTTTTATATCTGTTTAATAGAGCGTAATTTATTACTACTGAAGTGTTTGTTAATGAAAGGTTGTTTCTGCTCCTCTGTGTTATATTTTGCATGAGCACATTTCTTTGGCAAGGACTGGTTCACAGGAGATGGTAGAGTCGTGCTGCCTGATCCAGAAAGGGGCAGCCTACCTGTTCCCTCGTTTGAGGGCAATTCAGTGGCTATTTGGTTATTCCTGAACAGGGAGGGGTCATGGCAGGGTAGCACTTATCATGAGCATCTCCGTGCTGGATGTATTTTTTATATAATATATATATATTTGTGTGTGCAGGTTTGCTGGCAATATATGATTTTGGAATTTAATGGGCAGGAAAAGCATTTATTGCATTTTTGACCATAGCAGCTAGTACAAGAAGTTACTATAAAAACCATGGGGACAACTTGTTTTTTTCCCTCATTTCAAGTTCAACAGCAGCTTTTCTGGACATCCTGAAGCTCCCTGTGAACTTCTGCTGAGCAAAAATGAAAAGATAAAATAATGGAATAGAAACAGTTTTAACAAAAAAAACACAAGGAGGACAGATTCTACCTGTGCAGTTCATTAGAATATTTTAGGCATGTTAAATTTTCCGACTGGAAGTGCCTATTTCCATCATCATTGTGTTTGTCATCCTCTTTATTTTCATAACTTTCCCCGTATGTTTTCCAAAATCTGCTACGAGCAAGACTGTGGAACGCTGATGACACCCAGCTCTACCTCTCCATCACCTCTCTCGACCTCTCCACTGCCTCTGTACTGTCACACTGCTTGGCCAACATCCAGTTTTGAAGAGCTGTAGATTCTTCCTAGTAAATATTGGGAAAACCGAAGCCATTGTCTTCTGCACCTGCCACAAACTCCGTTCCTTAGCCACCGATTCCATCCTCCTCCCTGGCCACTGTCTCAGACTGTTTGTAACCTCAGCGTCCTATTTGACCATAAGCTGAGCTTCCGACCCCATATCCTCTCCATCACCAAGACTGCCTACTTCCACCTCCGTAGCATCGTCACCTCAGCCCATCTCCTGCTGAAACCTCGTCCATTCATTTGCCACCTCCAGACTTGACTATTCCAGTGCTCCCCTGGCTGGCCTCCCATCCTTCATCCTCCATAAACTTCAGCTTATTCAAAATTCTGCTATCCATATCCTATTCCACACCAAGTTTTGCATGCCCATTACCCCTGTCCTTGCTAACTTATGCTCACCCAATGCCTCAAATTTAAGATTCCCATCCTTTTGTTTAAATCCCTCCATGGCCTCACCACCTCCTATCACTGTAACCCCCTCCAGCCCTATAATATCCTCCCCCAAACTCGTTTCCATTGATTCCGGCCTCTTGTTTATGCCCCCACCCTTCACCCCACCATGGGCAGCCATGCCTTCAGCCACCTAAGTCCCATTCTCTGGAATTCCCTGCCTAAACTCCACCGTCTCTCCTTTAAGACCCTTCTTAAAACCCATGTCCATGACCAAGCTTTTGGCCACGCCTCCTAAAAAAAAATCTCCTCCTTTGGCCTGGTGCCCATTCTTTCCTTACATCTGTCTGAAGCACCTTGAGGCATTTTTCTTTGTTAAAGGTACTATATAAATACAAGTTGTTATTGTTACTGCTTTTTACATTTCCAAAAATGTGCAGTAAGGTCATCTTGCAATATTGGCTTTGGAATTCCATTGAATTTCAATATCTGGAAGGGCAGAACTGTGAGCTTTCCCTGCTGGCTCATAGCCTTAGGAGACACGGGCATGGGTCAGAGAGAGCGAGTCCCAGTTTCTGCCCTCGAGTCTTTAATGTGAACCAGCTGTAGATTGGACACTTCTTTACAACAAGAATAACAAATCCTTATTATGATATTGATTGATGTTTTCACAAAGCTTGATTGCATAGTGCTATAACATTTAAAATATGCACTTGACCTGCATCACTATATTTAATGATATATATGTGCTGCTCTCTTGGATTGGTGTTGTACTGATAGAGAATTTATATATAAAGGACATTAGGAAACTGAATCTGGATAAATGTTGGTCAGAATATTGAGTCATACCCACTTAAAGGTCATGTGCAAAATCTTCCCCGTCCCCCACCCCCCAGGATTGCAAATCTAAATACTATTTGCTTATACTGCCATATTATAAATTGGGTTCTCCTTCATTCAGGTCTCCTGCACAGCTCTGCCAGAGATCTCATACAGTTCTCGTAATTTGTCACGAGAAGGCACGTGTCTGCCTCCGTTTGAATTGTTTTCCAGGTCCTAGACCCACTTACTACTCAAGGCACCAGTCGGTTCTTGCACTCTACCTACCACCAGCAGTTCACACCAGTGTGTAGGTGTTGGCAAGGCAGAGATCTTGAACCAATGTCAGGTTATCTTTCCCCAGTAGAACAAACAGCTGATGAAATAGTCACGTAAAGATTCAGCCATACTTGGCGTGGTACTGAAGCTTACAGGCAGGGACAGATCCTACATTTGAACACTGGTCTTCCACAGGGCAGCAATGGTGGGGGAGGGAGCGGAGCGGGGGGTGGGGTATGGTTTGGCTGTTACAATTGGCCTCAGTGCCCCTGAACTACTGGGGGGGTGGGTATTTAATCTAGTGATGCAAGAAGTGTGCATGTGCGTACATTGGTTGAGGACAGGGGAAGGGTCAGCTGTTACCACTCTGCGGTCCAAAAGTCCTACAGTCTGGGTTGGCGTAAGGTGAATGGTCACTCGGATGAGGTACTGGCGACCCACTACCACTTATGGAGCTTTACTCTAACTTGAGTTGCTGCCTTCAGGAAAGAAGGGAGAAGAGAGGAAACTCAGTAGAATGATCACTTCTGTTGAATTATCTCAGCTGAATAAAGGCATCAACCTTTAAATGCCTGTAACAAGGTATTCCTGAAATCAGACAGTGCTTTCCGTGCCTAGTTTTGCAGTGCATTTTAGAGCCCCATATCTTCTACTTAAACCCATACTGTTGGATCACAAGTGTCCAAATCAACATTAAGAACTTAAATTTTTACAGAGGTCTTCACGAAAAGGAATGTCTTCAAGTTTGACGAGGGAGGTAGAACATAGGAAAAGGAGGAGGCCATTCAGCCCCTCGAGCCTGTTCCACCATTCAATTAGATCATGGCTGATCTGTGTCTTAACTCCATTTACCCGCCTTGGTTCTGTAACCCTCAATACCCTTGCCTGACAAAAATCTATCAATCTCAGCTTTGAAATTTTCAATGGACCCCCAGCCTGAACAGCTTTTTGGGGGACAGAGTTCCAGATTCCCACTACCCTTTGTGTGAAGAAGTGCTTTCTGACATCACCCCTGAACGGCCTAGCTCTAATTTTAAGGTTATCCCCCTTGTTCTGGACTCCCCCACCAGAGGAAATAGTTTATCTCCAACAAACCTTTAATCATCTTAAACACCTCAATTAGATTACCACTTAACTGGTGAAGACTAGAATATATTTGAACCAAGTGGAATACTTCAGTGCCGATGGGAAGAACGTATCTTCCAAAGAAGGAGCCGTCAAACATATTCTGACTCGTCTTGCATCGGCAGCATGATCAAATCCAAAACCAATACTGAATCTCCTCCGGCGATTCATCAATATAGTATAGAATGACACAGGACCTGGCCCTCTGATGCTAAACACCAGTGACAATTCTTCTAGATAAAGAAATAGTTGACAACCTGTCGTAGAAAATACACTGGCGTCAATCTACCCCCTCCCCTCAGTGTTTGACCAGTTCAAAGGATCGTATTCCTGACATGCACGGCAGTTGCAACAAGAGGTTCATTTGCTCACCAACCAACCTGAGCTTCCACGTCTCCTAGCCACGAATCCAGCTTTGGTATGGTTAATCCCATCTAATCTACCAAACAACCGTAATGTACAGGACCTTTGCAAGGAGTCAGACTTGGTAACTTGAGGATTTGGAGCCAAAATCATTTGAAAACCTCTAAGCCATGAGGTTGCCGCTTCAAAGAAAAACATGAAGGCGGCAAGGAAGAGAATGAGCATCTTGCTGAGGAGACTTTGGGATCTAATATCTCATTTACGTCTTTCCCAAACCTAGATGATCTCAAAGGTTGTACAGTTGCTTATCAGTGAAACAAGAGGATAGTTTCTGCACTTATTCAACTGATATCCAGGGCCATGTGGGGTAGAAGCAAGAAAGCATATACCAAGTGACATAATGCATGACCTACATGCATTAAGCAGACAAACTCTGCAAAGTTTTTGCAAGACCCAAGGATGTGTTTTAACTCATTAGTGAGGGGTCTGTGCTGGTCACAGCACTGCACTCAGGGATTGGCCAGTGATCACAGTTAAACCCAATAGTACACGACGGGGAATCCAAGTTGGATGTCCCTCCATTGGATTTATTTGAGTGAAGTTTTCTCAAATAGGGATAGGGAACTGTCCTATCTTTCAGAGGCTGAACAACATTGTTGTCTCCTATTACCTACCTCTTCCTCTCTCCTCTACAATTCATAGAGTTGATGAGGCTCATTTCTTTGGTTGCCATGATGGAGGCAGTGGTCCAACGTAAGGAGGTGCAGCAAACAACACTTAAAATATTGTCTTAAAATACAATACAAGTCATGCTTTGTTCTATCCGCCTCCCCCCACCACACACACACACACACACACGCAGGCTCCTTTCATCAGCATTAAAGGAAACCACTTAGGATCAGACAAATCATTTGCCAGCGAGTCTGCACATAAGACAGAACATCCCCTATAAAGTGACTAGATGAGGCCCAACTTCCTTCAGCTGCCTACTCCCATGCCATGGAGACTTCATGCACTATTGGACCCACCTGACGCCATGTGTGTTTTTGCTCTGTGAAACTCTACCAAGAATTTACCAGGGTCTTTCCCTCTGTGGCCAAAGGGCATCGCCATGCTGTTAGTTGGTTCGCTACACTTGAGCTATTATTTGCAAATCACCAAGAAGTTAGGGATTCCTGATCAATAACACATTTAAAAATTCTCTAGCAATGAAAGAATATTTATTGTAATCCAGGCACTGTGCCCAGGCAGCGGGAAATTTCTATATTTCCACACAAAGATCGAGCAGCAGAGTGAGCGGTTCCTGCTCAGACCAGATAATGAGGAGGTACTTAAACGGCTGGCAGCGCTCAAAGTAGAAAAGTCACCCGGTCCGGATGGGGTGCATCCTAGGTTGCTGAGGGAAGTAAGGGTGGAAGTAATGGAGCTTCAGGCCACAATCTTTCAATCCTCCTTAGATATAGAGTGATACCAGAGCACCAGGAGGGTTGCAAATGTTACACCCCTGTTCAAAAAAGGGGAAAAGGATAAACCAGATAACTACAGGCCATTCAGCCAAACATTGGTAGTGGGGAAACTTTTAGAGACAATAATCCAGGACAAAATTAATTGTCAGTTAGAAGAACATGGGATTAATAAGTAAAAGTCAGCATGGATCTTTTAAAGGCAAATTGTGTCCGACAAACTCGATTGAGTTCTTCAATGAAATAACAGAGGATTGATGAAGGTAGTGCATTTGTTTATGTATATATGGACTTTCAAAAGGTGTTTGATGAAGTGTCACATATTAGACTTGTTAGCAAAATTGAAGCCCATGGGATTAAAGGGTAGGTGGCAGCGTGGCTACGTAATTGACTAGGAGACAGAAAGCAGAGAGTAGCGGTGAACGGTTGTTTTTCAGACTGGAGGGAAGTATACAGTGGTGTTCCCCAGGGGTCAGTATTAGGACCACTGCTCTTTTTGATATATATTCATGACCTGGACTTGGGTATAGAGGAAATAATTTCAATGTTTGTTGATGAAACAAAGCTCGGAAATACAGTTAACGGTGAGGAGGATAGTAGCAGACTTCAGGAGGACATAGACAGACTGGTGAAATGGGCAGACACATGGCAGATGAAATTTAATGCAGAGAAGTGTGAAGTGTTGCATTTTGGAAGGATGAGGAGAAGCAATATAAACTAAATGGTACAATTTTAAAGGGGGTGCAGGAACAGAGAGACCTGGGGGTGTATGTACACAAACCTTTGAAGGTGGCAGGACAATTTGAGAAGGCTGTTAAAAAGCATATGGGATCCTGGGCTTTATTAATAGACATGATGTGGAGATGCCGGTGATGGACTGGGGTGGACAAATGTAAGGAATCTTACAACACCAGGTTATAGTCCAACAATTTTATTTTAAAATCACAAGTTTTCGGTGATTATCTCCTTCGTCAGGTGACCTGACCTGACGAAGGAGATAATCTCCGAAAGCTTGTGATTTTAAAATAAAATTGTTGGACTATAACCTGGTGTTGTAAGATTCCTTACATTTATTAATAGAGGCATAGAGTACAAAAACAAGGAAGTTATGGTAAACCTTCATAAATTACTGGTTAGGCCTCAGCTGGAGTATTAAGTCCATTCTGGGCACCACACTTTAGGAAGGATGTCGAGGCCTTGGAGAGGGTGCAGAGGAGATTTACTAGAATGGTATCAAGGATGAGGGACTTCAGTTATGTGGAGAGACTGACAGGCTGGGAGTGTTCTCCTTCGAGCAGAGGTGGCTCAAAATTATGAGGGTTTTGATAGAGTAGATAGGGTAAAACTGTTTCCACTGGCAGGAGGGTCGGTAACCAGAGGATTCAGCATTAAGTTAATTGGCAAAAAAGCCAGTGGGGAGATGAGAATTTTTTTTTTGCAGCGAGTTGTTCTGATCTGGAATGCACGGCCTGAAAGGGTGGTGGAAGCAGATTCAATAATAACTTTGAAAAAGGAATTGGATAAATACTTGAAAAGAAGAAATTTGCAGGGCAATGGGGAAAGAGCAGAGGGGAGTGGGACTAATTGGATAGCTCTTTCAAAGAGCCGGCACAGGCACAATGGGCCGAATGGCCGCCTTCTATGCTGTAAGAGTCTATGCTTCTGAATGACTGGGCTCTGCTTTTCCCTCAGCATTGTCCTTGGTAGGCTGGTAGAATCTGCTGTGAAACCCTTCTCCGTTAATGTGTGTGTAGCAGGTAACGCAGCTTTCCACGCTGTTGTGGAAGATGATCAGTGAGAGACGGTGGGAGTTACTGTGAGCGCCACACATTCACATCGAATTGTATTCTGCTTTTCTAACAGAGCTGTTGACCCACTTCAAAGAAACGAGTTAATGCCTCCATTTAACAGCAGGGAGGATTTGGTATGAGAATGTTAAGTGTTCGTATGATAAGACTGCCCACTGGTTTCTATGTTACAGTGTGCGAGAGGAAGAAGAAAAGAAAGAAAGACTTGCATTTATGGAGTGCCTTTCATGACCTCAGGACCTCCTAAAGCGCTTTACAGCCACTGTTGGAAACATGGCAGACAAATTGCGCACGGCAAGGTCCCTCAAGTAGTAATGTGATAATGACCAGATAATCGGTTTTAGATATGGTGGTTAAGACAAATATTGGCCAGGATACTGCTTTTCTTCAAGGTGCAGTGGGATCTTTTACGTCCACCTGAGAGGGCACACAGGGCCTCGGTTTAATATCTCATCCGAACAACGGCACCTCAGACAGTGCAGCACTCCCTCAGCGCTGTACTGGAGTGTCAGCCTGGATTTTGTGCTCAGGTCTCTGGCGAGAGTGCTACCAACTGAGCCACGGCTGACTCTGCGACATCTATCGGTCAGCACAGAGCCTGTGGAGACCCGTTTTTAATACTTAGAGAGAGAGAGAGAAGCTTAACAGACAATGTAACACTTTTCCCGTTTGCATTGTCGACTTTAGGTTTTTTTAAAAAAACTCTCAAAAAGTCAGTGTTTCTCAGAGTTACATAGCACGGTTAGAAGTTAATCTCTTGACACCCACACAGTAAAACCACCCACTTTCCGACTGTGTGCGAGCAAGTCTTCCCAAAGCAGTGTGAAAATAAAGGCAAGAACCTCCCAAGTTGCTAAATGGGACTTGAGGGCATTAGAAAGTTCTGGCACTGGATCCTTCCTGTGATGAAGTTTGATGGAGTGATCCTTAGATCTTGCCCGATGGGTCCTCCCAGATTTGAGCCAGTGATACAACATTTCCAAGTAGTGGCTCAGGGGATTACAGAGGAGATAAAATGAGGAGGAAGGCAGCATATTTACCAAAGGGATAGTCATCTTCAACGTTCCTAAATCCTAGCCATTCAGCCACCTACCTGTCTCGGGGCCTGGGTCAAGCCCCATGTTCCCAGTCCATTGAGGGGATCGTAGTTGAAATTAATTTCTATTAAAAAGGGTACATGTGTCACCTGACTGATCAACACAGAACTGAGCAGTTATGGTCCTGAGTGGGTATATAGGGCCTGTTGACGCCAAGTTGGGTGTTATTGCTGATCTGCTAAAAATTATTCCAGTACAGGCCCCCAAACGAAGGCAGATACAAACCTTTTCTGTTTAGTTTTGCTTGCATTTGACTAAATGCCCATGATACGTGGAGGAGACCTTTCCTTGGAGAATAAGGACCACTAAACCTTTTGATCCCTAATCTCCCCTTCCCAAATGTTTTTTGAAAGCTGTTTATAGCAACACATCCTTAACCAGCTCCCTGGAACCAACAGGACAAATTACTTTTATACCTAGCTTTACTTGTGTCAGCAGAAGCAGATGTCTGCACTAAATCTTCATACTGAACAGTATGTGGTGAAGCTGTATTGAAAAAGTTTTCAGTCAAATTTGCACATGCCAATGAACTGCAAATTTTTTTACCCTTCTATGCAGTCACGTTGAAGAATGAAGCCTTATCACTAAAACAATTTTTACCTGGTTCCTAAGGGACACAGTAGCAACTTTTTTGCTTCCTCAGAAAGAGAAACGAGCAACAACAATAATGTGATCCTTTAAGTCCTTTTACACTAATAATGTGTCAGCCTTCCCATCCATGGTGCCAAGCCAATGCTGCAGAGATTGGTTATCACATGGAAACTGGGAACTCCAAACAAATTCCAACAAAGAATACTGCACTGTGTGAGCAATGACTGACGAGGCTGTGTCACGAGGAGTTTTTAATGTGCTGGGGACAAACTCCTGTTTGTAGATGTTCAGGAGGGCAGCGATGATTTTTTTTTCAGTGGCCAGCCATTTCTCGAGTCGTGTCCTAAGTGCAGAATCCAGTGGCAGATAATTGACACAGCTCCTTTTCACAGTGCGTTTACAAGCGAAATGTGCATGTAAAGTCAAAAGTTTTGCTTATGATCTTTAATGGGCTACGTTGCACTAATACAGTTTACCACTGTAATGACTACACATATCTGTAAATGTACCTCGAGTATTATCCTGCTGCCTGAGATGTATTTTATACAGTTTGGATTATTGTTTCTCGGTAGTGCAGTCCCCTTTGATATTTGTAAATGTATTGAAATTGTGTTGGTGTTGGTGGTAGTGAAGTGTAACAGATTGTGACTTTGCTATTTTCTAAGACAAACGGTTTTCTAGTTCTATTTATGGTTGTCCTTAAATCAAGTTTATAAGCTATCTTGGTGTTTACTTGCTAAATCATTGCTTACTTCTGCAGCAAAAGCAGCCCTACACTTCCAAGCCTCACCTTGTGAGGAGGCTGTTTTTTACATTCCTGAACGATATTTTTCTTATCTTGTGGGGCGGTGGGTATTAAGTGATGAAATGTCGCCGATAGACTTTTTAAGGAGGCATCTCCACCATCCTAAATGTCAAAAGGCATGGCAGAGAAGGAGAAACAAGTGAGGTTGTGACGGTGACATAAAACGTGGAAACAAATGTGTACAAAATGATCTGGACAATTTGTAAACTAAACCTTCGTATGACTGTCCTGTACTTTCAGTTCCTGTCTGTTCTACCAAATGTTTGAGTTTACTACCTGTTGGGAAATTTATGCAAACTTTATATAATTCCCACATCAACATCTTTATGCAACATTTCCTTATTTTGCTTTGTTTGCCGACACCATTTTTGCCTTAGCTGTGTCAACCTGCATCGAACTTACCAACCTGGCAGTGCCCCTTAGGGGAGAGCTTGCACTCTCCACATCAGGGCAAGCAGAATGATACCTGTGTGGATCTCTGAGTAGCTTGGTTTGGGGGTTCTTAAACACAGCGATGGGTTTCCGCATGTATCAGACGCCCGCCTGACCAATATAAATCGCGGGTGTGAATTGTTATACCATCTATATCCTGATTACTATATTTTGCTTCTTGCCGTTCGTTTATATCTTTCTGATTTTTCACTAAGGTTTCATCCTTATATATATCAAAGCCAGATATTGAACAGTCTATGTGATACCAAATTTGGGGACTAATTTTGCTTCAGAAATGAGTAAAGCTTTAAACTGCCCAGTACCCTTCCAGTGTCATTTAAAAACCAACCCATTGGCAACAGATTTGTCTTTATGTACTCTGATAAAGGTAAGGCAAAAGTGAAACGTATTTGTTTACATACTGTTTACAACAGCACAGTTTTATTTTTAATAAACAAAATTTGGAGTATTTATTGCATACTGTTTGGAAAAAAAGATGTTTTATGTGTTTTCACCCTTTGAATATAATGTTACATTTACTTATATAGATATTTGGGTGATTTATTTATGTAGTTGGTAATTTTATGACTACTAGAACGGATTTTGTTTTCTGTGCCTTTTATGTTTAAATGCATGGTTGAATATTTATTATTTAGGAAGTTACTCAGATGTGTATTTTTGTATATTGCTGGAATTGGTGGTTCATTTTTGTTGTACATTATGAGCTGCCTTAGGGAAAGGCAGTCTGTTAAGATCTTCCTAACATGCTAAAATACTCAATAAATCCGAATGCATTCACTGCACAAAGGTGTGTTCATTTATACTAGTCTTTAATGCTCGTTGGAATCTTGTTTAAGCAAACACACCATTTCCTTTAACAATCAATTTTCTTTAAAATTTTGTGCGTATAATTTTACAGAGTGTCCATTGACACCACTGTGTCAGCCAATGAGTTGGAGGCGAGGTGGGACTTACAGCAAAACAGAGTCGGTTTAAACAGAGTCTCTAAGAACTACAGCAAACAGAACTCATGTCTCCCAATAAAAGCAGGATTATTTCTCCAGCAAAATGCAGTGAGTGGAGGATAATTACATAATGCAAATTATGTGCATGAAGTGAATCCCAGTCAGTTACAGCTGGGCAGGTCCAGGCGTGATTGATGGGGGAATCACCCAATCATCTGCTTTCTGGCCGGGACTTGTGGTGTCACTATACACAGCCTTAAATTTATATAGCTCAGTAATTTTTTCAGCCAGGGCATCAACAGCTACACACAGGACACGTGTGTTAATCAAAATGACTTCTATAGTTGTACACGTGAGAATCTTAAACTTTCAATACATTTAACAAGCACCAACCCCCTGAGCTGGAGCTGCTTACTCACTTTTTTTTGTACATTATGAGCTGCAGAAGGGACAAGTAGCCCTGTCAAGATTTGGCCGGCAGCTGCAGTAGCTCAATGGTAGAGCTCCATGGGGGGAGTGAGGTAATGGTAAATGTGGGCTTGCACCTGTGGTTCCTGTTGAAGCAACTACTTGCCCGCAGCCAGGAGAGGTGGCAAGTGGTGTCTACGGCCCCCTTTATGGGTGTCTGTCCCCCCCCCACTTTTTTGTGGTGTCCAGGCCCCCCCCCCCCCTTTATGGTGTCTAGGGCCCCCCCCCCTTTATGGTGTCTAGGGCCCCCCCCCCCCCTTTATGGTGTCTAGGGCCCCCCCCCCCTTTATGGTGTCTAGGGCCCCCCCCCCCCTTTATGGTGTCTAGGGCCCCCCCCCACTTTATGGTGTCTAGGGCCCCCGCCCCCCTTTATAGTGTCTAGGCTCCTCTTTTTGTGGTGTCTAGGTCCCCCCCCCCAAAATGGTGTCTAGACCCCTCCCTTAGTGGTGACTAGGCTCCTCCCAATGGTGTCTGGCCCCTCCCCACCGCCATATAGAAGAAAGGAATCAAAGGATGTCCTGAATCACCTTCGCCTGTTGTTGAACACCTGCTTAAAGCTGGACACAGAGTGACTTTAAATAGGCTTTTCCCACATGTGTGTCTCCTTTTTTTGCCCTTTTCCCTGGCTCTTCTCTTTCTCTTCCCCCCCCCCCCTCCCCCATTGTGGCATTTGCAAAGAGATCAAGCTTTTTCAAGATTTATATTTGTGTTTCTTCTTTTCGATCTCCTGCCGTTCCCTGGCAGGGCTACTGTGCCCGACCTGAAATTCATCACATCGCAGAGGCTCTTGGCATGTGAGGTTTTAATCTTGAAACATTTCAATTACTTGCTTGTTCACCAATACATGCGCTTTAATTAAATGCTGTCTCACCCCAGCTACGTTGCCAGAATGGGCCCAAGAACCATGTAAGTGGTCATAGCAAAGTACACAATAAACAGAAACTGCGGTGCAGAAACAAAGAGAGGGCTACATGGAATGATGAGAGCAGCCAATCGTGAAGCACCTGCAATCCTCATGCTTTAACTTTTACTGAAGCAGCTGGCTAGTCCCTTGATCGCTATTAGATGCCCAGTAAGTTTGTTTAGACAGCTACACGCTGCACCAACTTTGTACTAAATGGCTTAACAAAAATTGAGCGAATCCCAATTTACCTGCAAGACCCTACATTTCAAGCTACATGGCCACTGTTTTGTGAAAGGAGTCAGATATGAGTGTTAACACAACTCCCTCGCGATGAATGCAAGTCCCACTCACTCAGCACAGAGTATTGCTACTTCACTTTTGAAAGAGATCGTACCACAAGATGTAGAACATAAAGGCTCATCTTTCTAGGGACCCTACAATGTACTTGGCATTGAATGTAAAGTTTTAGGGGTGGTGTTGGAAATGACCTGATAGAATGCTGTTATAGAGAGAGAGTGCAACCACGTTCCCATACAAGTTCTTTATGTGGGACCTTGTTAAATGAATTTGCTGTACATGCAATGACACAAAAGGTTTTCTTATTTTAATAAGCCTTAATCAAACACTATAGGTTAGAAATTATAGCCAGCAATGGTAATTGTACAGACGCTAAATGCGCTTGTGCTAAATTTATCTTCCTGCTGTTCTAAGAGGGTGTTAACCATTTAAAAGAAACTAGTTAGCACCTCAATTGAAATAGCAGAGTGAAAATCGCATCAAGTCTTATACAATAGATTGAACAGTAATTTCTACCCTACTATCTTCTCAAAAATGGAAAATTTAATATTCTCTATTGTAAAATATTAAATATTTAGAATTTTAATCAGTTCTGGCTGTGAATGCTGGTAATTTTGAATGTCCTGAGGGTTATTTAAGAAATCCAAATCCCAGCATCCCCTACACTTGGCAGAATTAGAAATATTGAGACAGCTTTCTAGACAATGTGGAAATTCCACCAATAATCTAAACGACTGCAGTAAGAAGACCAAGGAAACAATGAGGATGTATTTTAAATAATAAATGAACCAGAATCTCAGCCTGAACTCTAACCTCTCCACTTTTTTCTATCTTTCTATCCGTGTTTGTTCTTTATTTCTTGCTTCCATTTTCATTTTTTTCTGTATATCTCCTTTCTTTAGAATCTTAGAATGATACAGCACAGAAGGAGGCCATTCAACCCATCGTGCCTGTGCCGGCTCTTTGAAAGAGCTATCCAATTATCCCACTCCTCTGCCCTTTCCCCATAGCCCTGCGAATTTTCCCCCTTCAACTATTTATCCAATTCCCTTTTGAAAGTTATTCTTGAATCTGCTTCCACCGCCCTTTCAGGCAGTGCATTCCAGGTCACAACAACTTGCTGTGTAAATTTTTTTTCCCCCATGTTGCCTCTGGTTCTTTTGTCAATTACCTTAAATCTGTGTTCTCTGGTTACCAGCCCTTCTGCCAATGGGAACAGTTTCTCCTTATTCATGATTTTAAACACCTCTCTCAAATCTCCCCTTAACCTTTTCTGCTCTCAGGAGAATAACCCCAGTTTCTCCAGTCTCTCCACATAACTGAAGTCTTTCAACCCTGGAACCATTTGAGTAAATCTCCTCTAAACCCTCTGTAAGGCCTTGACATCCTTCCTAAAGTGTGGTGCCCAGAATTGGTCACAATACTCCAGCTTGGGCATAACAAGTGTTTTATAAGGGTTTAGCATAACTTCCTCGCTTTTGTACTCTATCACTATTTATAAAGCCCAGGATCCCGTATGCCTTTTAACAGCCTTATCAACTTATTCTGCCACCTTCAAAGACTTGTGTACTTAGCATCCAGGTCTCTCTGTTCCTGCATTCCCTTTAAAATTGTACCATTTAGTCTATATTGTCTCTCCTCATTCTTCCAAGCAAAATATATCACTTAACACTTCTCTGTGTTAAATTTCATCTGCCATGTCTCCCTATGTCCTCCTGAAGTCTGTGACTATCCTCCTCACTGTTTACTACATTTCCAAGTTTCCTGTCATCTGCAAACTTTGAAATTATGCCCTGTATACTCAAGTCCAGGTCATTAATATATATCAAAAAGAGCAGTGATCCCAACACTGACCCCTGGGGGACATCACTGAATACTTCCCTCCAGTCTGAAAAACAATCGTTCACCACTACTCTCTGCTTTCTGTCCCTCAGCCAATTTTGTATCCATGCTGCCACTGTCCCTTTAATCCCATGAACATGGGTGTAACAATTGCAATCCTCCAGTCCTCTGGCACCATGCTCATAATTTCCGCCTTTCCCTCAGTAACCTAGGATGCATCCCATCCGAACCGGGTGACTTTTCTACTTTGAGCGCTGCCAACTTCTTAAGTACCTCCTCTTTATCTATTTCTATCCTATCCAATATCACAACTACCTCCTCCTTTAATTCTAAAATGGAAGCATCCTTTTCTCTAGTGAGTCACCTGACGAAGGAGGAAAGCTCCGAAAGCTTGTGATTTCAAATAAAGCTGTAAAATTTCACAGCAGGAAGGAAAGTTTTGTACATATTTTTCTTCTAGTTTCACTATGTTGGAATAAGATGATAGAATATTTCTTGCAAATAAAAAGGAAAGAGGAATAACGAAGTAAGCAAACCAATAGGAATCTATGCCACTATGTATCAGATCAATAGGAACTCATTATGTATCAGGCCATCAATGGGAAGCCACTATGTAGCAGGCCAATGGGATTCCTCTACATAGCAGACCAATTGGAATTCACTATGTAGCAGGCCCTCAATGGGAATCCACTATGTAGTAGACCAACTGGAACCCACAATACAGCAGCCCCTCAATGGGACTCCACTATGTAGCAGGTTCCTAATAGCAATCCACTTTGCATCAAGCCATCAATGGGAATCCACTATGTAGCAGATGCATCTGTCCATGACAATATTGGTAGAAGTGACTATCGCATGGTCCTTGTGGAGACGAAGTCCCGTCTTCACACTGAGGACACCATCCAACATGTTGTGTGGTACTACCGCCATGCTAAATGAAATACAGAACAGTCCGAGCAGCTCAAAACTGGGCATCCATGAGGTGCTGTGGGCTATCAACAGCAGCAGAATTGTATTCCAGCACAATCTGTAACCTCATAGCCTGGCATATTCCTCACTCTACCATTATCCCATAAGGGATCAACCCTGGTTCAATGAGGAGTGTAAAAGAGCATGCCATGAACAGCACCAGGCGTAACTAAAAATGAGGTGCCAACCTGGTGAAGCTACAACACAGGACTATATGTATGCTAAACAGCGGAAGCAACATGCTATAGACCGAGCTAAGCGATTCCACAACCAATGGATCAAATCAAAGCTCTGCAGTCCTGCCACATCCAGTCGTGAATGGTGGCGGACAATTAAACAACTAATGGAAGGAGGAGGCTCTGTAAACATCCCCACCCTCAATGATGGCAGAGTCCAGCACGTGAGTGTAAAAGACAAGGCTGAAGTGTTTGCAACCATCTTCAGCCAGAAGTGCCGAGTGGATGATCTATCTCGGCCTCCTCCCGATATCCCCACCATCACAGAAGCCAGACTTCAGCCAATTTGATTCACTCCATGTGATATCAAGAAACAGCTGAGTGCACTGGATACAGCAAAGGCAATGGGCCCCAACAACATCCCGGCTGTAGTGCTGAAGACTTGTGCTCCAGAACTAGCTGCGCCTCTAGCCAAACTGTTCCAGTACAGCTACAACACTGGTATCTACCCGACAATGTGGAAAATTGCCCAGGTATGTCCTGTCCACAAAAAGCAGGACAAATCCAATCCAGCCAATTACCGCCCCATCAGTCTACTCTCAATCATCAGCAAAGTGATGGATGGTGTCGTCGACAGTGCTATCAAGCGGCACTTACTCGCCAATAACCTGCTCACCGATGCTTAGTTTCGGTTCCGCCAGGACCACTCGGCTCCAGACCTCATTACAGCCTTGGTCCAAAAATGGACAAAAGAGCTGAATTCCAGAGGTGAGGTGAGAGTGACTGCCTTTGACATCAAGGCAGCATTTGACCAAGTGTGGCACCAAGGAGCCCCAGTAAAATTGAAGTCAATGGGAATCAGGGGGGAAACTCTCCTGTGGCTGGAGTCATACCTAGCACAAAGGAAGATGATAGTGGTTGTTGAAGGCCAATCATCTCAGCCTCAGGACATCGCTGCAGGAGTTCCTCAGGGCAGTGTCCTAGGCCCAACCATCTTCCGTTGCTTCATCAATCACCTTCCCTTCATCATAAGGTCAGGAGTGTGGATGTTTGCTGATGATTGCACAGTGTTCAGTTCCATTCACAACCCCTCAGATAATGAAGCAGTCCGAGCCCACATGCAGCAAGACCTGGACAACATCCAGGCTTGGGCTGATAAGTGGCAAGTCGCATTTGCGTCAGACAAGTGCCAGGCAATGACCATCTCCAACAAGAGAGAGTCTAACCACGTCCCCTTGACAGTCAACGGCATTACCATCGCCGAATCCCCCACCATCAACATCCTGGGGGTCACCGTTGACCAGAAACTTAACTGGACCAGCCACATAAATACTGTGGCTACAAGAGTAGGTCCAAGGCTGGTTATTCTGCAGCGAGTGACTCACCTCCTGACTCCCCAAAGCCTTTCCACCATCTACAAGGCACAAGTCAGGAGTGTGATGGAATACTCTCCACTTGCTTGGATGAGTGCAGCTCCAACAACACTCAAGAAGCTCAACACTATCCAGGACAAAGCAGCCCACTTGATTGGCACCCCATCCACCACCCTAAACATTCACTCCCTTCACCCCTGGCGCACTGTGGCTGCAGTGTGTACCATCCACAGGATGCACTGCAGCAACTCGCCAAGGCTTCTTCGACAGCACCTCCCAAACCCGCGACCTCTACCACCTAGAAGGACAAGAGCAGCAGGCACATGGGAACAACACCACCTGCACGTTCCCCTCCAAGTCACACACCATCCCAACTTGGAAATATATCGCCGTTCCTTCATCGTCGCTGGGTCAAAATCCTGGAACTCCCTACCTAACAGCGCTGTGGGAGAACCTTCACCACATGGATTGCAGCGGTTCAAGAAGGCGGCTCACCACCACCTTCTCGAGCAATTAGGGATGGGCAATAAATGCTGGTCTTGCCAGCGAAGCCCACATCCCATGATTGAATAATAAAAAAAGACCCTCACTGGGAATCCACTATGTAGCAGGCTCCCAATAGCAATCCACTATATAGCAGACTGACAGGAGCCCACTATGTATCAAGCCATCAATGGGAATCCACCATGTAGCATACCAGTGGGAAGTCACTATGTAGCAGACCAATGGGAACCCACTAGATGATAGACCAATGGAAATCCACGATGTACCAGGCTCCCAATGGGAATCCTCTATGCAGCTGGCCCTCAAATGGAATCCACTATGTATCAGGCCCTCATTGGGAATCCATTGTCTAGCAGACCAATGGGAATCCACTATTTAACAGACCAATGGGAAATCGAGATGTAGCAGACCAATGGGAATCCACTATGTGCCAGGCTCCCAATTGGAGTCCACTATGTAGCAGGCCAATAGGAATCCACCGTGTGCCTGAGCCTTAATGGGAATTCACTATGTATCAGGCCCTCAATGGGAATCCACTATGTATCAGGCCCTCAATGGGAATCCACTATGTATCAGGCCCTCAATGGGAATCCACTATGTATCAGGCCCTCAATGGAAGCACCCAGAAATTCCACTCTACAGAATAAAGTGTGTCTCGAGAGGTGAAGAAAAAGTAGTTTATAGAAACCTTCCAATGGTGGTTAATTTCCTTCCTTTGTGTGACATTGTGTTGACCACAATGACACGGGAAATTCACATTGAGAAAAGGCGCCAGTTTTTATCTCCAAGGTACAAACTGACGACAGGAGAGTGTGAACTGAACAATATTTGGTGCAGTGAGACCCAGGTGGACTTCAGTGTCAGTAAATCTGAGGTGATTCATTATAGTAAAAAAAATAACAGCAGTACTTCCAAGTCGGGATGGTGTGTGACTTGGAGGGGAACGTGCAGGTGGTGTTGTTCCCATGTGCCTGCTGCTCTTGTCCTTCTAGGTGGTAGAGGTCGCGGGTTTGGGAGGTGCTGTCGAAGAAGCCTTGGCGAGTTGCTGCAGTGCATCCTGTGGATGGTACACACTGCAGCCACGGAGCAGTAATCGTACTCTGAATGGAAGAAGGCTCGGTGTGTGGAAGAACAGAGGGACTTTAGGTACAGGTTCACAGGACATTGAAGGGAGCACTGCAGGTTTATAAGGCTGTAAAAAAGCCTTAAGAGGTTTAGAATATAAAAGCCAAGTGGTAATGATGACCCCATATAAAACGTTAATCAGATTTCAGTTACAGTACTATGTACAGTACTGAGGCTCACACTACAGGAAGGATATTGATGATTTAGAGAGGGCACCACGCAGATTCACTAGGATACTGCCTGGTATGAGGAAATACAAATATGAAGAAACACTTTGCAAGTCGGGTCTTTTTTGTTCGAACAACAGATTACGACGCAATATAATAGAAATGTGTAAAATTATGAAAGAACGGGAAAGGGTAGATAGAAGCAGACTGTTTTCAGTATTTGGGGGTGTCCAGAATGAGGGCCCATAGATGCAAGATTAAATGTAAGAGATTTAGAACAGAGGGCAGGAGAAACTTCTTCACGTGGAGAGCTGTGAGGCTGTGGAATTCAACTTCCAGGGTTAGTGGTTGAGGCAGAAACTATGTCAACATTCGAGATTAGATTGGATTGGATAGGTGGATGAAGGAAAAGGGATTAAAGGGAAGTGGCAGCAGTCTGGGTAAATGTGATCAGGACTATGTGCTCCTGTGGAGGGCAAAGGCTGAATGGCCTGTTTCCATATTATAACTTCCACGTACTATAAACATGATTTGAGTAACCACTCTGAAGCTTTAGAGAGCGGGAGATATAGTCGGAAACAAACTGATATACAGTGGAGCAGCAATAAGAGGCAATCAGATGAGGCAGGAAACAGCTTGTGATTCGAGAGTAGTTCTGAATTTGACTCAGAAATTGAATCAGCAGCAACTGATTTGTTACGGGACAGAAAGCAGAGAGTCGTGGTGAACAGTTGTTTTTCAGACTGGAGGGAAGTATTCAGTGGTGTCCCCCAGGGGTCAGTATTAGGACCATTGCTCTTTTTGATATATATTAATGACCTGGACTTGGGTATAGAGGGTATAATTTCAAAGTTTGCAGATAAATGTGGAAGATAGTAATAGACTTCAGGAGGTCATAGACAGAATGGTGAAATGGGCAGATTCATGGCAGATGAAATTTAATGCGGAGAAGTGTGAAGTGATGCATTTTGGATGGATGAGGAGAAGCAATATTTTTTTTTATTTGTTCATGAGATGTGGGCGTCGCTGGCAAGGCCAGCATTTATTGCCCATCCCTAATTGCCCTTGAGAAGGTGGTGGTGAGCCGCCTTCTTGAACTGCTGCAGTTCGTGCGGTGAAGGTTCTCCCACAGTGCTATTCGGTAGGGAATTCCAGGAGTTTGACCCAGCGACGATGAAGGAACGACGATATATTTCCAAGTCGGGATGGTGTGTGATTTGGAGGGGAACGTGCAGGTGGTGTTGTTCCCATGTGCCTGCTGCTCTTGTCCTTCTAGGTGGTAGAGGTCATGGGTTTGGGAGGCGCTGTCGAAGAAGCCTTGGCGAGTTGCTGCAGTGCATCCTGTGGATGGTACACACTGCAACCATGATGCGCCGGTGGTGAAGGGAGTGAATGTTTAGGGTGGTGGATGGGGTGCCAATCAAGCGGGCTACTTTGTCCTGGATGGTGTCGAGCTTCTTGAGTGTTGTTGGAGCTGCACTCATCCAAGCAAGTGGAGAGTATTCCATCACACTCCTGACTTGTGCCTTGTAGATGGTGGAAAGGCTTTGGGGAGTCAGGAGGTGAGTCACTCGCTGCAGAATAACCAGCCTCTGACCTGCTCTTGTAGCCACAGTATTTATGTGGCTGGTCCAGTTTAGTTTCTGGTCAATGGTGACCCCCAGGATGTGGATGGTGGGGGATTCGGCGATGGTAATGCCGTTGAATGTCAAGGGGATGTGGTTAGACTCTCTCTTGTTGGAGATGGTCGTTGCCTGGCACTTGTCTGGCGTGAATGTTACTTGCCACTTATGAGCGCAAGCCTGGATGTTGTCTAGGGCTTGCTGCATGCGCGCTCGGACTGCTTCATGATCTGAGGGGTTGCGAATGGAACTGACCTTATGATGGAGGGAAGGTCATCGATGAAGCAGCTGAAGATGGTTGGGCCTGGGACACTAGATGAAGTCAGGTGGGAGGAGGCGCGTGTGCTGTCTTTCCTTGGTGTCTCAGCGGGTAGTGTGTTTATCCCTTTAGCCACTGCACAGTCCCCAGTCTCACTTGCTCACTAAAAGCCCTGATTGATGCACTTGTGCTCTGGAGTTTGCATGGACAAGAACTGCTGTGTGATGTTTGCCACAAACCCTGTTGTTAAAATGATGAGAGTGAGTGGGCTCTGATCACAGTGGGTAAAACCTGCTGAAAGTGAGAGTATATCAGTCTGTCATTTTGCACTGGGCAGAATATTTGTGACGTACTATGAATAAACTTTAAACAGTCCATCTAATGAATATGTGATGTTGAATATTTTCATTCTCTGGGAAATATCTTACATAGAATTTACAGCACAGAAACAGGCCATTCGGCCCAACAGGTCCATGCCAGCACACGACCTCCTCCCACCTGACTTCATCTAACCCCATCAACATATCATTTGATTCCTTTCTTCCTCATGTGTTTATCTATCTTCCCCTTAAATACATCTATACTATTCGCCTCAACTACTCCATGTGGTAGCAAGTTCCACATTCTAACCATTCTTTGGATAAAGAAGTTTCTCCTGAATTCCCAATTGGATTTATTAGTGACTATCTTATATTTATGCCCCCTAGTTCTCCCCCGCAATTGGAAACATCATCTCTACATCTACCCTATCAAACCCCTTCATAATTTGAAACACCTCTATTCGGTCATCCCTCAGCCTTCTCTTTGCCAGAGAAAAGAGCTCCAGCCTGTTCAGTCTTTCCTGTTAGTTGTACCCTCTCAGTTCTGATATCCTCCTTGTAAATCATTTTTGCACTTTCTCCAGTGCTTCTGTATCCTTTTTGTAATATGGAGACCTGGGGCTCTATTTTAGCACCCGCTACCGGGTGCGTTCCTGGCGGGGGGGCTCCGAAAATCGGAGAATCCCGGCGCGGTACCGGAGCCCGCCCCGAACCCGCGCACTTCCGGGTTCCCCGCTGACGCACCGGCGTGCGCGCGCAGCCCCCGCTGGTGGGAATCCCGCAGGCAATTGAAGCCAGCGGGATGCCACTTGAAGGTATTTATTTAGGTATTTCAGGTCATTAACTGACCTGATTAAGGGGCTATGTGGGATTTTAGAACAAAGTGGGACTGTTTCCCATACTGGGGGGAACACTCCCAGGTCAAATGGACGTGTTGCAGCTGTCAGCCTGTGGCAGCTGCAAAGGTCCATTTGACAGGTGGGGGGGAGACCCTCACTCATTGCAGGAGGCCACTCTGTCACTTTGGACAAAGTTTGGCCTCCACCACCCTCCTCCTGACAGTCAAAGTCACCCACCTGCACACTTACCCTGGGGTCCGGAGACATGTACCTACCTTGCGGACCCCCTCAGATGTACATCTTGCGGATGGGGGCCGCCGTAGCTGCAGTCATGACCTCCTCGGAGGGCGAACAGCATCACCAGCCTCACCAGCCTCGCCATCCACGCCGTCCACCTCTGACACGTGGAGCTCCACAACAGAGTGCTGTGACACATCCACCTGTACAGCAGGAGGGAGGGCTACCGCAGAGAGAGATGCGTCGCAGAGGGCACTACCCTCGCCACAGGGTCCACAGACCGAGGCTCAGCCTCCTGGACCTCTCTGAGCAGCAATGCACACGGATGCTCAGAGTCACTCAACATGTAGCCGTGGATATCTGCAGCCTCCTTCATGCCGAGCTGCTCCCGGTTGGCCCGAGCACCATCTTCTTACCTGTCGCTGTCAAAGTCACCACTGCCCTCAACAACTTCTCCTCCGTATCCTTCCAGGGTGCAACCGGGCACATCGCCGATGTCTCCCAGTCGTCTGCGCAGAAGAGCCCTGCAAATACACCTACACCCACTCTGCAGTGACACAATGGGTGGCATCAGTTGTGGGTCCTCATAGTGATCCTCAGGAGGGGGCATTATTGCACAAACCAGACAGGATTCGCGAAGACATGGCAGTAGTGGTGCCAATATAATATGTAATGTGAGTTGGTCAGAAATTCAATATAAGTAACATCCATGACAAACCCTCAAACACCCTTGTGCATCCCCTTCATGCTCATGACACATTTGCCTTACGCTGCCTACTGCACATATGTGATGCATGCCCTGTGGCTGCAGCACAGGTGGTGGCAGGTTGAGTGAGGCTGGCCGTGAGAGAGATGCACGAGAGGGTGAGTATGGGATAGAGCCATGAGATTGTATGAGGATTGGGTTGCGTGGTAGTGGCGGGATGAGTACTGGCGAGGTGAGTAGGTGCAGGTAAGATGAGGATGAGGTTTGAGTGGGTATGAGGGGTGATGTGACAGAGTTGTGTTGGCAGTGCTGAAGGAGATGTGGGGTGGGGGCGGTGATGTGGCAGACGGAGTGTAGGGGAAAGACTACGTGTACTCACTTTGGTTGACCTACGGAGGTCATTGGAGCGCCTCCTGCACTGTGTGCAGGTGGGCGATATGTTGGTGGTGCAGGTGACCCCCTCTGCCACCTTGAGCCAGGCCTTCCTGGTAGCAGAGGCAGGCTGCTTCCTCCCGCCCGCCGGGGGGAAGATCTCTGTCCTCCCCCTCCTCCTCACCCCATGTATTGATACCTGGAGTGAGGCATCATAAAACTGGGAGCACCCTTCCCCCTGGGCTGCTCCATGCTGTAATTTTTGCTATTTGTTGCAGCATCTGTCAGTGGAGGACTGCCCCTTTAAATAGAGCGCCTCCAGCTGACAGATCTTACTGCGCATGCGCAGCCCGCCCGACGCGCAGATCAGCAGTGGGAAACCGGAGGAGCAGGTAAGTGGATCCAATTAGTGGATTGGATGCTACAATCGCGCGGGAAGCTGACTAATTTCACCGGGCGCGTTACCCACGCGCCCGATAGCCCCCCCGCCAAGAACCCGCAGCCCTGGTAACATCGGGCCCCTGAACTGTGAACAGTACTCCAAGTGTGATCTAACCAAGGTTCTGTATAACTTCTCTGCTTTTCAATTCTATTCCTCTGGAAATGAACGCCGTGCTTTGTTTGCATTTTTTATAGCCTTATTAACCTGTGTTGCTTTTAATGATTTGTGAATCAGTACCCCCAGATCTCTTTGCCACTCTACCCCATGTAGACTCTTCTTTTCTAAGCAGTATGGCCTCCTTAATCTTCCTACCAAAATGCACTGCCTCATGCTTATAGGAACATAGAAACAGGAGTAGGCCATTCAGCCCCTCGTGCCTGCTCCGCCATTTGATAAGATCATGGCTGATCTGTGATCTAACTCCATATACCTGTCTTTGGCCCATATCCCTTAATACCTTTGGTTGCCAAAAAGCTATCTATCTCAGATTTAAATTTAGCAATTGAGCTAGTATCAATTGCCGTTTGCGGAAGAGAGTTCCAAACTTCTACCACCCTTTGTGTGTAGAAGTGTTTTCTAATCTCACTCCTGAAAGGTCTGGCTCTAATTTTTAGACTGTGCCCCCTACTCCTAGAATCCCCAACCAGCGGAAATAGTTTCTCTCTATCCACCCTATCTGTTCCCCTTAATATCTTATAAACTTCGATCAGATCACCCCTTAACCTTCTAAACTCTAGAGAATACAACCCCAATTTGTGTAATCTCTCCTCTCCTCATTGAAATTCATTTGCCAATTACACGCCCATTCAGCAAGTTCATTAATGTCTTCTTGTACTTTGTCACAGTCTTCCTCAGAATTAAATATACCCCCCAAATATCTTCAGAGCTATTTAGTACCCAATTGCCTGAACCAGCTGGTGGGTCTAATGTCTCAACAGTAACGCGTCGGACTCAAGATCCAAAGGCTGCTGGTTCAAATAATATAGCAGCTCAGGGACCTTCTGGCTAATTTTAGATTGAGACATTGTTTAAACAATGGGCCATTCAGTGTCTGTGCGAGATTAATTACCAGAGTTCAGTTTGACACCTTGAACTGCTTTTTTTTGATAAAAGTGAGTGGGCAAAACTGTGGCAGATGGAGTTCAACGTGGGGAATTGTGAGGTCATCCACTTTGGTTCCAAGAAAGACAAATCGGAATATTTTCTTAATGGCGAAAGATTAGGAACTGTGGAGGAGCGAAAGGGGACTTGGGTGTCCAGGTACAAAAGTCACTAAAGGCTAGTGCACAGGTACAAAATATAATCAAAAAGACTAATGGAATGTTGGCCTTTATCTCAAGGGCGCTGAAATACAAAGGGAAGGAAGTTATGCATCAGCTGTACAGAATTCTGGTCAGATCACATCTGGAGTACTGTGTTCAGTTTTGGGCACCGCATCTCAGGAAGGAAAAAATTGGCCTTGGAGGGGGTGCAGCGCAGATTCACCAGAATGATACCGGGGTTTAAAGGATTAAATTATGAGGCCAAGTTGCATAAATTTGATTTATATTCCCTTGAGTTTAAAAGATTGAGGGGCGATCTAATCAAGATGTTTAAAATGATTAAGAGATTCGAAAGGGTAAATACAGAGAAACTATTTCCTCTGGTGGGGGAATCCAGACAAGGGGGCATAATCTTAACATTAGAACTAGGCCGTTCAGGAGTGATGTCAGAAAGCATCTTCCTTCACACAAAGGGTAGTGGAAATCTGGAACTCTCTCCCCCAAAAAGCTGTAGATGCTGGGGGTCAATTGAAATTTTTAAGACTGAGATCGACAGATTTTTATTAGGTAAGGGTATCAAGGGATATGGATTAAAGGTGAGTAAATGGAGTTGAGATACAGATCAGCCATGATCTAATTGAATGGTGGAACAGGCTCAAGGGGCTGAATGGCCTCCTCCTGTTCCTATGTTCCTATCTCTTAACAGCTGCTGCAGTCGTCCATAAAACAGGCTGGTACTGCCATCTAGCAGCAGGAAGTAGGAATTCATAGAATCATAGAAGTTACAACATGGAAACAGGCCCTTCGGCCCAACATGTCCATGTCGCCCAGTTTATACCACTAAGCTAGTCCCAATTGCCTGCACTTGGCCCATATCCCTCTATACCCATCTTACCCATGTAACTGTCCAAATGCTTTTTAAAAGACAAAATTGTACCCGCCTCTACTACTGCCTCTGGCAGCTCGTTCCAGACACTCACCACCCTTTGAGTGAAAAAATTGCCCCTCTGGATCCTTTTGTATCTCTCCCCTCTCACTTTAAATCTGTGCCCCCTCGTTATAGACTCCCCTACCTTTGGGAAAAGATTTTGACTATCGACCTTATCTATGCCCCTCATTATTTTATAGACTTCTATAAGATCACCCCTTAACCTCCTACTCTCCAGGGAATAAAGTCCCAGTCTGTCTAACCTCTCCCTGTAAGTCAAACCATCAAGTCCCGGTAGCATCCTAGTAAATCTTTTCTGCACTCTTTCTAGTTTAATAATATCCTTTCTATAATAGGGTGACCAGAACTGTACACAGTACTCCAAGTGTGGCCTCACCAATGCCCTGTACAACTTCAACAAGACATCCCAACTCCTGCATTCAATGTTCTGACCAATGAAACCAAGCATGCTGAATGCCTTCTTCACCACCCTATCCACCTGTGACTCCACTTTCAAGGAGCTATGAATCTGTACTCCTAGATCTCTTTGTTCTATAACTCTCCCCAACTCCCTACCATTAACGGAGTAGGTCCTGGCCCGATTTGATCTACCAAAATGCATCACCTCACATTTATCTAAATTAAACTCCATCTGCCATTCATCGGCCCACTGGCCCAATTTATCAAGATCCCGTTGCAATCCTAGATAACCTTCTTCACTGTCCACAATGCCACCAATCTTGGTGTCATCTGCAAACTTACTAACCATGCCTCCTAAATTCTCATCCAAATCATTAATATAAATAACAAATAACAGCGGACCCAGCACCGATCCCTGAGGCACACTGCTGGACACAGGCATCCAGTTTGAAAAACAACCCTCGACAACCACCCTCTGTCTTCTGTCGTCAAGCCAATTTTGTATCCAATTGGCTGCCGCTAAACTTACATGCAAAAACAACAATAAGTTGCATTTATATAGCACCTTTAACGTAGTAAAACGTCTCAAGGAGCTTCACAGGAGCGTAATCAAACAAAATTTGATCTCGAACCACATTAGGAGATATTAGGTCAGGTGACCAAAAGCTTGTTCACCTTGTTTTAAGGATGGTCTTAAAGGAGGAGAGAGAGGAGAGAGAGGTTTAGGGAGGGAATTCCAGAGCATAGGGCCTAGGTAGCTGAAGGCACGGCTGCCAATAGTGGGGCGATTAAAATTGGGGATGTGCAAGAGGCTCTAGATTCAGGAACTGTCCCTGTAGATTGGAAAATTGCACATGTCACTCTGCTTTTTAAGAAAGGAGAGAGAGGGAAACCGGGGAATTATAGACCAGTTAGCCTAACATCTGTTGTGGGGAAAATGCTGGAGTCTATAATTAAGGATAGGGTGACTGAACACCTCGAGAATTTTCAGTTAATCAGAGAGAGCCAGCATGGATTTGTGAAAGGTAGGTCGTGCCTGACAAACCTGATTGAATTTTTTGAAGAGGTGACTAAAATAGTGGACAGGGGAATGTCAATGGATGTTATTTATATGGACTTCCAGAAGGCATTTGATAAGGTCCCACATAAGAGACTGTTAGCTAAGATAGAAGCCCATGGAATCGAGGGAAAAGTACGGACTTGGTTAGGAAGTTGGCTGAGCAAAAGGCGACAGAGTAGGGATAATGGGTAGGTACTCACATTGGCAGGATGTGACTAGTGGAGTCCCGCAGGGATCTGGCTTGGGGCCTCAATTATTCACAATATTCATTAACGACTTAGATGAAGGCATAGAAAGTCTCATATCTAAGTTTGCCGATGACACAAAGATTGGTGGCATTGTAAGCAGTGTAGATGAAAACATAAAATTACAAAGCTATATTGATAGATTAGGTGAATGGGCAAAACTGTGGCAAATGGAATTCAATGTAGACAAATGTGAGGTCATCCACTTTGGATCAAAAAAGGATAGAACAGGGTACTTTCTAAATGGTAAAAAGTTAAAAACAGTGGATGTCCAAAGGGACTTAATGGTTCAGGTACATAGATCATTGAAGTGTCATGAACAGGTGCAGAAAATAATCATGATGTGGAGATGCCGGTGATGGACTGGGGTTGACAATTGTAAACAATTTTACAACACCAAGTTATAGTCCAACAATTTTATTTTAAAATAAAATTGTTGGACTATAACTTGGTGTTGTAAAATTGTTTACAGAAAATAATCAATAAGGCTAATGGAATGTTGGCCTTTATATCCAGAGGACTGGAGTACAAGTGGGCAGAAGTTATGCTGCAGCTATACAAAACCCTGGTTAGACCGCACCTGGAGTACTGTGAGCAGTTCTGGGCACCGCACCTTCGGAAGGACATATTGGCCTTGGAGGGAGTGCAGCGTAGGTTTACTAGAATGATATCCAGACTTCAAGGGTTAAGTTACGAGGAGAGATTACACAAATTGGGGTTGTATTCTCTGGAGTTTCGAAGGTTAAGGGGTGATCTGATCAAAGTTTATAAGATATTAAGGGGAACGGATAGGGTGGATAGAGAGAAACTATTTCCGCTGGTTGGGGATTCTAGGAGTAGGGGGCACAGTCTAAAAGTTAGAGCCAGACCTTCCAGGAGTGAGATTAGAAAACATTTCTACACACAAAGGGTGGTAGAAGTTTGGAACTCTCTTCCGCAAACGGCAATTGATACTAGCTCAATTGCTAAATTTAAATGTGAGATAGATAGCTTTTTAGCAATCAAAGGTATTGAGAGATATGGGCCAAAGGCAGGTATATGGAGTTAGATCACAGATCAGCCATGATCTTATCAAATGGCGGAGCGGGCACGAGGGGCTGAATGGCCTACTCCTGTTCCTATGTTCCTGAGAATTGGAAGAGCGCAGAGATCTTGGAAGGTTGTAGGGCTGGAGGAGGTTACAGAGATGGTGGGCTGGGGTGGTGGGGGTGCGAGGCCTTGGAAGGATTTGAAAACAAGGATGAGAATTTTAAAATCGAGGCCTTCCCAGACTAGAAGCCAAACCAGGTTAACAAGCACAGGGGTGATGGGTGAACGGGACTTGGTGCGAGTTAGGATACAGGCAGCAGAGTTTTGGATGAACTTAAGTTTATGGAGGGTGGAAGATGGGAGGCCGGCTGGGAGAGCATTGGAATAGTCCAGTCTATTGACAAAAGCATGGATGAGGGTTTCAGCAGCTGATGAGCTGAAGCAGGGGCGGAGATGGGCGATGTTACGGAGGTGGAAGTAGGCTGTCTTGGTGATGGAGCAGATATGTGGTTGGAAGGTTATCTCAGGGTCAAATAGGATGCCAAGGTTGCAAACAGTCTGGTTCAGCCTCAGACAGGGGCCAGGGAGAGGGAGTCGGTGGTTAGGGAATGGAGTTTGTGGCAGGGACCAAAGACAATGGCTTCGGTCTTCCCAATATTTAGTTGGATAAAATTTCTGCTCATCCAGTACTGGATGTCGGACAAGCAGTGTGACAAATGAGAAACAGTGGAGGGGTCGAGGGAGGTGGTGGTGAGGAAGAGCTGGGTGTCGTCAGCCTACATGTGGAACCTGACATTATGGTTTCGGACGATGTCACTGAGGGGCAGCATGTAGATGAGAAATCGGAGGGGGCCAAGAATAGATCCTAGGGGGATTTCAGAGGTAACGGTGAGGGAGCAGGAAGAGACGCCATTGCAGGAGATTCTCTGTATAGGTAAGAATGGAAACAGGCGAAGGCAGTCCCACCCAGCTGGATGACAGAGGAGAGGCGCTGGAGGAGGATGGTGTGGTCAACCGTGTCAAAGGCTGCAGACAGGTCGAGAATGACGAGGAACAGATTCTGGTGATTGGATCAGGTGCAAAATTGATTATCAACAAAAGTTTGCGCCGTTTACTAAGATGATCAGTTTGCTCTGTGTGTCAAAAGTGGTGCTGTGCTAAATAGTTATCATGATTTTGTTTGCTTTGTCCAGTACATACACTAAGGGGTGAATCCTCCACTTTACGCCTGCACTGGCAATGGATCAGAAAGTAAGGGGTGGAGATTAGCAAACTGGGCCCTGTCCATTCCAACCACTTCCACTCAAATCCTTTGCCATTCTCCACTAAAACCAGGAGGATGATGAATGAAATATTAAAACTGGCAGCATAATGAGGTGCCGAGGGCAGTGTGCATACTTCCGTGTATTTCATGGAAAGTGCGTCCCTTGCAAATGGGCGTGCAGCATTTTGAAATGTCTCAAGGGGAGTGCGGAGTCCCATGAAGTGATGCTCCCCAGTGCGATGGGACTAAGCAGCATGACTTAGGAAGGTTTTTGTCAAGTTGGTTTTCCAATGTTTGCCTGTCATAAACATTGCTGAGGTGACTCTACACTTTTGCACCTTTTCCTGGGCTTTTACTTTGAAAGTGCCAGCGTGGGTTTCCCAATGGGAATTCCACTGCTTGTGGAAGAGGAAGAGGCTGAGTGAGGGAGGGGTGGTCAGCAGGCTCGGCCACACCAGAGCACATTCACTGCATCTATAACTACCTACTGGAGTGAGGTGATCATGGCTCAACATGTCTGCGGAACTGTGCCTCAGCATAGAGGTTGTGACACAGTTGTGCGCTAGGCTTGAAGCAGACCGGTAGCCATGCCCCAGTACTGCAGAGCGGCAGTGAACGTGGGCCCAGGCCTCGGATTCTATGGGGGGGGGGGGGTAATGGGGGGGGTAATGTTAATTCTCCCCTCCACCTCCCACACCTAGCGGAAACTGGCCTCCAGCTCAGATCCTGCTGAGTGCAATTTTAAATTGTCGGGGCTGAGGGCACTCGCCCAAAGCCGATGGGGTCCCTCTTTAAATATGCAGGTCAGGTCCCATTTTACTGTTGGTCTGCGGGATGGGGGGGGTGGGGGGAAGTGGCTACGACTTTCCAGTCAGGCTGAAACAGGCCGGAGGTTGATCACAGGGAGAAGAGGCCCCTCAAGGTAAATCTATTTCTTTCCTTTTGTGGGGCCCGGCGGAGCCTCCCGCTTCCCATGCCGCTGAACGGCCCGGGTCCCTCCATTTCCCCTTCATCCTTGCACTTACCTTGGTAACGGCCTCTGAGCCACCTGATCTTAGTGGCCGGGCACCCACTTCCTTTCTTTCAGATGAGATGTTAAACCGAGGCCCCGTCTGCCCTCTCAAGTGGACGTAAAAGATCCCACACCACTATTTCGAAGAGCAGGGGAGTTCGCTCCGGTGTCCAGGCCAATATTTATCCCTCAACCAACATCACTAAAACAGATTATCTGGTTATTATCACATTGCTGTTTGTGGGAGCTTGCTGTGAGCAAATTGGCTGCCGCGTTTCCTACATTACAACAGTGACTACATTTCAAAAGTACTTCATTGGCTGTAAAGCGCTTTGGGACGTCCTGAGGTTGTGAAAGGCGCTATATAAATGCAAGTCTTTCTTTCTTCCTGGTAACTGCCCGGCTGTTTGGATCGGGAAGTCAGCCAATGACATGTTAATGAGATCCTGCACAGCGGAGTTGCTGCGGTGCATTCTGTAGATAGCATGGTGTCCCGGTGGTGAGGGGGCAGATATTGAGTTCAATGGCAGGGGCACCGATAAAGCAAACTGTTCTGCCATGGATGGTGTCGAGCTTCTTAAGTGCTGTTGCGGCTGTGCCCATCCAGGTGAATGGTGAATATTCCATCTCACTCCTGACTTGAGCCTTGTAGATGGTGGAGAGACTCTGAGGGGGTCAGGGGGTTCCCACTGATGCACCGTTGGCGAAGGCCAGCTAAATGACCTCCATGTCCTTGGGCAATCAGCAGCAGCACGACCGTGCGATCAATCTGTTTCACGTGGCAGGATTCCCTTGAATTCAGGAGGGTCGTAGATGGAGCATGTAGGGCCCCACGAGCCCTTATCCACAACTCCGATACCTTCTTGAAATGTAAGGGATATAACTCCCTCGACATGCAGCTTGTGCATAGCCACGCACTCTGAATCATGCATGTCAATGCCTGCTAGCCCAACAGCAGACACAATATATTGAGGATGCTGAGCATGAAGATTGCAAGGTTTGCTACTGGGAGGCCAAGGATATCCTCTTACAGCCACGGCTAATGAAACCTGTCAGACACCCATGGTCTCCAGCCAAGCATCACTACAACCAGACACACCGGCCCTGATATTTAGGGGGAGGCAGGGAGGGAGCGGGGTGGGGGAGGAGGGGTGACTGCCAGCGGCCAGGAAACCCAGAAATACAGGGAACACGGAGGTCCTGCCGAATTTAACGGCAGGGACTCATTTGAATTTTTTTTCTCTGTTTCCCACCTGGCAGCCGGCCAGATTGAGAGGCTGTCGGGCGGGAAGGCCTGTAGAAGGCTGCAGCCAAGGAGCGGTGAGGAGGGAGATCGGACATTAAATATAACAACTATACAAATATATATCACAGGTGTTAATATTTGTCAAGCTCAAAATGCTTGCTGCTTCAATGAATAGCAGGCAACCAAAGCCACTCAGCAACATTAGTCAAACAGCAGGAAGTTGTGGCATCTCCAACCTATGCATCAAAGCAGCCGTCCAGGTGTAGAAGTAGGATGTTGAGTGCTGCGGTAACAGGTGATGTGTAGAATAATATGTCGGGTGGTATGTAGGGGTTTTTTGTCTTATCAGAGTTCCAGTTCAGTAATAGAGTGTTAAAGTTCTGTGTCTTCTCATCAAGGTTTGTCTTGTTGTCAAAATGCAGAAGTTTTCTTGTCAAAGTTCAGAAACAAAGGTGAAACCAGGGCCGGATCAGGGAAAAAGAAATTAAATACATTAAATAAAAAACCATGGAAGGAAGTGAAAACACTCAATGAACCTACCTTTGAAACCTGCTCCGATGTCCGATGTCTCCCGCTCCGATGTCCCCCTCTTCACCCCTCCCGATGTCCCCCTCTTCACCCCTCCCGATGTCCCCCTCTTCACCCCTCCCGATGTCCCCCTCTTCACCTCTCCCGATGTCCCCCTCTTCACCCCTCCCGATGTCCCCCTCTTCACCCCCCCCCGATGTCCCCCTCTTCGCCCCCCCGATGTCCCTCTCTTCGCCCCCCCACGATGTCCCCCTCTTCGCCCCCCCCACGATGTCCCCCTCTTCACCCCCCCCCCGATGTCCCCCTCTTCACCCCCCCCCCCCGATGTCCCCCTCTTCGCCCCCCCGATATCCCCCTCTTCGCCCCCCCCACGATGTCCCCCTCTTCGCCCCCCCACGATATCCCCCTCTCACCCCCCCCGATGTCCCCCTCGTCACCCCTCCCGATGTCCCCCTCTTCACCCCTCCCGATGTCCCCTCTTCACCCCCCTGATGTCCCCCTCTTCACCCCCCCCGATGTCCCCTCTTCACCCCCTGATGTCCCCCTCTTCACCCCCCCCGATGTCCCCTCTTCACCCCCCCGATGTCCCCCTCTTCACCCCCCCGATGTCCCCCTCTTCATCCCCCCCCGAAGTCCCCCTCTTCACCCCCCCCCCGATGTCCCCCTCTTCACCCCCCCCCCGATGTCCCCCTCTTCATCCCCCCCCCCGATGTCCCCCTCTTCATCCGCCCATGATGTCCCCCTCTTCACCCCCCCGATGTCCCCTCTTCACCCCCCCGATGTCCCCTCTTCACCCCCCCGATGTCCCCCTGATCTTCCCCCGACGTCTTCCTGATCTTCCCCCGATGTCCCCCTGATCTTCCCCCGATGTCCCCCTGATCTTCCCCCGATGTCCCCCTGATCTTCCCCCGATGTCCCCCTGATCTTCCCCCGATGTCCCCCTGATCTTCCCCCGACGTCTTCCTGATCTTCCCCCGACGTCCCCCTGATCTTCCCCCGACGTCCCCCTGATCTTCCCCCAATGTCCCCCTGATCTTCCCCCGATGTCTTCCTGATCTTCCCCCGATGTCCCCCTGATCTTCCCCCAATGTCCCCCTGATCTTCCCCCAATGTCCCCCTGATCTTCCCCCGACGTCTTCCTGATCTTCCCCCGACGTCCCCCTGATCTTCCCCCGACGTCCCCCTGATCTTCCCCCAATGTCCCCCTGATCTTCCCTCGATGTCTTCCTGATCTTCCCTCGATGTCTTCCTGATCTTCCCCCGATGTCCTCCCGCTCTTCCTCTCTCCCCACCAATCTTCCCCTCTCTCCCCCCCAGATCTTCCCCTCTCCCCCCCCACCCCTGGTCTTCCGTTCCAGTGCCGGATGACGTCTGGCTCTCTCTCTTTCTCGTCCCCCCCTCGCGTTGCAGCTCCTGATGGCAGCCAGCCTGTCAATCAGGCTAGTTGCCGGGCACGAAACCCGGAGAGGACGTTAATCACTTTCAATCAACGTGCGATCGCGTCGGAAACGGTAAGTTTTGTTCATGTGGGTTAGCCACGCACACCTTCACCACCACCCCCACACCCCACCGCTGTCAACCCGCCACCATTGTAAAATCCAGCCCAAAGTCTTTTTTGACAAAGTATCGAAGAGCTCAGTGTCGGAGGAGCTCAGTGATGCAGGAGCTCAGTGTCGGAGGAGCTCAGTGTCGGAGGAGCTCGGTGTCGGAGGAGCTCGGTGTCGGAGGAGCTCGGTGATGGAGGAGCTCGGTGTCGGAGGAGCTCAGTGTCGGAGGAGCTCAGTGTCGGAGGAGCTCAGTGATGGAGGAGCTCGGTGTCGGAGGAGCTCAGTGTCGGAGGAGCTCAGTGATGGAGGAGCTCGGTGTCGGAGGAGCTCAGTGTCGGAGGAGCTCAGTGTCGGAGGAGCTCAGTGATGGAGGAGCTCGGTGTCGGAGGAGCTCAGTGTCGGAGGAGCTCATTGCAGAAGTTGTGCAACTGTTGCTCCTACAAATATTGACTTTTGAAGCTTCTTCCAGCTTCTCCGACGTTGTCTCCTTCGACTGCTACGATGTCCTATCTTTATATGATTTTTTGGTGATCGTGTGGGCTCCAAGTTACGAGAAGGCCCAATTTGTGCGTAGCATTAAGACAGATGGATAGTTGGACCACTCAAGTGCCTTATCAGTTCTTTGTCCTTTGCATTTTGCCGTAAGTATCAATAAGCTTCTGGAAGCTTCTGTCTTTCGTGCTAATCAGTTGTTATTGAAAACCGCAGCTTGTTGATCTTTCTGTATTTGCTGCTTTTGTAGTTTTAAACTGATGTCCGAATGTCCAGTTTATACCGACTGTACTTTGCTGTCTTTGTAGTTGTGAATTTATACTGTCCAAATGTCTAAAGGTAATGTTAAGGGGTGAGTTAACCCTTGCTTTCAATAGTAGTGTAAATGTACTGTCCAAGTGAACATTCAAATCCTTCAAGAGACTGGTTACGTTGAATTGTCCAGTAGTTCAAAAGAGTAAAATGGGGTTTGACCCAATGACCAAAATCCTTACAGGTCAGATTGTGGGGAGGGGGGATGAAATCGCAGGGGCGGATCGGAGCGACATCGGATCACGCGGGGAGGGTGGGAGCGGTCGTGCAGTGCAGAGATCGAGGGGGGTCTGGAGATCGTGGGTTGGAGAGATCGGGGGGGGTCTGGAGATCGGGGGTTGGAGAGATCGAGGTGGGGTCTGGAGATCGCGGTGAGGGGAGATCGAGGGGGGTCTGGAGATCGGGGGTTGGAGAGATCGAGGGGGGGTCTGGAGATCGGGGGTTGGAGAGATCGAGGTGGGGTCTGGAGATCGCGGTGAGGGGAGATCGAGGGGGGTCTGGAGATCGGGGGTTGGAGAGATCGGGGGGGGGGTCTGGAGATCGCGGTGAGGAGAGATCGAGGGGGGTCTGGAGATCGGGGGTTGGAGAGATCGGGGGGGGGGGTCTGGAGATCGCGGTGAGGAGAGATCGAGGGGGGTCTGGAGATCGGGGTGAGGAGAATTTGCCGGGGCGGGGGCGGGGGGGGGGGGGGGTGTGTGGGAGCGGGTGTCAGTGTTCACGGGGAGGGGGTCAGAAGATTGCGGCAGGTTTGCTTGGGGGGCCGGGGGGGGGAGAAGCACTCCTGCTCCCCCTGGCCCACAGCTGCAAAGACACTTACCTGCTGGATCTGGCCATTCTCGCCTCCCTTCAGCTGCTGGGTTTCCTGAGCCCTGGGAAAACTGACCCACAGCCATTAAATCCAAATGGCTGCTAAAATCTGACGAGCTGACCCTCATTATCATATTTAAATTACTAACCCGCCTCTCAAAAACGAGTTACTCGTCTGCCCCCAATCCCCCCAGTTAAACCGGAAGTGGGCGCATTTGTGGCGGGTTGGGATCAGGTTTTACATTTTTAAGAATGTAACCTCCCCCCCCCCCACCCACCACCCCTCCGACCCTCTCCTGACCATCCTGGGGGGTTAAAATCCCCCCCACCGAGTCACGCAACCATAATCGAATGAACCATAGTGATCCTAAAGCAATGCTTTGGGTGAAAGGTCAGGGGGTGTCCATCATCGTGGTTTGCAGTCCACTACACCATTCTGCTCGGCAGATAGGAGTCCTCATGGAGCCTTTGCAAGAGGATGTAAACCGAATGAAAGCAGGAGGTGATCCCCATGAGCAGGAGGATACACAAGGACTGGTCACCGTCATTGGCAGGGGATGGCGGGAGAGTCTCGCTGTGGGACAGACCACCATCCGTGTGAACTCCAGCCATGCATCTTTTTAAGAAGCATCCTTATAATATCAGGCCTTGTGAAGTCTGCATCCTTTGGCTCGTCGGCTAAGGGAGAACCTGAGCTGACCCTGATTTCTGCTACTTCTCCAGCTCCACCACTTTCTGGCTCACTTGTGCTGTATAATCCCCCCTTATACTTATCACTGTCTCTACGCCATGTTCTCCGCAGCCTTCAACATGTCATCAATGAGGACAAACACCTTGCTATGGCCATCCCCACACCTCCACTACTCGCCTTTAAACAGCCACCCAACCTCAAACAGACCATCGTTCGCAGCAAATTACCCAGCTTTCAAGAGAACAGCGTCCACGACACCACACAACCCTGCCACGGTAACCTCTGCAAGACATGCCATATCATCGACACAGATACCACCATCACACGAGAGGACACCACCCACCAGGTGCATGGTTCATACTCCTGTGACTCGGCCAACGTTGTCTACCTCATACGTTGCAGGAAAGGATGCCCCAGAGCATGGTACATTGGCGAGACCATGCAGACGCTGCGACAACGGATGAACGGACACCGCGCAACAATCGCCAAACAGGAGGGTTCCCTCCCAGTCGGGGAACACTTCAGCAGTCATGGACATTCATCCACCGACCTTCGGGTAAGCGTACTCCAAGGCGGCCTTCGAGACACACGACAACGCAAAATCGTCGAGCAGAAATTGATAGCCAAGTTCCGCACCCATGAGGACGGCCTCAACCGGGATCTTGGGTTCATGTCACGCTACACGTTACCCCACCAGCGAACAAATGTTATCTGTTTTTAATATAACGGGTCAGTTGCTGTCTTTTCTATGTTTCTACCTCTCTATCTCTGTTTTTTTTTGTTTGTTGTTTTTTTTTTTGGTGATTTGTATATTCTGTGAGACCTGGCAGGTAACACCTGTCTGTCTGCACACTGATTGCCTTGGCAACGGGCAGTTGAAAAAACTGTCTGTAATCACCAAGCATTGTTCTGTGAATTATAAATGCGATTTCATTTCGAGGATTTCATTTTCACATCGTTCACCTGACGAAGGAGGTAGCCTCCGAAAGCTTGTGAATTTAAAATAAAATTGCTGGACTATAACTTGGTGTTGTAAAATTGTTTACAATTGTCAACCCCAGTCCATCACCGGCATCTCCACATCACATCTAAAGAAATACCCAGGAATGGATGTATCTGATTGTTGCTTGTGTGAGTAGGAATGAATGACACTGGCTGCTTGGAAGGTCCATGTCACTAGACTGTTGAACTTACTCCTATTCTACACCTGGAGAAAGGATAGACAAAGATACATTACAATGGTTGAATCACATACAATGAATTCCATGAGGGTTGGTCACTCCATTTGCTTGAGCACAGGTAGCACATGTATTGGTGGTGAGTAAGAATCAGTAAGATCAAGAGGGATACAAAAAGTACAGGAGAACTGAAAAAGGGAATACCAGGGGCAAAGAGAGAGTTTGAGAATAGATTAGCGGCTAACACAAAAGGAAATCCAAAAATCTTTTCTAAACATATAAATAATAAAAGGGTAGTCAAAGGAAGGGTGGGGCTGATTAGGGACCAAAAAGTAGATCTTCTTGTAGAGGCAGAGGGCATGGCTGAGGTACTAAATGAATACTTCGCATCAGTCTTCAGTGAGAAGAGGATGCTGTCACAGTAAAGGAGGAGGTAGTAGAGAAATAGGATAGGATAAAAATAGTTAAAGAGGGGGTACTTAAAAGGTTGGCAGTACTCAAAGTAGAAATGTCAACTGGTCCAGATGGGATGTAACATAGGTTGCTGAGGGAAGTAAAGGTGGAAATTGCGGAGGTTCCGGCCACAATCTTCCAGTCCTCCTTAGCTATGGGAGCGGTGCCAGAGGACTGGAGGATTGCAAATGTTACACCCCTGTTCAAAAATGGGAGAGGGATAAACCTGGCAACTATAGGCCAGTCAGCCTGTAGTTGCCAGGTTTATCCCTCTCCCATTTGGTGGAGTCCTCATGGAGCCTTTGCAAGATAATGTAAAACGAATGAAAGCAGGAGGTGATCCCCATGAGCAGGAGGATACACAAGGACTGGTCACCGTCATTGGCAGGGGATGGCGGGAGAGTCTAGCTGTGGGACATACCACCATCCGTGTGAACTCCAACCATGCATCTTTTTAAGAAGTTGGTGATGGGGAAACTTTTAGAGACAATAATCCGAGACAAAATTAATTGTCACTTAGAAAAATATGGGCTAATAACTGAAAGTCAGCACGGATTTGTTAAAGGCAAATTGTGTTTGACTAACTTGATTGAGTTCTTTGTTGAGGTAGCAAGAGGGTTAATGAGGGTAGTGTGGTTGATGTTTTGTATATGGACTTTCAAAAGGCGTTTGATAAAGTATCAGATAATAGAATTGTTAGCAAAATTAAACCCATGGGTTAAAGGGACAGTGATAGCGTGGATTCGAAATTGACTAAAGGACAGAAAGCAGAGAGTAGTGGTGAACGGTTGTTTTTCAGACTGGAGGGAAGTGCGCAGTGCTGTCCCCCAGAGGTCAGTCTTGGGACCACTGCTCTTTTTGATACTATATTACTGACCTGAACTTGGGTATAGAGGATATAATTTCAAAGTGTGCAGATGACATGAAACTCAGAAATGTAGTAAACAGTAACAGACTTCAGGAGGATATCGACAGACTGGTTAATTGGGCAGCACACTGCAGATGAAATTTAACGCAGTGAAGTGTGAAGTGATGCATTTTGTAAAGGAGAATGAGGAGAGGCAATATGAACTGAATAGTACAATTTTAAAGTGGGTGGAGGAACAGAGAGATCTGGGGTGTGCGTACACAAATCTTTAAGGTGGCAGGGCAAGTTGAGAAGGCTGTTAAAAAGGCATAGGGGATCCTTGGCTTTTTAACAAAGGCATAGAGTACAAAAGCAAGGAAGTTATGCTAAACCTTTATAAATCACTGGTTAGGCCCCAGCTGGAGTACTGTCAGCCTTGGCCTGTAAAGACAGAAAGAAAGGCAGAGATTCACATTGTTAGGAGGACATACAGGAGGAAGTCAGGGCCATTGTGCAGGCAAAAGCAGAAGTGGATACAGACATGCATCATGCAGCTAAGAATGGGAAGTAGAATGCAGCTTCTCAGGCAGGTTGGGAAAGAAGGCAGAATTGTGGGCAGCTGCTGAGGATGCAAGTGCCCTGTGTGTAATTAATGCCTAATAAGCACTAATCTGAGTAACAGATGACATGAGGATAATCTGGTGCCGCTATTTAAGTGGCTGTGGTAACTTAAAGGATGCAGGCAGCCATTTTCAGTCAGGACCAATTGGTATCTCTATAGTATTTCAGGCCAGTGGTTCAAATAGGTACCTAGCCCACGAAATATTCGGACCCTTCGTCCGAGATCTCTGCATTCCTCCAAATCTGGCCTCTTGCGCATCCCCGATTTTCATCGCCCCTCCATTTGTGTTTCAACTGCCTCCGTCCTAAGCTCTGGAATGCCCTCCCTAAACTTCTCTGCCTCACTCTCATCCTTTAAGGCACTTCTTAAAACCTAGCCCTTTGACCAAGCTTTTGGTCATCTGGCCTAATATCTCCTTATGTGGCTCGGTGTTAAATTTTGTTTGATAACACACCTGTGAAGCACCTTGGGATGTTTTTTACTACGTTAAAGGCGCTATATAAATGCAGGTTGTTGTTGTTGATGTGTTACCGTCAGAAATCTACCAAAGAAGGAGCCAGACTTGTGGCGGAGAGGGGCGGTGATTGCTGATCCGCTGGCAGAGTCCACTGGGAGGTGAGCAAGACGGGAAGGAGGTTGGCAAGATTAGCCCCCCCCACCCCGGGCACGCTGGGTGGGAAGGTTGGTGAGAGAGTGGGACGGGGCAGTTGGGGTTGCTGCTCGTAAGGAGGTAGCGACAAGTGCCTCGATGGGCCCTTCAGAGGATGCCAAAAGAGGCAAAGAGGGAAGCTGTAGTCTTATCTAAGAGGGAGTCAAGCCTGGGACGGCGGCTGGAGAGAAGGAAGGTCGAGGAGTGCTGCAGGGTTGGGGTAGGGATTTGGAGGGGGGTGGGCAAAGTACTGGAGAGGGGAGAAATGAAAGGAGGCATGACTGGGTAACAGGAAGGTGATGAGAAAGGAGAGGAGGGCCCAGAGGGGTAAAGAGAAGATAATGAAAAAAGGGAGACAGAAGTAATTGGCTCGGTTCCTGAGCAGCAGCAGAATGAAGACTCAGAGGGGAATCTGGGGCCAGGAATCACTGGGAGTGTGGTGTAGGGTTTAGTGAGTATTCAGAGGGGGTCCATGGAGCAGGGAGTACTGGGAATACAATGTAAGGGCTGGTAAGTAATAAGAGGGGGTCCTTGGATCAAGGAGCACTGCGAATGCATTGTAGGGGATTGCGAACACTCAGAAAGGGTCCTGGACTCTGAGAAGGAAGTCTGGGGAGAGGGGTCCTGATCTCAACAAAAAAAAAAAATTTTCATTCCTGAGTGAATACCAATGTGAACTGACAAGGTTTAACTGGGCTGAACTTGTCTAACTGTGCACGTAGCATTGTTATTATCTATTTATAATATATTAAAATCATTACGTTGGTAAATTGAAATCAGTAAGTAATTGGGGAGGGGGTTTTGGAGCGTAGGAGGGTTAGAGTCTCACAGTATTGGGGGTTGTGGGGATATTTACAGTTTTTAACAATCTAGTGGGAATGAGGGGTCCAGAGTGTTATAAATACTGGATAGCCCGCTGGTGAAGGATCGAATACTAGAGCCTGGTCTTCAGTTACTACTAAACCTTTATTCACAGAGATTCACATTCCCACACTACACCCGAGATCAGCTCTCTTATAAATGGATATGAGAGCGTCCCCAGTTGATAGCCACCACCTGAATACAATTAATATTAATTGAAATAAATCACATGGCTACAATTAACACAGATCAGTGGGAGCTAAACTGCTATCGGCCTATTTCAAGCCATCATGCTCAACTGCCCTCGTGTTCCCGGCCAGCGGGCTCCTCCCCCCAACTCGTCCGCAGCTCTTTTGTACCTTCAGCTACACCCCACTATTCTCCTCATCACCAGCCGGTTCCTGTCATTATATCACTGCTTTCAACAACCACACAACTTGCATTTATATAGTTTCTTTAACGTTGTAAAATGTCCCAAGGTGCTTAAAGCACTTAGGTATAAACTTTTTCCTTCATAAAATGAATTGATGAAAAAGCATAGGTGGGAGATGATCAGTTTCCTGATATGCGCTCTAGCATATTCGAGGGCCACATTTAATGCACTATTAACATGCTTGCTGACTTAAAATGTTTCTAATAAACGTCGATTTCCGTAAACAAAGAAAAGGTACCTCATAAAATGCTCAAAAGTTCATCATTTATGTAATTTCCAAGTTTTTACATAAAAAAATAAATTTCCTTAAGCTTCAAAATGGTTCAGAAGAGAAAGATTTTTCAACAGCAATAAATAGCAATCAATTCTCTATAAACAATCTCTTTGTTTCTTTCAAAGTCTTTTGGAAAAAGCAAAAAAAAACTCTTAAATTTGTACAGGATGAGGAGACACATCTTTCCACCTTTCTAGTTAATGCACAGGTTGCAAGCTTAGAAATGATTCAAGATGGACAAACATGATTGAAAGTTCTCTCCAACTGCTGTGAGGTTAAAATGTTCAGTTGAAACCTAGGCTTTGGAGAGAGGCTGGGCCTTCTAAAGAACCACAAAAGACACAACAGAGAATACTGTGCACAGTTCTCTATATTATAAAAAGGATATAGAGGCACTGGAGAAGGTGCAAAAAAGATTTACAAGAATGATACCAAACTAAGAAGGTACAACTATCAGGAAAAATTGAACAGGTTGAGGCTCTTTTCTCTAGAAAAGAGAAGGCTCAGGGGTGACCTGATAGCGGTCTTTAAAACTATGAAAGGGTTTGATAGGGTAGATGTAGAGAAGATGTTTTCACTTGTGGGGGAATCCAGAACTAGGGGGTCATAAATATAAGATAGTCACTAATAAATCCAATAAGGAATTCAGGAGAAACTTCTTTATCCAGAGAGAGGTTAGAATGTGGAACTCGATACCACATGGAGTAGTTGAGGCGAATAGCATAGGTGTATTTAAGGGGACGCTAGGTAAGTACATGAGGGAGAAAGGAATAGAAGGGTATGCTGATAGGGTGAGATGAAGGGGGGTGGATGATGAAGTTACCTCAGCAGAGTGGGAGCAGCTCGAAGGAAATACCCCGCAAACTGCTTTCTGATTTCAGTCTGTTGGACTTTTGCTCCTGTTGTCCATTAGCTAATACTGTACTTGATATCAGCTGTGGCTCAGTGGTAGCACTCTCACCTCTGAGTAATCACAAGGTTGTCCATTTAAGTCCCACTCCAGAGACTTGAGCACAAAATTTAGGCTGACAATCCAGTGCAATACTGAGGGTGTGCTGCACTATCGGAGGAGCCGTCTTTTGGATGAGACGTTAAACTGAGGCCTCATTTGCCCTCTCAGGTGAGCGTAAAAGATCCCATAGCACTATTTGAAGAAGTGTAAGGAGTCTTACAACACCAGGTTATAGTCCAACAGCTTTATTTGAAATCACAAGCTTTCGGAGGCTTCCTCCTTCGTCAGGTGAGTCACCTGACGAAGGAGGAAAGCTCCGAAAGCTTGTGATTTCAAATAAAGCTGTTGGACTATAACCTGGTGTTGTAAGACTCCTTACATTTGTCCACCCCAGTCCATCACCGGCATCTCCACATCATATGTGAAGAAGAGCAGGGGAGTTCTCCCTGGTGCCCTGGCCAATGTTTATCCCTCAAACAGATTATCAGGTCATTATCACATTGCTGTTTGTGGGACCTTGCTGTGTGCAAATTGACTGCACGTTTCTTACATTACAACAGTGACTACACTTCACTACTTCATTGGCTGTAAAGTGCTTTGGGACATCCTGGGGTCATGAAAGGCGATGTATAAGCAAGTCTTTATTTCTTTCCTTAATTTATTTGTTTCCAGGCCAATCGGAAACACCTTAAAAAATGACTTTGGTCTCCTGAAAGCTTTTGCTGTGGTTAGTGGATGTTTCCGAGTGCATTAGGCTTAGTAATGGTAAATTGGGTTTATAGAACAATCAAGAGAGCACATTAATTTTTCAAAGTTTCACTAGTTAGACATATATAATTGTCCCCAGAGTAATTTATGACTTAATTATCTCATTCCCATGGGAACTGGTTGAGTGATTAGTCTCAGTTAGGTTAATCAAGGTTTAATCTTCTATTGATTTTAAAGTGCCAACTTGGCTCAGTTTTATCCCATTGAGACAGAGACTTAGAGCTAATCCAATCCAGATATTGAAGATTATTAAAAGTAAGAGCAACATAAACATAGATAATGTGCTGAGGTAATGGGGTCAGGTATAACTAGGGGTTACCCAGATAAAGTGAGGAACCAGAAGGTGAGGTTGGATTTCCAGAAGGTTTATTTTTCCCATGGAGTGATTGACTTATGGATCAGGGTTCTGGAGGTGACTCATTGCAGTCCTCCAGGAAGGCAATGGATGAACTTCTTGAAAAAGAGGTGATCACATCACATGGAAAGTAGGGGTAAATCATTCTGAATAACAATTAATAGGTTTTGGGGCCTTCTGGGGTTGATCATCCACGAGGGGTAGGAGAAGAATTTTTAACGGAGGATTCCTGAATTGCAAACGTACGAAAAAAGACAGGAAAAGCTGGTCCATCAAGCCTAACCCATCCTGGCACAATGTGACCTCTGCATGCTAACACATCATCCCCCCCCCCCACTCTCTCCCTCTCCCCACTCATGGGAGAAGCAAAACAAAAGAGAAAAAAAAAGGCCAATTTAGGGGGGGGGAAAAGTCTGGGCTATCCCTCTCATGTGTCAGCCCTGGCTCAGTGGGTAGCACTCTCGCCTCTAAGTCAGAAGGTTGTGGGTTCAAGTCACACTCCAAAGACTTGAGCACAAAAATCCAGGTTGACATTTCAGTGCAGTACTGAGGGATTGCTGCACTGGTGGAGGTGCTGTCTTTTGGATGAGATGTCTGCACTCTCAGGTGGGCACAAATAGATCCCACAGTATTATTTCGAAGAAGAGCAGTATCCTGGCCAATATTCATCAGTAAAACAGATTGTCTGGTCATTATCACATTGCCGTTTGTGGGATCTTACCCTGTGCAAATTGGTTGCTGCCTTTCCTACATTATAACACTTCAAAAAAGTACTTCATTGGCTGTAAAGTGCTTTGGGACATCCTGAGGCTGTGAAAGGTGCTATCTAAATACAAGTCTTTCTTTCTTTCTCCAACCCTCAAAGGCAATTGAGCAAAGGTCCAGGAAAACTGGGTGAATGGCCCACTTGGTTTCTTGCCTCTCGCAGGAGGTGGGGGGGAAGGGACGGTTGGCACATGGGAGTGAAAACTTCCAAGGATGCTGGTGAGCACATCCGGGCTTGATTGCCTTTTTTCGTCCTCAACACACAAACAAATATATCCAGATCATAGAGACTACAAGTGATGGGCCAAACTTGACATTTGGAGATTTCTTAATCTTTCATGAGACTTGGGGCCCTCATAAGTTGGTCCTCCGCCTAAGAGGTGACTGCTGGTCATACAATTGCATCATTGCTCGTAAGTCCTGTTGGGCCGACTTCATCAGCTGATAAAGTGCTACTTTAAACGAACGTTTTTACTGACATTATCAAACGATGACCTGACAAAGCAGTATCTTCCAGAAACCGTTCTTTGAAAAAAACACATTCCAACATCATTTGTTCTGGATACAGTAATCTTATTTACACTGGGTTATGTTATTGAGACTCTTCAGCTTCTGTGAAAAGGCTCTTTGTCTAGCCGTTCAAGACGTAGCTGCTTTGGCAAACATCCTCTGAGCCTAACTTTTGTATTAACTTAGTTTTTTGCTCTTCTCCGACCAAGTTTGGAAGATAGACTTGCATTTATATAGCACCTTTCACGACCTCAGGACATTCCAAATCAGTTTACAGCCTATGAAGTACTTTTGAAGTGTAGTCACTGTTGTAATGTAGGAAATGTGGCCAATTTGCTCACAAGGTCCCACAAACAGCAATGTGGTAATGACCAGACAATCTCTTTTAGTGATGTTAGCTGAGGGATAAATATTGGCCAGGACACTGGGGAAAACTCCCCTGCTCTTCTTCGAAATAGTGCTATGGGATCTTTTACATATACTTGAAAGGGCAGATAGGTTTAACGTCTCATCTGAAAGATGGCACTCTGACAGTGCAGCACTCCCTCAGTACTGCAATGAAGTGTCAGCCTAGGTTTTGTGCTCACGTCTACTGGAGTGGGAATGTGA